>NC_081830.1:87854410-88162160 GCF_030867095.1 Alligator mississippiensis | reverse complement strand
TGACAGCTGGTGATGGTCAGTAAAGGGCCTGTGACAGCTGGTGATGGTCAGTAAAGGGCCTGTGGCATCCGGTGGTGGTCAGTAAAGGGCCTGTGGCATCTGGTGGTGGTCGGCAAAGGGCCTGTGGCATCCGGTGGTGGTCAGTAAAGGGCCTGTGGCATCCGGTGGTGGTCAGTAAAGGGCCTGTGGCATCTGGTGGTGGTCGGCAAAGGGCCTGTGGCATCCGGTGGTGGTCAGTAAAGGGCCTGTGGCATCCGGTGGTGGTCAGCAAAGGGCCTGTGGCATCCGGTGGTGGTCAGTAAAGGGCCTGTGGCATCCGGTGGTGGTCAGCAAAGGGCCTGTGGCATCCGGTGGTGGTCAGTAAAGGGCCTGTGACAGCTGGTGATGGTCAGTAAAGGGCCTGTGGCATCCGGTGGTGGTCAGCAAAGGGCCTGTGGCATCCTTTGCACAGGCCTGGCAATAATTATCGTAGTGCTGCCTGCATTTTAGGGGCCAAGTCATTCTCTGCTTGCTGTTTTGGGAAGCCCAAAACATCTCTGTTGGGCACGGCATGCCCCGCTGGACCTGGGTGCTGTTATCCAGCAGGTGCCTGGGTCCCTTCCAGGCCCCCGTGGCTCTCAGCACAGCTGCGGTGCTTCACCCAAAAGGACGGTGCTTCTCTGTGGCTGATGAACGATACCGAAAGATGCACGATAAGCACATGCTCACCGTTCCCGGGCCCCGATGGAAAGCCGGCGCTTCCAGGGGCAAAGAGTGGCCATGGTTATTAGAAGGGGGGGGGGGGGGGGTGGAGAACAATAAACCACGAGGCAGCCTCCTGGCAGAGGGAGACTTAAAATATTTAAGCACCTTGGCTAGCAATGAGGGAGGAAAAGAGCCAGGTCCCAGAGTTAATAGAAGCTGCTCACGTAATTTATATTTATCTAGAGCAGCGTGCATTCGACGTCCTCCCTGTCGCCTGGTGCACAGATCACTGCTTGGCTTCGCAGGTCCCTTCTCTAGTACCGGGGCTGCCATGAAAGTGCATTTCCATCAGGTCCCGAAGCAGAGCCGCCTGCCAGAGGTCAAGCGGTACGGGAAGATGGGGAGGGAAACCTGGCTACAAAGAGCCTGGCCATTTTTTTCTTCCCCCAGAAACCTGAAAAGGTGAAAAATTAGCAGAGGCGACAGAAGCGCTCGTCTTCGAGGGGACGACTGGGCTGAGCGGAGCCCTCCGACTCGTGACAGCTCCGTCCTGTCCAGCTCTGTGCAAGGCCGTTGAAATCCTGTCTTGCAATTTGGGGTGACTTTGTTTCCCTGTTGAGCCACATAGCAAGGACACCGGTCCGCTAGGTCCCTGCCACGCAGAGAGGTTTGCACGGGTCCCCATCCTTTTATCGGCACAGGACCTGTTGCGGGATCAGGGCCGCGGTATATCACGTTTTAATTGCTGATCTTCAGACACTCTCCTGTTGCCTGTTAACTGATGCCTTATCCTTGCCGGGCGGAGAGGAGGGGAAGGGCTAGCAGACCATTGCACTATAATTACTGGGGCCCTGAGAGCTTTTTTTTTAATTGGGATGTTGTTCTTCTGCTTTGCTGATGAATCTGCAGTCATAGCTGCCAGAAGTGTGACTTTGCTTTGGTTTTCCTCAATTTCCTTCCATCCTAAATCCACCTTCTGCATTTCCACTGTCTTACGAAGGCAGCAATCTAGGCATGTCCAGTCTTTCCAAATACTGCTCTTCTTGCTTTTAAATTAACTTGCTAAACACAATGATTGATTTTATTAGTGTTGTTACGCGGTGCAAATGGGTCTGCATTATAGGAAGACTGCCAAAATATGGTACAAGCACTTCTTTGATCCCAGGCTGTATAGAATTAGCCTCTCTGTAGCCCAGGTACCAAAGGGCACCCACCTTTGTTGAGAGGCTCACGTTTTGCGGGGGTCCGGATTGTTTTTTAGGTCTGTCGGTCCTGCTTGGAATAGCCATCCTAGTAAGCGAGCTGGATCCTCGCAGGTCTAGATGTGGGGCAGCGTTATGGAAGGTGGGGGTCAAAGTCCCATGTGTCTGCCTCTGCCCCCAGTTTGCCTTGTTGGGGGGATGGACCTCTGGGAAGTCGGGACCTAGCCGGGCATCGGGGTGGTTCAACAGGGAACAAGAATCCACCCGAAATGATGTCTTGGATAGACCTGGGCAGCATGTGGCTTTCTCTCCATGCAAACATCTTCAGCATATTGAACATTTATTCCTCCACTCACCAATGCAGGAATAAAAGTTAAAATCTCAACATTTTTCAGGAACTAAAATGACAAAATATTTTGGTTTGGGTCAGTTGAAAAAAACATAGTCACTCCTGCTTTGACCTGTATTTATTGATTTGTTTTTACTGGACTTTCTTAAATGTTTAAATACCTGCTGTTTGAGGATGGGAACCCCCTTCTTTTTTGGTTTAACCGCGTTGGCGTGCAGTTTGCTGACAGGTGCTAAGTTTCATTTTCAAGTTTCTTTTTTGTTGGGGGAAAAAACCCCAAACCCTTCCAAGCTACTCTGAAAGGTTTGGATTGAGATGAATGGGCTTTGTCTGATAGGAAAGTGTTTGGTTGAAAAAAAATCTCTCCTGGCTCTGACCAGGGCTTATCGGTGCCTCCGAGTCTCCACTTGTGAAACGGGGTAATGCTCTTTGCCCGTCTTTTTAGAAGTGCCCCCAGGGCTTCACATGATAAATGTTGCAGGCATCCTTCAGAACAAAACTCTTACAGGTGCAGGACCTGAGTCTGGCCCAGTGTTTCCATGCACCGCACTAGGTTTGTGGGCACAAGTGGCAAGCAGTGACCAGGAGACTTGACAGATGCTCCTGGCGCCCGGTGCCCCATTTATCACGAGCCTCAGGAATGATTGAAGGCCTCCCACACTCTCAGATGGCTCCGCTTAGCTCTCCTGCATCGTGTTTCCCCCCTGCTTCCTCTTTTAATGCTTCAGTGTGTCTGGGAGCACGCGGCCCCGTGGAAGGAGGCAGTCGCCGGTCCAGCGGAGCTAGCTGGGCTTGGTTTGCAGGCTTTCCCCATTGCGCCCGCAGTATTTCAGACAGATGGATGGATGAGGGAAGGGGAAGGGGAGAGATTTAGTGTCTGGGAGCAGCACAAATCACAGTTCAGGGCCAGAGCTCCCGTTCTGCTCACTTTGGGGTTATTTGTGGTGGCGGTGTCTCCTTTAAAGGTGGTGTTAGAGCTGGCATGAGCATCTCCCCTAAAGCTTGGGCTTCAGGGAGGTGAAGTCACTAATGGACTCGCTGGTGGAAACCCCACACTTGATACTTCAGGACAAAGTGGGATTTAGGGTTTTCTCCCTCCCTCCCTTGCAGAGATGCATGAGACCGGTCCCCCCGGTCAGCTCTGGGTGGCTGGTCAGCGGCTGGAGAGGTAGGGAGAAGGAGAAACGGAGCCCTAACACCATGCACTAGCCAGCAAGAGAAGCAAGAGCAAAAAACATCACTGTCAGAGCAAGAGGGGGCCTGAGAGCAAGGCTGGGGCTGTCTTGAATCATGGGGTGCCTGTACATGCCACGGGGTTTAATCCAAATGCAATAGCTCCCATGGCTGCTCTATGCACTGCCAGGGATGCTCGAGGGACTCCCCGACAGCAAGGGCAAGAGGTCCGCTCCAGGCAGGGAGCCCCCGGGTTTCGTCGCATCCCACCGCTCTCATTAGCCGCTTGCTAATGCTGAGCCAGGTCCTGCTGTGATTTCATGTCATGCATAATGGCAGTGCCAGGCGCCACCCTGTTGTTAGGGATTTGCGGTGCGAGATGGTAAATACAGGTGTACGGCCAGGGCCTTCTCCACCAGAGTCATTTTCCTTTTAGAATAAATTGGCAGGTGTTGCAGTAATCACCGCAAGATGAAGCCGGCTGGGCCTGCATCTCTGCCTTGCAGAGTTCAGCCGCCTGATGCCTCCCGCCGCGCTTCTCCGGTGGCCTTGTGCTAGCAGCACTCGGTCGCTCTGTTTGTACCCACGGGCTGGTCTAGGGTTTTGAAAAAGCGGGTGCAGATGCTGAGCTGCATCATCACATGGGAAGCAAGACAGATTTTACTCTAGCTAAAAATAAACTAGAAGCTTTATTAATGCGCTAGGGGCTGTATGGAAGCAAAAACAAATAGGACTGCATTGCAATGAGTTAAAAACAGTCTGCAGGGCTGTGAAATAGGAGCTTCATGACCATGAGCAGCCCGCAGCAGGTCACAACAGCGGTGAGCTTGATTGGTGGAACATCAGGACCATTAAAAAGGAGAGTGAAGAGTTTAGCAGGAATTGGCTAGATGACAATGAGCCAGGAAGTCAAGTGACTCCCTCATTGCTACCTGCCTGGCAATGCTGCTGTCACTGCTGGGCAGTTGGTTTGAAACTTTGGGTGGAGCAGGAATCAAAGAGAGGTGCAAGTGCACCCCCCCGGATCCACCCTGGCTTGTACCTATCGCTCTGTCCCACATGCAGACCATGTGCAGGTGTGGACATGGATGCCCCCCCAGCCTGCGTTCAGGTATCTGCTTGCCATGTCCTCCCCACACCCTTGCACTATGGGTGCTGGGTACCTATATGAGCATGAGGACCCGCTAAAGGCACCAGTCTCATCAGGCGTTGCAGTGCAAGTGGCCGGAGGGTGCACCCCTGCAAGGTGGTGGGTGGGTGCAGGAGGTCTGCGCTGCAAACCTGTGCCCATCTCATTGCTCCTTCCCCATGCTGGCCCATTCCAGAGCACTTTGGCTACTGGAACATGCTGGGACTTTATCCACCTGCCTTCCCTACCAGTGAGGGGTAGGAGCCCCCTTTTCCTCCAGACAAACCCATGGGGTCAGCAATCCTCTGCAGTCCCGTCAGTCCTCTGCTAGGGTCTGGGGGATCTTCCCCTTCACCCACTTCATTGCAAGCAGGGAGCACATGGCAGCATCCCCCATCCGAGCAGGTGGGAGGATGGGTTTCACATCCCATCCTCCCACCTGCGGAGGCACAGGTGTGGGGTTCAGCATCAGCCCTCAGCCCTACTTGCTGCTCATCAGGACTAGGTGTTCCCAGCAGTGCAAATACCACTGCTTTGCTTGGGGTGACCAGTAGCGCAGCCCAGTAGGTCGGGGGGCTGGGACCAAATCACCCCTTGCTCCTTCGGAGGTGCACATTTGGGCAGGTGAAGCGCACCGGAGAACCTCGCAGTTCCCGGGCAAAGCGAGAGCCCTTGTCCTGCCTCTGCATTTCCTCCTCTGTCTCTGTGCCTGTCACCGTATGAATCTGCATGGAGCCACGCTGATGGATTTTCCTGCTGAGCTAATATAACCCTTCGTTAATGCTGTTGTTTTAAACCGGCACTTCCCTCGCCCTTCCCTGTCTGCGTGCGTTTAGCTGCTACGTCGCTAAGCCAGCATTGTGGGCGCCTCATTTTTTTAGAAATTGCGGTTTCTGCCGTGGCCCTCGAACGTGGAGTTAATTTAAGTAAATTAGGAGCCGTTTACGCTCCGGCTCGAAGGGTGGTTTCAGCACGTTGCGGAGCCCAGAGCCGGCTGGGTGACTCATAAATCAACTCCCCGTCATGACAGTTGCAGCCTAAACAGAAGAAAATAGGAATAATGAAATGTGGACGCTCCGGACTCAAACATGTAATTGCCATAAGTTAATGTTGAGCAAACATTTTGGCTGCGCGGGGCACACCAGGCGTGGCGGCATTTGCGGGCCCAGCCTCAGCACTCGGAGGGCGGTCGGGGCTGTGCTCTCCCCTCGGCTTGGCCATGTTCCTTGCAGGCTGCAGGAAAGATTATTTCATGTTCGGCGCATGGCAGCACAGTATTTCAAGTTCGGCGCCTCGGGTCCAACCGGGCAGTGGCTCTGAGTGAGTTGTCTGGGAGAAGGGGAAGAGCAAAGAGATGAGGGGAAAAGTGAAGTTTCCTATGAGAGCCCTGCACAGTGTGCATCTCCTCGCTCACCTGGGCGTGAGATGGCTGCCTGCCCTCGTGTAGAAGCTCATGATGGTCGTGCATGGAGAAGCAAAGACAGAGAGGCTTCCCAGGTTGGGACACAACCCATACAAAGCCCCTCGTGCCAGCCAGGGACTGCTTTACCCACCCTTGGATCGCCGATAGCTTGGGGGCAGGAGTTAGCCAAGGTAGCAGGCTGACCCATAGGCGTGGTTTAGGTGTAGGCATCTCCTGTGCATTGTCACGGCCCCTTGGATTCAATGGTTCAAGTCCCAGGAAAGGTCCTTATCCTTTCCAGATGGAAATGCAGAGGTACCTGGAGGGGTTCAGATACATACAGGGCCCCTAAGTAATCCAGAGCCTTGCTCCCCTTGCTCCCAGGTCAGGGTGTTAACCCGTGTCAAATGCAAATCTCCGAATTTGGGGCTCTTGGCAGGCTGTTCCCTGGGACAGATTCGCACCCGGAGCTCCATGTTAACACCTGGTGTTGCAGAAAACACCCATCAAGGTGCATTTTGTGCTTGGGAGGACTGGGATGAGCAGTGATGGGCAGTGAAGTGATGTTCCTCATGCCAGGATTTATTCTACTGCACGTGGGCACATTTGCACCTGAGCTGCAATTTTGGGGACAACTGTAGGTTGGGATTCGCCGTCAGCTTATGGGTTTTGCTATAGGGTGATGTGGCTGAAAACGCTCCTTTCCAATGGATGTTGCTGTCTTTGCACTGCTGTCGTGTGCAGCCCCTCACTCCTAACTGAGTAAAGGAGCTCAATGAAGGATCCAGTGGCATTGTTCAGAAAAGGGGTTTCTTCCCTGGGAGGAATTTGCTTTCTCTCCCCTGCTGTGCTGTGTGCCGGTACATGGTCTCCTTTCCCCAGGTGGCTGCCTCCCGGTTGGGATATGTGTACGCGAGCCCATTCCCCTGGCTTCCTTGGGACTCTGCCCTTTACAAGCAGGGTGAGATGCTAGCAAGTGCCTCTGGGTCCATCATGTTGTTGGCAAAGCCTGTTGGGATGAAAGGCATGACACGGATGCAGTCCCCAATAACAGGATCCCTGGCAGCTCCTGATGCATGGGCTGGCTCGTGGCCTGAGGGCAGGGCGGTGAGCTGGATAATGTGAGCAAGGCCTGGGAGTGGCAGAGGGGATATAGGCCGGAGTATGGCTGGGGGAGCTGGAGACACCAGGCAGGGGCAGCACCTACCTGGGCGTGGAGGCAGGAGCAATGGACAGCGCACACAGCAGGGGCAGTGGCTGGCCCCAGAGGGCGCTGCCGGTGTCAGTGGGGTCTGGTGAATTGGGTGTGGGGTTGGTCTTCAGGCTCCGTTGTTAGCTCTGCCACTGACTTGCTGTGGGGGTCTTGGTCAAGTCACTTGACGTATCTGCAATCCTGTTTTCCATTCCCACCCTTTGTCTCTTGCTTCGAAACAGTGAGCTGGCTGGAGCGGGAGCTGCCTCTCGCCGCGGGTGTGTGCAGCACCCAGCGCAGCAGAGCCCCAATCTGGGCGGGTGGCACTGAAACACAAACTGCACATAGTGCTAACAGTGCCTCTGTCAGCTGGATCGGGCCTCATGCATTAGGTCTACCCTCTGAAATGCCTCTGTCATCCAGGATTATTGCTTTGCTATTGCCCCTTGCAGTCTCCAGGCTCCCAGTCCCTCGACAGCCCGGCCCTCCCACCTCGCAGTGGTGCATCGGCCCAGCTGTGCTGCGATCCGGGCCTCTTTGTGGCCTTCTTCCTTGCCACCCTCTGATTTGACTCCGGTTCTGCATTTCTCAACCCCGAATCAATACAGGGAAATGAGGGAAGAGAAATGTCTGTAAATACCTTCCCTTTGAAGCACTGGGATGTTTGTTGTGGAGTGTGTTGTGTCCGTATCCGTCGCATTTCAGGGTTACAGAGAAAACGGGTCCAAAAGCAAATAGGGGGAAATAAAAGCTTTCCATAAGAGGATGGGTCGTTGCTTCAAAGCAAGGGTGCTCTCACTTTAAGAAGAGGGAGCACTGCAAACCCTCTCCAGGGTATAAAATAGGAGGGTTAAGCCAGCCAAATCAGTCTGTGTTTGAGCCCTGCCGGAGGGACTGTCTGCAGTCAGGGAGTGCTTCTGGTATGGTTTGCACTTGGCTTTTTTCCCCCCTCTTCCTTCAGCATTTATTTCTTTTACTGATCTGAGCCTGGGGTTGTCTGCTTGAAGGAGCTGGACACACACAGGAGTGTTAACGTTGACGGCCAATAGCGCCCTTTTTATTATGCCATTGTCAGCGGAGCAAGGGTTACTCGCTGGCAGGGATGCTTTGGAGCCTTGCTTTGTGCCCTGCTCGTTTCAGTGCCTTGTCTGGCGTGTCAGTGGCCTCTTCCTCTGATTTATCTTGGCGGTCCCCCCACTGCCACCACCTTAGCTGATCAGAAGGTCTGTTGTCTTGTGATGGATTTTCCACAAGCTAATCGAGTCTGTCCTGGAAAAGGAAGGGGCATGTGCCCTGGAGAAGGCTGCAAGACAATTACCTTCTCAATCTCTGGGGCTGACACCAAAATATATGGGCAAATCCAGGCTGGCAGAACGAGGGAGTCTCTTAAAAAGCAAGCGTGGCATTTTGCCTCTGGGGCAGCAGAGGAAATGTGGTCTCTGGTTGCTACTCATTGCATGCACTTGGTGTTTGGTGAGCTTTGCAGAGCAGGAGGAGGGTTTTAGGCTGCTGTCCCTGCCCTTACAGCTGTCTCAGCAGCTGGGTGGAGTTAGCAGTGCTCGGGGGAGCCTGGCTGCCTTGCGTCCTGGGAGCAGCGTCCCCCACATCAGGCGTTGGGGGAAGCCTGCGCTGACCTGAGCAGCACCAGGTCTGTGGTCAGACACCAGCTGTCCATCCCCGGGGTCCCAGTCTCTCACCGGGGGGGGTGACTAATTGCAAGCTGATTGCAAAAGGCGGGAGGGGGGTGCACGGGTCAGGCCCTGCCTTGTTCCATGCGGCCGATACAGCTCCGGCGTGCAACGATGGGGCTTCATCCAGACAGCTCTCGAGCAGTGACCGGGACATGTGAGAGATGCTCATGGAGCTGTCCTGAGAAAATAGGAGGCTGTTGCTTGTGTGCAGATCTGCATGCTCAGAGGTTGGATATTCAGTTCCTGGAAACATCCAGCTGTCTGGGTACTTTCTTCCTTGTCCAGGCTATGCTACCTCCTGCTAGGTCAGGGTCCGGGGTGCCTCCTCCTCCCTCCATGAAACCCAAAACCTGCAGCCTGCAACGCAAAGTGACAGGTACAACATCCTTGTCAGGCTGTATTAGGGCCCGGAGAAACCTGGCAATTATTTCTGGATGTAGCTTAGGGATTTTTGCCAGTTTGTCTCCCTCTGAGCTTGGCTTGGGATGTGGGACAGACCCCGCACGTTAGCGCAGCCTCACCTGATGGGAATCCAGCAAAGAGCTGCACGGTCCCGGCCGTTCGTCGGCTCGGATGTTTTCCAGGCTTGCTGTGGGTTGTCGAAACGGCTCATCCTTGTTGAACCAGAGCAGATCCGGTGTCTGTCAGATGTGTAAGAAGACGGGGGAAAGCAGGGGAGCTTATCTCCGGCTCGATTGCAGCGGGCTCCGATCCCGACAAGACAATGGTGTCTGCATTTGCATTGCTGAGATCTGGAGTGTGCGGTGGCCTGGGGGTGTCACCCCAATAAGGGCTCCAAACACGGTGCCCGGCAGGCTTCATTACTGAATAGTTTCTTCACTGAAGCGTGTTTTGCTCTCTACCCACTTCTGCTAAGGACCCAATTCCTGCTTCTTCCCCTCCACGTGCTGTGTGGCTGTACAGCGGCCATGTACAGACATTCAAAACCCCGAGGTGGAATCCGCCAAACTCTCTCTAAGCTGCAAAGACTAGATTGGGAACGACAAAATGCACGGTCTCCCTCAGTTGGGGGTGCAGGGATGCTTGCATTGGCCGAGGCCGGCAGGATGGGGGTGCTCCCATGCACTTCCCAGCATGCCGGGCACTGCTGAAGACAGCCAGTCGGCTGGCCACATCTGATTGGCTGCTGAGCACGTGCCCCCTGGGGAGCAGAGGCTTTGCTGCCTCGGCTCTGACACCCCAGGTGGGGCAGACAAGCATGGGATGAGGCTAGCTCGTCCGCCCTGCAACGTGGGGTTAGTGGAGAAGCCGCAAAGGCATCTGGGATGTTGGAGGACTGCAACCTCACTTGAGTTGGAAGGGGACCTGGCACAAATGTCTGATAGACCGGTCTGCTCTAAACCGATTAAATCTGATGCTGCGTCCAGCCAGGTCTGTCTGACACCAGGCTCCAGCAGTCTTCAACCGGTCCGTGCACACTGACCGTCTGTTGCAGGTTTAGATCGGTTTCCGGTCACCTATACCGGTTGATGTGTAATGTCTGTATGTAGCCAGTGTGGTCTGGAGAAGGAAGGAAGGAGGAGGGTGGGTGGCACCGACCTCCTATCCAACCCCCTGGGCTTGACTTGCTGTCCCCAGCTGAGGGGGAGCCAGGTCAGCTTTCTTCTGGAAGAATTTGATTGTACTCTCCTGGGGGGAACATGTTAATTCGGGTGGGATGGCAGTGCTTACTGTGGCTCCAGCCCCATGGCTCTCAGCCCTTGTAGACGCAAGGGGCATTTATACACGTGCTCCGGGAGAGGGGCGTGCTTTAATTAGGGTGATTTCAAGAGCCGCTGTAATTAGTGCACGTGGAGCATCATGTGCACCAGTGTGCTCGCACTGAAAAAAGGCAGCAAGGGCGCTTTAATTAAAGCTCGTTGAGCCCTTGCTGCCATTTTTCAGTGCAGGGATGCTGATACACGTGACGCTGGAGTCTGCTGGAGCGCAGAAAGGACCATGCTCCTGCAGACCCAATTAATCTGTGAGTAATTACAATGCGTCGGGGCGGCCTCGCTGCAGGTGTATAGGCATCCACGATGCTGGCCGTGCTGTTAGGAGTTGAGCGTTCCCAGTCATATCCGGCTCTCCCAGCATGGGGTGGTCCAGTGAGCAGTTTGCCAGGACGCCTGTCCATGCTCCTACTCCTAGCGACCTCGTGAGAGTAGAGAGAGCGCAGGCTTGTGTTCCTACTAACAAAACCTTGGCTAGGCTTATTGCCTACAGCTGGGCTGCCCATGTCCATCTTCTGAGCAGCCAGGGGCTAAGTGTCCTGCAAGCCATGCTGCAATGCATCCTGCTGCATCAAGCATGCCCACTGCACCCCTTGTTCACCTGGCCTATCCCCCCCACTTCACCAGGACCCCCAGCCCCTGCTCCATGTGCCCAGGTGGGCCACACCACACTGCGCTGCCTCACCCCCCAGGGAAGGGGCAGGCACTAGGCAGTGAGAGCTGGAGTACTGTGGGGAAGTGGGGACCCCCGGGGATGCACCTTAACCCCTGTTACTAGAGGAAAAAGGGGTCGAGCACATGCTTGGAGGAAAGGGGTATCGGTCGCTATTGAGTGTGGGAGCGAGGGGCACGGCCTCTGCATCAGATCTTCCTGGACCTCAAATGCTGGAGGCTGCAAGGGAGAGAGAAACAGGGGGAAAACCCTGCTCAGACCCAGTCACTCTCCCTTCCAGCCTCTGCTGTGTGCCCCGGGAGACTGGGCCAGGTGGGTCTATGGTCTCACTCGATCCCTGGCAGCTCTTCCATCCTTATGAAGGAAACGCACTGAAAGAGCACGACTCCCTCTCCCCTTCCCCAACTGCACCCCCATTTTTGTCTTAAGCAGCTAGGCCTGGCAGATACCTGAAATGAGGTTGGATCATGAAAAGCATGCCTTTCTTTTTGAAGCGTAGAAGTGTTTTGTTTTTAGTTCTCCCTAAATTTGCAAGGTGCTGACACAGTGGAAACCTGCCACGCCGGGTAGCCACGGTCCCGCGATGTTCTCTGTGCAGCGTGCGGGCCGTGTGCTTGGGGAGCGCTGCCTTTTTGCAAGACGTGTACGGCCTGGTGCCAAACGGTTGGAGACGGGGACTCCTAGAGAGGACCCGCTAATGCACGATGTGGCCAGAGCCCTGCCGTTGTGATGGCTTATTAAACAATCTGACTCGAGGCATCGAAGCCACCAAACGGAGCACACTTGGGTGTACGCTGCACTGGATATTTTCCTGTCCATTGAGCCAACAATAATGAGCTTTTATTTATTTCCTGTTGGTTTGCGGTCAGAGAAATCTCTGAACTGTCAGTGCCATTTGCTCCGAGCTACAGTGAGTTTATGCACCTATGAGTGCTACTTTATAGGAGCAGCGTCTGCCACCCATAGCAGAGCTGCTTAATAAATAGCATCTCTTTTTCCAGTCCATCTGCACTGGGCCCGATCATTTCCAGATGGGCTCCGTGTAATACCCTGAATCTCTGAGCAATTTAAAATCATCCTGCTTACAGAAGTATTTCCATCTTCCCTTTCCCCCAGGCCTAGAAAGGGCATTTCTCCTTACTTCTGCATGGGTCTGAGATCATGGATGAGTGAGAGTCAGCTATGGTGTGAAGTCCTTCATCTCCAAAGCCATCGGGGCTAGTGATGGGAAAGGGAGAATATCCCCCCTGCTGATAGAAGCCAGGGCCATATATTGCACTGGGAAGTGAGTTCAATCGGCCTTTTGAGACGGTGGCACATCTAGGTACACACCTGTGCTTTGCTTGTTTGCAGCTGCTCTTAGTTTTCTTCCCTCCCTGAGTCTCGCCCGGTTGGACTCGTGCAGTCTGATCCAGCAGGATCGTTTAGCTTTCTGCTGGCTGAGATCGATGCTCACGGGTGTGAAACTGGAGTCAGGCAGTGATGAATCACAGAATCATAATTATAGAAAATGAGGGTTGAAGGGACCTCAGGAGGTCGCATCCAGTCCAAGCAGGACCAGCCCCAGCTACATCATCCCAGCCAAGGCTTTGTCTAGTTGGGCCTTAAACACCTCCAAGGATGGAGACTGACTCCACTACCTCTCTGGGTTACTTGTTCCAGTGCTTCACCTCCCTCCTAGTGAGAATCCGACCCCTGGCAACCGAGACCACGTCAGACCCGCAAGAGTTCGCTGTGCAGCAGTGGTCCCCTTGCACCCTTAGTGCCACGGTCCCTGCACGGGACCTGGCTCCTGCTCATCAGCGCTGCCCCGTGGCACTGCCACTGAGCTGGCCACAGCGTTGCATCCACCTGGAAGCATTTCTTGTGGGTCAGGAAGCCGCTTGCACCGAGCAACATGTCACTAGCAGGAGCGCACAAGGAAAAGCCCTACTAGTGTAAATGTCTCTATTAAATGAGCAGGATTTCCAGAATACATCGTGGGCAGTCTAAAGAGCTTGTTGTCCTTGCAATGAAGCAAATGTATAAAGCAAAGGCTTGATAGCAGTTTGCTTGGGCCCAGAAAGTTGCAATAAGGCAGCGGTCCCAAGCAAACTGCTATCAAACCTTTGCTTTATGCTGCACCAACACTATTGTCTGTCTACCAGCTCTCCGCTGCAAACGCCCCGTACGCCTGGTTTACAATCCACTTTGGAAGGAGTCCCAGGGAAGTATCCGATCTCCTAACCACCAGTTATTGACTCGGGGGTTTATGTTGGCCGAGCAGCTTGTCGTTTCTGACTTACCGCATCTTGTGAACATCACATAATAATTATCCCCTTGGTTTTTGCAGAACCCCAGCTGAAAGGAATCGTGACAAGGTTATTCAGCCAGCAGGAGTTCTTCCTGCAGATGCACCCAGATGGTACGATTGATGGGACCAAGGACGAAAACAGCGACTACAGTAAGAAAAATTAGCCCCTTTTTTTTGGTAACCCGCCTATAAATCAAATGCATCACCTAGTGGGTCTTGCTTGTTAGGCTTCATCTACGAAAGATCAAATGAGGAAGTGGCCAGCTGTTTTCCACGCAGTTTATTTTCAGTGATGCTTTCCCTTTAAATCTCTCCTGTATCACTTTTGCACGTTCCCTGCTTCTTTTTCCCCCCCCTAATGCTACAGCTCCTGTTCGGGGTGGGGAGGAGAATACAGCCCTTGCTTTGAATTCTTTCTGGGATAGAAGTGAGATCTTCATGCATGTGACAGGCATGTGGGGGATTGTTTCCATCCCTATGTAGGAGGAAAATTATCTTTAGCAAAAATAACTGGAAAGGTCGCTAGGCCCCCAGACCTTGAGATTGGCAGCATGCACAAAGCAAAGCTGCATCCAGTCTTGGATGCTGTCTGTTTGTGCCAGTCGCAGGGGCAGCGAAGGAGCAATCTGGCTCCCAAATGCCATCAGCAAGCGGCCGATTCATGTCATCCAGAGGAGCGTATACAGATAGGATGAGCAGAGCAAGATGCCTGTTTAATTCAGCAAGCTCCCTGCTGGCTGTCGGGGCGCTCCAGTGCACCGGCTTCTTGCTCTTGCAAGAAATGCCACCTAACTTTTATTTTCTTTCCCCTGAGAAGCGCCAGGTGCCCTGAGCTCCTGCCGAGACTGTCACGGAGGAGATGTAAATCTTCTCTAAGCAACGTCTCAGCCCCATGGGCTCCAGGTGCAACCCAGGAGTCCTGCAGGTTAAACAACAGGCCATTATTTTTGCTCCTGCTAACGGCAGCTGCCAGGAGAGGATGGAGCCCATCACGTCAGCTCGCCCATTATCGGCCTGAAACCCTCAGCACGACTAAGAAAGGGGTGTCCTCCGAGGGGACGGGCAGCTGCAGGATAGTCATGAACAGAGGCCAGGCGTGGTGGCAGGACCAGTAAAACTAACATCCAGTCCCTCTCATGAGAAGGGATAAGAAAATGCAATGAGCCTCAGTCGGGCAGATTCCCAGGGGACCCCACGGAAAGCTTCCTTTTCTGCAAGGCATGCAGGATTTGGGGTGCTGGCTTGGACAGCTGAGACAGCCCACCCAGAGGACAAGGGGGCTGTCAGACCGATGCATGCCTGGAGCACAGGCGTGCTGCGTGGCACCGTCCGCAGGCCGTGCGGCGACGGGAGCGCCGCGTCCCAGACAAGTGCGGCAATTACTCCGTTCTTATCAGCAGAGGCGAGGGCACAGCTGGAGGCCTGCACATGGGTTATGGCTCCATTAAAAACGACGCAAACAAATGGAGGAGCTTGTGCACGACAGGCGTGCAAATAGGAGGAGGTTTGCAAAGCCGCCCTTATTGAAGCAGTATGAGAGGCTGTTGTTATTAGACTCAGCCGCTCCACACCTTAAGGGGAAAGCCCCATGTATTCTCCATTACAACTAGACTTTTTAGCTTGTGGTAGACCATAGGCTTTCAATTCGTATCTGAGTAGGAGGAGAAAAAAGCACTGGGGTCCTTAGTTTTGCTGCAGAGTACGACCCTCTGTTCTTCTGAGCCTGGTCCTGTACCCCTCATTCAGTCGAATCCCAACTCAATGGGTGTGCTCAAGCCAGTAAAGACTGCCGGATCGGGTCCTGCACCTTATAAGAAAGCTGGAGGCAATGGGACACTTTCAGGCTGCAGAGAAGCATCCCCAGAGGAGGCCTGCGTGTCGTCTCAGCAGCTGCGGGAAAGGACGGGGATTAATTATTCTTACCTCTCGGTGAAGATGAATGGGCAAGAAAATGATGGGTTCGAATTGAAGTAGAGATTAATGTGGGGGAAAAGCATAGAAAAATGAAAGGCAAGACGCATCTTACAAGGGATCAAGCTGGCAAGGGGGGGCTGTCGGACAGGAATAGTGGAAGCATCAACCTCAACGTGCAGGTGTCTGCAGCGCTCGAGAGCTGACAGCCGGCGATGACTTGCACGGAGTTGGTCCCTTGCAGAAAGAGACTCAGCTCGGAAATGATCGCTGGTTTGGGATGCCCAGTTTGAGACATCCAGGACCAGATCTCAAAAGGGCCGGGCACCTGCAAGCTCCCTTGGGAGACAGCGGGAAATGTGAGTGTCCAGGACTCGTGAACCGACAGCCCTTGGGAAGTCGTGGCTATTCCTTAAACTCTGGGTCGTCGGGCACTGGTCTGGCGTGGGCTGAAACCTGTTTCTCAACCCACTTCAAGTGATCTCCAAATGTTCCTGTCTCAAATTTTCATGAACCAAAAATTGTGCGTGTATGTGCACGTGCATGTTGAAATGATTTGGATCCACATGACTGGCATTTTGTGTCAATCTGAACCCTTTTCTGTTTTGTGTGGGGCTTTCTTTTACTAGAATTACTGTAAGTTTAGTTTTTGCAATGCAAAGGCCTTTGGACAAGAATGAGACTCTTTCCCTTTTAAGATGCTCAGACTCAAACCTTTCAACAATTTGAAAACATTTTCCAATTTTTTTCTTTTTCAGTCAAAAAAAAAAAAGGGGGGGGGGGAGGGTGGTCAAACTGGATTTCTCCCCGCACGTTGTTCTGGGCTTCCAGAATCAGCATTTTCTGCTGGAAATCATTTCACTGGGAAATTCCCAGCCAGCTCCTTTGGGATTTGGGGCAGGGTGAAATCCAGCCCGTCGGGGGACGAGCAAACATCTGTGTCCTCTGGCAAACTGCAGCTAGCTCACGACCGGGGTGATGCAGCGGGTTAACTAGATGGACGCTCCAAAGCCTTTTTGACTCTCCTGCCGTTTCGACACCGAGTCTAATTTAAATAAATAAACAAATTTAAATATATAACAGGACACCGTGTCCCATACATCACAGCTTTTCATGCTATTAGTGGTGCACTGATTATTCCAATGAACGTTAAGAAAGGAAGCTTAATTTTCATGGAATATATTATGTTGGTTTACTCTGGAAAGAGAAACATTTTCAGATGAGACGAGACCCAGGTCCCTTAGCTGGGCCTGATGTAATTAACACTTTTTTTTTTAAATGGAAATCCAGTCATTTAAGTAAAAGGAACAGCTAATATTTAAGCAATTTGAAAACGTATTTTCTATCTGGTGCTCACAGTGTGTGTGTTTTTGGGAAGCTCCTGAATTTTTCTTCTTAAAACCAGCATGAAGCCAAGACCTAATGACGACTGACCAGGCATGCAGCCAGCAGCTTGCAAAGCAGTGCTGGGTATGGCCTGTTGCCTTTGCCGTGCAGTTAGAAGTGACATGGTTGGGATACAAACCAACAGAGATTCTGGTCCCATTTACACCGGGGTGAATATTTGGGCCTGGCTCATGACAGTGGATTCATTTCTTTCCTTACTGACATGCCAGCGTAAGCCCTCTGGGAAGCTCTCTGCTTTGCTGCTATCCCGTATTCCCAGGGACACGTTTCTCAGCTGGTGTAAGATGCTGTCACCACTCTGGGTTGGCCACGCCAATTAATACCAGGATAAGATCCTCTTGATGGCTGGGGACAGCTGAGCAAAGAAACAGCATTTGATAGCACAGGATTTGGTGGGACAAGGCACGGCAGGAGCTGGAGCTGGAGTGGGGCCAGCTCACCCTGGGAGGAAGAGGCCGTTCCCCAGCAGGCATTTGCCCAGTGCAACAAGTGGTGCTAAATCCCCGTTCAGGCAGGGTTTATTTTTGAATGAGGTGAGATGTCTTTTGAGGGGGTTTGTTCATCTTTGCTTTTTAAGAAAAGATTGTACCCCAGCTTCGAGACGCCGTGGCCGGAGGGTTGTGGATTCCCTCTGCCGTGGTCGTCCCTGGTTCGTTCCCTTCTTCCGCGGACCGCCGTGGACTCCTAATACCTGCTGCTTTGCTTTAAGGGGGATGGATGTCGTCTGACCTGATGCAGCAGACTGGGGGTGTGTTGTGGGGCAGGGTCTGCTGCGGTATAGGGGATCCCCTTGCACAGGTGTGTGTTTGGCTCTGTGCTTGTGGTCAAATAGCTTTGGGGTCAAGAAGGAGGTTTTCTGCCAGGGTAGGCGGTCAGGGACCTGGTGGGGATGGGGATCAGGCTCTGCGGGGAGCCTCAGACCACTCTGCAGCCTCAGGCGCGGTGGCCTAATTAATTGCCTGGGGTCTTGGCTTTGGTGGCATGTTGGTCTGTGCCTGGGGCATGCAGCGGTTTAGTCCCCTGAAGGCTGACGTGCTGTGGTCTGGCTAAAGCCAAGGGGGCTTGGATGGGGCAGAGGGTGACATGTTTAATGACGATGCTCTGCAGGCCATCAGTCAGACGAGAGGGCCCCATGGTCCCGCCTGAGCTTATCCTCTGGGACTGGGCTGGGCAGCAGATAGTGGGCTGGGCTGGCTTCACGGATTTCATAGACATTGGGGCTGGAAAGGACCTTGAAGATCATCAAGTCCAGGAGGTCAGCATCGCTATTGCATGCATCCGAGTAGCTGCTCCATCAGCTTCCCCGGACCTGCCCCAAGGGAAGACCCAGGGCCAGCGCTTGCAATGGGGAAACTCTCACCCAAATGCCGTCTGTTGGCCCGAGGTGAGATCTGTGATTTCAGGTCCTTGTTCTGGGCTGATCCGGAAACTTAGAAATGCCCTTGTTTCGTCTGGCATCGGATGCTGAGCTGAGAAGCAACTTGTGATTTTTGTGCGGTTTTATTTGGATGTTTTATTATCTATTTTAATCTTTAATCAGTGAAGAGAAGATGTGTTTTGATTCAGGTTGCCTGCAACACTTTGGACCCCATGCAAAACGTTGAATTTGCTTTGGGCTTTTCTTTAAAATCCAGGGTGCGTGAATTTGTGGGCTCTTATTTCATTTGGAAACAAGTTGCTGTTTCCAAACAAAGTAGAAAAACAAGTCTTTGGTTTAAAATGTCAAAATAAGGCTGTCTGAACGATTTATTTGGATGTTTTAATTTATTGGTTTGTTTTTTGGCTGGATTCCACGAATGCGAGAGGGGGAGCTTGTCTGGGGGCAGGCAGAAGGCAGGGTAGATATGCCTGTATAGACCTATAACCTCTATAGGTTAACTAAATTTACCTAGATCTGAGATATTGATATAGATATAAAAAGTATAGATCTCTATATAGCTATAGGTATAAGTATCTATACCTATATATCTACATATAGGGGGGGTATATATACTTATCTGTATATATCAGATATCTGAGATTATCTATCTATCTATCTATCTATCTATCTACAGATCCATAGATATAGATAGATACATAGATCTGATGAAGTGAACCCGGGTTCATGAAAGTTTGTGCTATCTATCTATCTATCTATCTATCTATCTATCTATCTATCTATCTATCTATCCCTAGCTCTATAAATACATATGGATCTGTATAGTTCTCTCTCTCTCTCTGAGACAGACAGACAGATAGAGACAGCACATGCTTTCATGAGCCCGGGTTCACGTCATCAGCTGCCATCATTGTTGGTTTGTTCGTGTTCGGCCTGAATATACATATTTTGACCAAAAAGAGTTATGTTCCCCTGCAGCTTTTTTCTACCCTGCAGTTAAACAGCTCTGCCACTGTCCTTTCCACGTGCCTGCCTACCTGTTATGAAGTCTGTGGGCTCACGATACCTTTTGGGCATCTTGCTTAGCAAACGTGCAGCAATGAGGCCTAAAGTGAAATAAGATATGATTTTTCCCAATGTGGGCGCGTGGCAGTGCAGGCGAGGGGGGATTGCCCAAGGAAGCGGCACTCTCCTTGATCCTGGGTGGTCTCTGCCATGCTGCCTGATGGGGACTTTGAATGGTCTGTGACAAGTTTTCTGTGTAAGACAAATTAACTGTAGAGAATGAATGATGATGCCCATTTGGTTTCATTATCTGCGGTAATATGCTCCATTTTTCAGTAGAAAAAAACCGGGGGGTGGGGAATTGCTTATAAATAGACTTGTTAATTACCCAAGGCTTTGGACCGTCCCCGGAGTGAGAGAGCTATGGAAATGCAAACCGGCCCAGACGAGGAGCGCTGGCCCTGGGGGAGCTCGCGACGCCTCGTGAGGCAGGGACACCACCAGCGTGTAATTACATTGGGCAAATGGTCCCAAATCCGCAAAGCGTCGCTTTGGGTCCCGACCCAACGCACAGGCTGGTCTTCCCGCACTGAAAACAACCCCCAAAGTCATCCCAAAGTCTGGCTCCAATGAGGTTTTGGAGCATGTATGGATGGTTGCTTGAATTGTGGCTCTACATTGGTAGCGGGGTGCTCAGACCTGCTCAGACCAATTTCTTTGCTGACTTATATTGGCGTCGTTAGTTTGAAGGCGAGTAGAAGGCAGGCAAAGCGAGAATGCACTCGCCATGGACCCACCCTTCCTGTAACGTCCCCCGAACGGCCCGGCTTCCCTTCCTGCTCAGCTGCACCTCTGCATCGTCTCAATTTTAATTTCTTAAACTCTCCTCCAAAGGAGTCAAAACAAGCTCCTCTCCTCTTCCCCCTCCCTGCCGCTTGCTCGCAGGCCTCTCATGGCATGCTCTTTTGGGGCCCCTGCCCCTCGAGGCACTTGTTTTTCTCCTGGTTCAATCGGATTCACATGCCGTCCCTGGCACGGGCCCACGTAAACAGCCGCTGAGGGAGCTCCAGTGCAACGGAGGTCTGCAGGACGTTGGTTGTGTCAAAGCAGGGTTCGTGCAGCCCACAACACAGATGCCAAATCGTTGGTGCTCCTGACAGCTGCCAAAGGAGACCATGCACTGGAAGATGGACAGGAGAGGATTTGGTGCTCACCTACCACTACTCGTGTAAAGACCCTGCTGGGCTGCACTCGCACAAAGGTCACTTATTAGTCCTAGTACAAGATACGTAGCTTCTGCACGGTGTGATTTGTGCCATGCTGGGGGATAATCTGCCCTGGAGCACCTTCCAGCAGGCACCTTCCAGATCAGTGCAATGCTACCGGCCCTCGGTGCTTCTCCCTGTTGCCCAGTTTGCTAACCTGGGTCAGAGCTGGGGGGTTTGGGCTTTAACCCCATCAAAGGGATGAGAGGAAGGTGTGATGCATGCTTCTTTGCTCATCGAGGCTCATGAGGAAAATTCAGTCCTGCGGGAAAGAGGAGTTTCCAAAGTCGGAGGTCTTTTCTGACCCGGGGAGATGCAGCGGAAACCCTGGGCTTTGTGCAGCTGGGATGCATGGAAGAAACTAGTGTAGATCTCTCTCAATTGCTGCGGGGTCATGGAAAGAGGGCTAGGGCCTTGGATGGTGATTCAGGAGACATGGGAGGCCGCTAACCTACCGTGGGACCTTCAGCAAGTTGCTTCTCCACTCTGTGTCTCTTTTTCTCTTCTCTTTTTGTCCTATCCAGACTTTTTTTTAATGCAGGGACTGTCTAAGCCGGTGGCCTTGACTGCAGCAGACTCAGGTCCTGCTGGGTTATCTGGCTGCTGCCGGCACCTAAATAATGATAGTGCAGGCGGTGGCGTGGTGATGCATCGCCTTTGGCCACCAAGACCCTAACTGCCTTCCTTTTCTGTCCGCTTATGCTGCTCCTATAGCAAAACTGCCCGGGTCTGGGGGCCTGTGGGAGAGGTCACATCTGAGCTATAGATGCCCGCTGGGGAGGGAGTGACTGCAGTATTTTAATTGATAGGATTGCAGCAAAATTGAGTGTTGGAAGGTCCTGCCCTCCCCTGGGTTGCCCAGCACCACTTCCAAGTGACATAGAGGAGATGCTGGAGCCCAATATGGGTCATCCGGGGGTCTCTGCTTTTGATAGCGGTGGTCTGGGGGTTTCCAAAGTGGCAAATGTCCAGGTGAAACGGAGAATGCATGTGGGTACGGTCCTGCAGTTTCTTGCGGCCTTAGCTGGCGTGCGTTCAAGGCAGTAGAAAGTCCTTGGGCAGGTCTGAAATTCAGATTCTCCTCTGTGGGTCAGCCAGGGGGTGGGGGAAGGTGTGGGGCAAGGAGACAGCATGGGTCGGGGGTGCAGACCACATGGGAAGATGATCCCGATAACCATCGCTTGCTCCTGTTTTTGCCCCCGCAGCCCTTTTCAATCTAATCCCTGTGGGCCTTCGTGTGGTGGCGATCCAGGGAGTGAAGGCGGGTCTCTACGTGGCCATGAATGCCGAGGGATACCTCTACAGCTCAGTAAGTACACGGCGCAGCCCGGCTCTCGGAGCGCGTGGGGATTTCTGACCTAGTTTGTGAAAGCGTTGCAAACACGGTGTGCGAGCTGCTTGGGTGGGGACTGCCCGAGCATCGGTGAACTGCTGTAGCAAGGTCGTTAAAGCCTCCCCGGGGAGTTTCCAGGCAATTGCATTTGGCCCGGACAGAAATGTGTGCTAGCTTCTTGTCCACACCCAGGCTGCTTGCCCCCTCGGGGCAGGTGCTTAATCCAGGTGACAAAGTCTGCAGGCGTCTTCAGGTTTTGCAGCAGTGCTGCTGCATGATCCCCTCTCCCCTGGTTTGCACCCAGAAAGGCCCCCACGTGTCTCTCGGCGATCACTTTGGATCCATCCCGTGTAGCCAAGACGGGGCTCTCGAGGTGCTCGTGTCATCTCTCTGTAACGCACTATAAAAGATAAGTGACTCTTTCTTTTACTGACTGATTCCCCGCTAACTTCCCGAGGTGGCGTTAAAGGGCATGAGGTTATTCATACGATTCTCATTGGAGCCAAGTAATTGATTCGCAGTGAATAATTGATGCGGTGATTTATTAAAGATGGCAGCTCTTTGCGGGAAAGGTTTTATGCTTCAAACACTTTTGCCCTTGTGCTACATAGTACAAAAGCAATTGTGGCTCATACGTTTCCAGTGTCTGCACTTATCCTTGGGCGGGCATTGGAGTTTGGCTCGTCCACGCCGAAGCTCTCTAATTCTGCTGTCACCATGCGTCTGCAGCGTTTCTCTTCCCCTGGTTTAAAAATGCACCTGGCTTTTGTTTGGGTCCCATGCAGTTGTCCTTTCCCCACGTGGCACTGTTTCTGTTACCTTTCGAATATGCCCCTCATCATGACTGCTGAAAACTTTTACAGAGGATGGCTCCAGCTTCCTCGGTAACAAAGAGGGTTGCATGGGGTACTGTCTGGATGGATTGAAAGGCAGCTAGGGTCTTTTGTTCCCTGCTTCGGCACCCTTGAATACCTTGAATTCTCATAAATGCAGGCGCTCGAGCCCTGGGGGCAGTCCAGAGTGATTTGCAAGGTGGGAGCCGTGGGGAAGGCGGCTCTCGTGCCAGCGCTCGGGAGCGTTCGTTGTCATTGTGTGACTTTGCCTTCTGGGATGCCAGGGCCAGGATAAAGTTGTCGTAGTGGTTGCAGGTTGGGGACATGCCCTGTGAGGTCAGTGCCCTTCCAGACACAGGGTCAGCCCTTGTCTTCCTAGACAAAGCAGCCTGGGATGGAAAGGACCTGTTTGTTCCCGGGCGCTATTCCCGGACCGGTTCAGCAGTGCT
The DNA here is from genome assembly GCF_030867095.1 of Alligator mississippiensis. Classification (NCBI taxonomy): domain Eukaryota; kingdom Metazoa; phylum Chordata; order Crocodylia; family Alligatoridae; genus Alligator; species Alligator mississippiensis. Next base: position 88,139,058 of record NC_081830.1, on the reverse strand, counting down.
TCCTATAGCACGGCTTGAAGTACTCTGCCCTGGCCAGTTTGAAACCACCCCAGACTGAGTTCGCTGCCTCTTCCCTTAGCAGGCGAGGCTGCCGTGTGATATAGCTCACGGGCAGAAGAACACACGCTCTTGTGTTAGTGCAAGTGGGTCTTGGGCACATGTTTGGGAGCAATCATAGACAAGTCAGGCTGGAAGGGACCTCTTGAGGCCACGTCTAGTTCGGTTGCCTGCTCAAGGCAGGGTCATCCCTGACTCAACCACCCAGCCAAGGGTCTGTCCAACCTGCTCTTGAAAACCCCCAAGGATGGAGATATCGCAGCTTCTCTAGGTGCCTGTGCCAATGTTTGACCCCCCTCAGAGCCAGAAACGTCCTCCTAGTCTCCAGCCTAAATTTCCCCTGCTGCAGCTTGAGGCTGCTGCTCCCACTCCTGCAGCCCCAGAGAAAAGTCTGTCTCCATCCTCTCTATAATGGCCCTTCAGGTACTTATCATTATCAAATCTCCCCTTGCTCCTCTTCTCCAGGCGAAATAACCCTAGTTCTTCCAGCCTTTCTTCATAAGATTTGCCTCCCTGATCATCTTTTTTTGCCTTGTTGTGGACTCTTTGTAAATGGTCAATGAAATGTCCCCAAACTGGACGCAGGACTCCAGGTGAGGCCTCACCAGTGCTGAATAGAGAGGAAGAATCACTGCCCTTGATTTGCAAGTGGCACTTCTATAATACAAGCTGTTGGCTTTTTTTTTTTCCTGACAAGAGTACACTGGATGCGTCTACACAAGATGCTTACTGCACATTAGCCTAATAACACTGTGCAGTAGTGCATTGCAGCAAAAACCATGCTAATAGCCTCCTGTGCAGTGGTATTACGCTACTGTGCAGTAAGTGTCACTAGATAACCGTGCACCCATGCTATTGTGCAGTAACTCTAGGTACCGTGCATTTAGTTAGTACTCTAGTAAGGAAGTACTAACCTAAACGCACAGTATCTAAGGCGCATTAATGAATGTGTAGACGCGCCTACTGCTGACTGCCATTCAGTTTGTGTTCCAGGTCCTTCTCTGCCGTTGTGTAGCCTGGCTAGTCATTCCTCATCGTCTTTGCACATCTATTTGTGCAAAGATGGCTGGAAAGAGAGAGAGATGAGCCCCGATCCTGGAGGTGACAGACCCTTCCTTTTCTTTCCCAGCAGGAACTTCTCAATGCAACTCTAATCTTCATCATTTTACCGCCTCCTTTCACATAAAAGCAGTCGGTTGCTATTGGTCCTAGCCGTGATATTGAGCTCCTTTGTAAAACAGTTAAAAATCTCTGGGTGAGAAGTGCAATATTTAGCTCCTAGGTTGCTTTATCTGACCAGCGGTAGCAAGGGGCAGCCCTGGGGAGGGCAGCTTTTGCAAAGGAAGGAGGGGAAATGTGAGAGGATTGAGGTGGTCGCTGGGAGGCAAGTGGGGGGTCTTGAAAACCAGGAGGAAACTTCTTGTTTCGGTCCAACACCTTGTTTTCTGTGGGACTGGTTGCATCCTCAGCGGTTGTGACGGGGTAGACCCCTGCCGGGAGAATGGCCTAGTATCTCCAGTTCAGAGCGTTAATCAGTGGGTGGTGATTTCCTCATTAGTGCACTAATATGGCCGGGGATTAATGGAACGGCTGCACTGCTCATTGTTACAGGCCACGGTTTGGTGGCTCCCAGTCTGAAACGAGTGGGAATTAAACCATTTGTTTCATGAATGAAATGCCGGTGGGAAATGCAGACATCCTCTCATGGTGCATCTCCAGTAGGGTTGGAGTTTCTCCCTCCTCCCCACCAGCCCCAGACTCAGTGTGGTTTGTATTGGGCCCATGGTTGGAGGAAAGCGGGTGTCTGAAGCATCACGGGTAAAGCGCTGGTTCTCAGCTGGGCGCTGCAGCACCCTGCCGTCCCATGAGATCCTCTGCAGGGTGCAGCGGAGAGTCGTGCGCTGCTACGGGTGCAAACCTCCACACGAGTCACGAGAGAAACCCTGAGATTTCAAACAGGAATCCAGCGTCAAACCCGTTGTGGTCTCTCGGAGGTCTTCCACAGACAGAATTGATCTAGGGTTTTTCTGCACTCAAAAAAAAGGAAGAGTGGGAGCTCAGAGCCGGCCTTTTCGGAGAGGTGTCTTGAGTCGAACAAGGGAGACCGTGAGATTAGAAAGGTTGAGAACTGCTGGATGCACCCTGCAGACGGAGACGGAGACGATGACTGAAACACCTGTGGCATCGGGGAGAAGGGATGCGGGTGGGCTTGACGCTGGCTGGTTGCTCGGTGTCTGCAGCCAATTTCTGTTGGGCGCATCAGGCAGGCGCCCCTCTCGGAGCCAGCGCTTGGCACCCGTGTGCTGGTCTGGAAATAGCTGGAAGTAGTCAATTTGGTGGGACGAGGAGAGGAAAGGCCTGCTGGGACTAACAGGGCTCTGCCCTACCCCCTGCATGGGCTGATTGGGGCTTGTGGTCTATTCTTCTTGCTGTACAAGATCATAAGCTACAGCTCCTCTCTGCCTGGGGTGCAGTTCCTTGCACACCTGGTTTCTCAATGAGATGATCAGGGGCTTGGAAGAAGGGGTCAGTACTTCCTAGGGACACTGTCCATTCACTCAGATTCATGCAGCCAATGAAGGGTCTAAGAGCAAGGACCATTGCTCTTAGACTCAACCAAGATGTGTCCTAGCACCTCCATTCCCAGCAGCTTCCAGATAAAACCCAGCTAGGCAGAGAGACGCGGCCTCCTCTTCGTGCTCCCCCAGCAGCCCCAGTTCCTGGGGTCTGGACGTGAGCACAGCTCACTTGTGTCTCGGGGCGTTTCAGCCACTGACACCAGCAAGGCATGGTGGAGAGACGTGGCTCAGACCCTCTGGCTGGTACCAGGCAGGTCTCTGGTGTTATCCTGTGCCAGCTTCTCTGGTGTAAGGTCCAAGGTCTGCAATAGCTCCCAGCCCTGAGGCTGGAAGGTTTTGATCTCTTTAAGCTCTTGTATACAGATGTGTTCCCCAGTGATGTTTTCAGACTCTTCAAAGAGGATTCCCCATCTATATCCCACTCCCTGCTAGTGAGTTAGAATCATATAATCCTAGAAAACGAGGGTCGACAGGACCTCGGGAGGTCACATCTCGTCAACCCCCTGCTCCAAGCAGGACCACCCCAACTCCATCATCCCAGCCAACGCTTTGTCTACCCGGGTCTTCAAAACCTCCAAGGATGGAGACTGCACCACCTCTCTGGGGAGCCTCTTGCAGCGCTTCACCACCCTCCTCATGAGAGTTTTTCCTAATATCCAATCTCAACTTCCCTTGCTGCAGCTTGAGCCCATTGCTCCTTCTGTCATCTGCCCCCACTGAGACCAGCCCAGCTCCGTCCTCTTTGCAGCCCCCCTGCAGGGAGGTGAAGGCTGCTATTCAATCCCCCTCGGTCTTCTCTTCTCCAGCTAAATCAGCCCATTTCCCTCAGCCTCAGGGGTAGGAAAGAGTCGCATGCACTTTGCACATTGCAGGGGGAGAGCGCAGCCACTCGAAGCTCAGCAACTCTTGGCCTCCTGTACGCTTGGACTCTGGAGACCTGATATTTTGAGAGGCTGATTGCTATTGCTGAAGCCCGTTGGAGACGTGGGTGTTTAGGTGCCAGTGGTCATGGCTGCTTTTTGGATTGAAGGATGCAAGCTGTAGGCCTCTTAACGCATTTGCTAGCTCTCCGGCAGGCTGCCCCGTGAGCGTTCCCGTAACGTGCAGCAGCTGCAAACTGACCGAGGATGCAGAAAGCTTTTCTCGGTATCTATTTCAGGCAAAGACCTCACTCGCACATGGATTCCCCTTGCCGTGCTGACTGTACGCACCTCCTTGCCAGCACGTATTGTGCGCCTACACACTGCATTACTGTAGCAGCAATGAGCCCCTTGTCCTGGCCCAGTCCCCACACTGCGCCAGGTGCTGTATAAACACAGGACAAGCTCCTGTCTGGAGCCGCTGCCACAGTATTTCTATTCCCAGCTCTGACACTGGCTCCCTCTTTGACCTTGAAAGTTATTCCAACGGGTCAACCCAAGCTGTAGGTTACATCGGCCTCAAAAGGTGTGTCGAGGGTCAAATCGCTTCTTCCTGCAAAGTGCCTTGAACTTGAACGGTTGTTTCTTAGCGGGGCAAAGCAACTTCCGGCTTGCTGGCTCTGTATAATTCAGCTGGGACATGTCTGCCCCCAACTACATAGCACTTCTCTCTTAAAATGCGCTGCTATCTCGGAGCCCTTGCTGTTTAATTCTGAATTCTAATTATTTTTGAAACGGCAAATCATAATGCATTATTTATTGGGAAGATGTAGACAACCCTAACAAAGATAGCGAGGAAAAAATTGGGTCACTGACAAGGGCACTGTCTGAGTTTACAATATCGAATTTTTAGTTGGAAATGCAGAAATTACAGTTTGAATCACTCCGGAGATTGTAGCTAATAAAGGAATGATTATGCACAATAGTGGGGGGAAAAACACCCTAAACATTTAAAAAAAACCCCAAAGTCACGTTAAATCTCTGTCTTTCATTTTCTTTCTTTCTCTGCCTTTTTTCCGCTCTATCGTTTTGCATAGCAAACACGTCTCGCAGGATAATAAACAAGCATCTGGGATGTATCTGTTTATTATCAGCGGGTTTTTATCTCCCTGCACTGCCACAACTGTCCCGATACCAGGCTTCTAGGTTTACAGCATTAACCGCACTATTTCAAGGTCATCACCTGGAATCAATCAGTGCTCCCTTCTCGCCCCTAATTGGGTGGAGTATATTTTAACTCCACGTACTTAACTCCAGCATGACCTCTAGTGATTATCTTTGACTTCGTTCCTGAAGAAGTGCAGGGCTGTTAAACCTAGAGCCTCGCCGTGAACGCGCGGCCCCTGCAAGTACCAGCAACCGGCAAGTTCAGCTGTAGTTGTTATCGCAGAGATGCTTGGGGGTGCGAGCTTCTGTCAGGGAAGGGCGTCTGATTTCGGATGCAGGGCCCAGCTCCTCGTTTGCCTGCTGCTTAGCTTGAGAGCAGTTCCTTTCCATGGATGCCCACCTTGGCTGTGCCCATTTCACAGATGATCTGCTGAGGCTCCAGCGTTCAAATCTTTTTTCTGTTCAGGGACCCGCAGGGATCCCGTGAGAGGCAGGAGACACCCATTCAGTTTGCATGGGGCAGGAGTGAACATGGACCCATGAGTGACCCGCTCTAAATGAAAACCAGGTGTGACCTCGCAAGCGAGGAGCTTTTGGCTAAAGAGCGAGGGCATCGTAGCACTGCTTTTTGCAGGTCAGGAGAGAGTTTGCACCTCACTTCAGGGGCCTGTGCTGAGTCAATGGACTTGGAAGTGTTTTGGGGATGGGCTGAAGTGAGTGTGGTGCATTCAGAGGCTCGGAGGAGGTAAGATGCCCCTTGGTGTGCGTCTGCAGGGGCTGGCATATCAAGTGGAAGGTGAGCAGGCCACGAGGCTGTTCCCAAAGCGGACAGGACCAGCAGGCTGTCACCTTGCCTTCCTAACTGGCCGTCCGTTCTCATTTAATAAAAGCATGAGATGAGGAGCTAGTATAGACGACAAGATCCACCGCCGTCTGCCAGTGCAGAAGAGCTCCTGCTGAGGTCAAGCAGGGTGGGGGTGGGGGGAGGAGGGTGCTTTATCTCATAACTGTGTTAATCTTGGCTGAGCAGAGTACTTAAATGCATGTGTGTGTGTGTGCGTGCGCGTGCGTGCACATATGTGCGCGAGTGTGTGTGTGTGCATGTGTCCCCATTTAGAGCTCATGAGAGGTGCTAGGATGGAGCTGTGTTCTGCTGGAGGATGTGGTTTCCCACCATTGGAAACCCCACGAAATCCACTGGATTATGCTGGAATTTCATACTGGAACCAGACCGGGATGGAAATTCCAACAACGTAGCAAAACCCTATTTCAGCATTTTCAGAATGAGAAGTTTTGATCCCCATCCCCATTTGAAACCATTAAAAAAAAAAAAATTAGAAAGAGTTGGTATTTGATTCTGCATTAGAATAGAAAGAAAAGAAATGGAAAGAAAAGGTTTTTTTGTTTGTTTGTTTGTTTGTTTGTTTTTTTTTAATAATCCATTTTGATCCCAAGTGGAAACTTTGGGGATTTTCCTTCCTGGAGGATTTCAAACGAGGTTGCTTTTGCTCTTATTGGGGGTGAAGTCAGATTCAGAAATCACAGTGATCTTTGCAAAAGAGAAGGGCTGTTGGCCGCACAAGGTGAATCCCGTGGCTTCCACGAGAGCTGTGGGATTTACCGGGTTGTGAAGTCAATCTCCTGAGTCAGCAAAGTCCTCAAGCGTGGCACTAGGCACTAAGCGGTCGTGCCATTTCGTAATGGTTTCCGCGTTTACCCAGAGATGTTTTTCCCTGAAATGATATGCAATTAATTAAATACTGTAGAAGAATTGAAGAGGTTGAGGCAGTTACATGGCAACTATCAGCACTATACAGTATGAGAACAGGATATTACGGTTTCTTTTATTTCCTATCTGGAGAGCAATTGGGAGTATGATTTTATCCTAAAGAAATGCAGAGCCGAGCGCTATAAAATGGAGATGACCTTCTCGCAAGCTAAAGCAACCGGTCAACATAAGAGTCCACGTTGTAACGCTGGCCCTGGTTTGTAGTTGCTTGTGGTCCTTCCCCAGAAAGAAGGACTTTGCCTCCCAGACACAGGAAAGCCTGCACTGCTATCGCCCGGGGTAGGTGACAACGAACAAGGCTGAGTCCCGGGAAAAGCCCCGTTCAGGAGTGCAGCCTCTGAAGTGAACCTCAGTAAGTCTGACTTTGATCTGATGGCTTCCTGATAGGGTGGATAAAAATCAACAATTTTTAAAAATAAAAAACCCATATTTAAAAAAAAAATTAAATTGGATTTTTTAAAATTTAATCATATTTTTAGATTAAAAAAAACGATAGAAAGATAGTTTTAATTTAAGTTATGTTAATACTCAAAGATATCATCATGGAATAGGGATTATAACTTCTAATTATATACTATTTGATACAATGTAACCTTTTTAGAAAAGTTTTATAAATAGGTCACAACAGGCCATGGACTATAGTAGGGGCCCAATCTTACGGGGTTCCCAGAGGCTCCTCTGTAGATTAGTAAAGATTAAAGAAAACCACTCAACTCACTGGGACTCAGCGCTCAGTATAGAAGATCCCATTAAGCATCTCTGTGGGCATGTCTACACATGCATTTATGCCAGTTTAAATTTACTCCTCAGTAAATTACTGCACAGTAAGTGGGAATAGGCCAGCGTTTACATGTGCAGGTATTCAGGCACATTAACACTGTGTGTGGACTGACCTGGGATTAAAGTTATTCCCAAATCAGCTCACACACACACACACAATGTTACTGTGCAGCAAACTGTCTACATGTGTTTTACTGCACAGTAACTAATCAGGCATAAATTTGATCCTTGCAGGATGCAGGGATCAAATTCACATTCAGGTGTGCATAACTCGTCATATTTACTGCACAGTACAGGCGTGCACATGTAGACGCATGCCCATACTGCGCAGTAATTTCAGTTACTGCGCAGTATGTGCACACATGTAGATGCACACTGTGATGCTTAGTTTCAATTCTCAAACTGGATTTGTGTCTCCAGAGATGACATCCTTGTTAGCAGCATATGGAGATTCATAGATATTACAGATCATCGGGCCCAGCCCCCAACACGTGGGCAGGAAAGACCGCAGCGAGCTCAAGAGATGGGCGATGCTTTTCGTCTCTGCTGCATGTGGAAGAACAGACCTCGTTACTGCCCATCAGCCCCGTTGTCTCTCTGCAGGTTTGTTTGCAAAGAGTCAAGCCCCTACTTGTCTCTAAAAGAGTACTTTCACGAAGTTAAATGAACAGAGGATATCAAGCAACAAGAACGCACTTTTTGTGGAAAACAATGATTAAATTGAGGCTTCCTGACCCGTGATTTAAATCGATCCGATTTAAATCAAATCCACCCTGCTTCCCAAAGCACTCCGTCTCCTCCACCCACACAACAGCGTTGCTAAAAGTCCTATCACGGGTTGTGGCAGTGCAAGCCCTCTACCCCTGCTAGCAATTTAGTACAGGCGATCTGAGCGGCAACCCTTTGTGATCGCCCAGACTATGTGGCTGTTGAGGCTGACAGCGTGGCAGGGAGCAGTAAGGAGGTCTGTGTGTGCACGTGACATGGACACAGGCTGGCCAGGAATGCAACCCATCCAAATCATTTCAGGCAAGACGCTGGTTGTCTGTCAAGCGGTGACATTTTGAATCGCTACCGCGGATGAACTTGAGGGCTGGAAGTCTTCTCTGACCTTCCCTGTTCAACCCTCCAGGTCTGGTGGCTTGATCCATTGGCTTCTGTGGATGTCTCCATTTCACGTGCATGACAATGTCCTGCCGCTCGTCTCTCTCCAGCTTCCCCTTCACATGCAGTGCGCTTCCCACCAGTGCTTTCGCCCTCCCAGAAGGAAATGTTGTGCTAGTCCAGGTCTGTCCTCACCCAGCATGTCACACCTGTACACGGGGGGATTCCTGCACCAACTAGAGGGCTTGGCCTTGACCATTTCCAGCAGCATGCATACATGTGCTGTTCCACCTTTGCCATTTGTCCAATTGCTCTGTAACTCATGGGCACAAGTAAACTTGATTATTATCTTTCCTAGTGGTGAAAGGAGGATAAAGATCACCCATCTCGGGTACAATCATATCTGTTTTGTTGGAAGGTTTTAAATAGAGAAAGCGTTTGACTGAGGTTAACATGTGGGTCGGATCTGCTTTCTGCTCACCCTGAATTTGGAGATGGCAAGAAGGCAATAAATGGTAAGCACGGCTTTGCCAAGGGCAAGAGACTGATGGCTGGCAGGAGAGTAGATATGGCGATCGTTGGCACACTGAAAGGATGCACAGGACAGAGGACTGCTTTGTGGTGGCCCGTGTAGAGATGGTGACGAGCAGTGGGACAGAGCTGAGTGACTGGGGATCTTTTTTAAGGGGGAGAGCTCTGGACGTGGGAGAAGGTGCAGATGTTGGCCAGGCCATTGGTGCCATCATGTTGGCAGCAGGCTGGACCAGCTCTGCACGTCTGTGAAAGGACGTTGTGCTTGGCCCCTCTCCTGAGTAAGCATTTTTCTCCTTCCCAAGGAAAGGACTAATCTATTACCTCCTTGGCGCTGGGCTCCTGGGCCTCCAACCTGGAGCTATGCATCACCAGAAAGCCAAATCCTAACACCTTTGCTTACAGTGCATGGAGCCCGCAAACAGCCCCAGTGAACTCGGGGGAGCAAAGTCCAGCTCAGCGTGAGTCCTGGCACCAGAGTCGGTCGTGGGAGGTTAGATGTGCTTATACAGGTCCTCGTTTGGCTGTGCACTTAAGTACGTGCCTAGGTGCTTCGCTGCTGCTGCATCCCTGCATCTCTGCAATATGAGTGCTAGCATTTAGGCCACAGATCACTTGACATTTAAATTGCATTGACGTCTCGCTAAAATTTTTCAGGAGCCTTGAATTTTGGGGGGTTATTCTCAGCTGCAAGGAAAGCTCAGAGCTCTCTGGAGACAAAGGGCTCTGTGCCCCAGCAAAGCGGCGATCGTCTCTGCTTCCACTGCTGCAATTAGCCGTGACTGAACTGCTGCTCGGTGACAGCGCGTTCGGTGCTGCAGAGTGCGTGGGACAGGCGGTGCGCTTGTTCCCAGGGGCTTGCAATCTGTGCGGCCCCAGAGCTGTCCGGGAGGGAGGGAGGGAGGGGCAGAGGGATCTCTCGCCAGCAGCAATGCCCAGAGGCACGCTGGTGACAGCCCGGGCAAGGAGGCTGTGTCTGCAGAGGCGAGCAGGTCCCTTACACACCTCTCTTGCTGTTTCCACCAGGATTTGGGTCGGTGCAGGGGTCCTTCCCAATCCATGCGTGCTTGCCAAGCGTGATGCAGAGGGATAAACGAGATCAGATCATTAGAGGGGATATCAAGGTGCAAATCCCCTTCCTAGAGCATCCTATCCTATCCTATGCCCAAGACTTACAACTGCATACGAATGGCAGTGCACAGTAGTGAAGTAGACAGGTCACTGGGGCTCCTGGCATGATGCAGTGATTTGAGTGTTATGGTCGATCTAGAGGTGGGCCAGGCCCTTCTGTGCTAGGTGCTGTACAAACACAGCATGCAGAGATAGTCTGTATCAAGGGGCTCCCAGTCTGCATATAAAAGAAGGGAAGCCAGCTTGTTTTAGATGAATTTGGGGACACAGACTGTGAGGCAGGACAGGTGAGCAGCTGCTGGGCTTGCTGAGTGACTCACTGACATGTCCAGTGTTGTGCCCAGCCTCTGGCTGAATGATTTCATGGGTTTCCCTTGGCCTGAAAAGGAAATCCTGCTCTATTGAAGATGCTGGCAGAACTCCCATTGATTTTAGTGAGGCCAAGATTCCCCCCTATGAATCAATGAAGTTCTTCAGTGGGGGAAAAACTGAAGCCTAGTCACTCTTTCCTAAAAAACTGGGTTTGGGTTGATGCTTCTGCGCGTGCCAACAGACAGGTCATCCCTTCTCCTGACAGATAACGAAGCCTGTGCATCTCCTTGAATGGCTCAGCAAAAGTGATACAGAATTCAAGCTTCATTTTATAAATATATGGTCCTTGTGGAAGTAACGAGCCTTCGAGCGTGGATTGCAGCAGAGTTTAGGTTTGCTGGGCATATATATAATTGGAGAAGATGCCACTCCTAGCACTTGAGTGGGAATCAGTGTCAGCTCCACAGCTTGATGCGTTTTGAACAGGTAAAGCACTGACTGTCAGTGCTGAATTGATGGCCATCCACAGTGTAACCCAGGTTAAATTAGTTCTGATTATAATATGCTGTCAAAAATGTGGCTTTTGATTGATTTATTTTTTTCAGGCAAAGGACTCTGTGAAAGGACACAAAGGATTCAAAGTTAAGGGGGCATGGGGGAGAGAGAATAGGAGCTTTTGGAGGTTCTTGAAGGCAGAAACGTGGATGGCTTTGGGGGCTACGAGTGGGGAAATAGTTTAATAGCTTTGCTAGATGCTCGGGCCAGAAGAGAGGCTTGCAGACATGGTTTGCAACCCCTGGTCTAGTCAGAACTGTTGAGGCCCAAAAGTGGCTTTTTCCAGTGCTTCCTCCATGCATCTCACAAAGCTGGTGACTCCACAGCTGTTTCTCTTCATGAGCAGAGAAGCATTGCAAAGGCAAGGGAGCTTTCTGCCTTCTTTTGAGGCATTGAGGCCACTCCAGCACAGGATGCTGGTTTCAGGGACATGCAGAAGCTTGTGTCAATGCATTAACTCCTGAATGTTGCAAAGTAGACACACCTTGATCCTTACCACCATGCCTTCTCCAGACTAACACGGGCACTAAAAGCTTTTGGAGATATGAACGCTCTCTTGACACGGATGAGGTGTGACAGGAGGAAGGCAAACCTCACTGTCTCCTCACCGCTCTCCTCCCGAGGAGTTGGGAGGGTTGGCTCCTGCTGTTGGAATTTCCTTGGCCAGCTGCTCCGGGGGCGGCGCGCATGATGTATTATTGATAGCAGCGCGTGGGCGTTGTGTGCACACATGCATTACAGTGCTCATCGTGGATGGGAGTACTGCAGAGTAATTACCGCAGCTGGTGCAAAGACGGCCTGCTTTCATGCTCGCCATATAATAACCGTCCATCTCCCATCCTGCTTGGATTTAGCACTGTCCCATCAAATCTTTGTAAGCGTTGAAGGCTGAGGAGAGGGAGTTGACTCTGGGGATTTGGAATGAGGCTAAGTACGGTACCAATTCCTCTTGGCAAAGATGGTACATAACACATACCATTGAGCACAGGAGTGAGGGGTGTTGGTACTGGATTTATGACCCAGATACCTTACTCTGCATGGACCCAGACCCTCAGACTGACCACGACTTCTTCCATTTGAGAATAGGCAAATTTTATCAATTCACAATGATAGCAGTAAAGAGTAATGCAGGCCAGGAAAACAAAATAACCTCTCCCCCTACTTTTATAACTACCAGTCCTAGGGCTGTGTGGCAGGGCACTGTGTGTGCCTGCCACTTTAAGGGCCTGGAGCTGGCAGCCACCAGGTGCCTGACGAGGGCAGCCATTTTGGAGACAAGGGCTGCCTATATAAACAGGGCAGTTTGGCTGCTGGAGGCCAGGCAGCAACATTGTCTGGCCGGAGGGCTGCTGAGAACAACCCGGAGGTAAGGGGGAGCTGCAAGGGGATGGTAAGGAGGTTCCTGGTCCTGGGCATGACCTGAAACTGCACCCTGCCGGGAGTGGGTGGCCTGGTGGGGCTCTCAGTGGCGTGGGAGCCCCCAGGAAATGCCAGGCCAGTTACCACCCTGGTGAAAGATGGGTTGGGGTGCCTTAACCCCTTGCCCCCACCACCAGGTGGGTAACCCTGTTTGTTTGAGAGGCCCAGAGGGTGGACCCTGAGAGAGTGAGGGGCTAGAGACCCAGCCCGAATGAGAGAGTACCCTTGACTGGCCCAAGCTGGGGCCAGGACCAGGAGGGTCAAAAGGGCCAGGGGCCCACCGCGAGGGACGTCTGAGAGCCGGGGGCCTGGGGTCCTGACTGGCCTGGAGGTGGGCCAGGGCTAGGAGCTGAAGGTCCCGGGGGACACCACACCCGAGAGGGGAAAATGGCTTCAGGGGACTAGGTAGCCCGGATGAAGGTGGAGAGGCCGCCTGATTGGAGGGATCATAGAGGGGTCCTGTATGGATGATTCTGGGGCCCAGCGTGGGGGCCGGTGAGGATATGAACACTAAGATGCCATCTGCGAGGCTTGGGCTGTGGTATTGGGGAGGATAGGAGCCGCAGAGAGCGTCCCCTGGCATTGGGGCACTAAAATGGGCAGCCTCCCACTTAATTGACATCAATCAGTGAATCAATTAACACCAAGGCGTGGCAGGCGAGAAAGCGGGCAGTTGGCCTAAGAACAGGCCAACAGGTGGGCAGGCCACAGAGATCGGCCCCGAGGGAGCCCCCTGTCACACGCTATCACAGAGGAAAGGCATGCCTGGCTAGTACGTGATCTTCACCCGGTGGTTCTTTCTTGAATGTCTGCAATCTTGGAGGTCAATGGGGTGGGTGAGATGGGGCGGTGGTACACCCTCTGTTCATGGTGGCCTTGGGTTCCCCCCTTGGGGACCCTTTGCTGCTCTGAAGTCCCTTTGTTTGTATTCTTTTCCTCCTCTGATGACTTTTTACTTCTGGGCATCATTGATTGTTTTCCCTGTGGTCATCATACTGTCCACATTTTATCCGGTCAGCATATTCCTTTGTTCCAACAAACCCATCATATGCATGCATTTTAATTGCTCTTAATATGAGCATGCCTCAGCCTCCTAATTTGGTCCATCCACCAAAACCAGAAATCCCACGGGCTCTGCAACTGGTCACTGATCCAACACCAATGCTGCAGGGTCTGTCATCTCTGTTGTGGGTTTTTAGGAAACAGTGTGGTCCATGTTTTTAAGTGTATGCCCACTTGTCCATTGGCTTCAGACACAGTGTCTGCCTTGAAGGCTGAGACCACAAAACTTTGTCACAAACAGGCTTTTAGAAATAAATTAACCCTTGCCATTCCCCTGGACCATTGTTCTGATTATCTACAGGCCAATTCCTAAAAGCAAATCTTTAAATACCATTTTGCACGGCCTGTGAGTCAGACTTTCCTAGACCTGAAATGCTGGAGGCTGTAAGTGAGAGAAGAACAGGGGAAAACCCTGGTCAGACCCAATTCGCTCTCCCTTCCAGCTTCTGCTCTCTGCCCCTGTGTGACACAAGAGCCTGGGCAAGGTGGGCCTGGTCTGACCCAGTCCATGACAGCTCTTCTGTTCTTATGAGCCACCGAACATGGGGAAAGAGCAGAGGGAAGGACAAGGAGCATGTGGGACATGGTCCTTCTGTTCTCCTCCACATTGCAGTAGCCATGAAGGGCTGGTCAGGCCACCAGTGAGCACTTCAAAGCTGGCAGGGAGGGGTAGAAGGAGCTTGTCTCCCATTTCACAGAGCAGTGCAGTGTCTGGCTGCCCCAAAGCCAGGATGTGGGCTTGTCCCCACCCTAGTGCTCCCACCTCTGGGGCATATCTTCCTGATGCGCCCACATGTGTAGCTGATTGGGCAAGTGCAACAAAAGGAGGGTCCCTCCTGGTGGCATCAGGCAACAAATATTTCAAGGCTTCATGGGACAGAGGGAATGAATGCTTGGACTCCCCTCTGTTTCCAGCCTGGGGAGGATGCTGATGGTCCTCCTGGTTCCCCCTGGCCTCACATCCCTGTCATCTGAGACCTTTGCCCTTGTGTGGCAGGGGGGTCGTTCCTATCAGTGAATGGGACATATTGAACTCACCAGGCCCTGATTCGGGCTGTCTGGTGTTGCCCCTCCTTCTGCCCCCCTGTCCTGCTTGGCGTGGGCTGTGTCCAGCCTGTGCGAGCCCAGCTTTGTGAGACCGTCCATACCTTGTGTACTGGGGGGAAGGGTCTCCTTACTACTGTGATGGTCCTGAATGTAGCACCATGAGTGTAGGGGCTGGCCAGGTAGCAAAAACAGGGTCCCCAGCCCAGCTGGAGGAGGGAGCCAGGGACAGAGAAGCCAAGGGGCTAGAAAACCAGGACCCAGCCCTTGGCAAGAGGCCGCAGGGCTGAGGGTACCCATTGGGGGGGCAAGCAGCTCCCAGCATCCCTGGCTTAAGGGACCAGGGCTGGAGTCCTACTAGGACAAGCTGCTCCCAGGTGCCACAGCAGGGAGTTTCTTTGGCATCACAGGCCCGAAGGTGACATCCAGCACCAAGCCACCCTCATGCTCCAGGGCTGAAAGTGGCAGAGTTAAGAGCAGAGAGACACCATTAACTGCGTTAGTCTGAAGTCGAACAGGAGACAGGGTGGGTTTGTGCCTTGTAGATTAACCCAGCGGTTCCCAATCTGTATTGGGGTACCACCAGTGGTACTCAAACTGTCAGTGGTACACATTAACAGAATGATTTATAATGATTTTATATGACAAAAATTTTCTGGTGGTACTTAAGGTTGAACTGAAAAATTTGCTGGTGGTACTTAAGGTTGTATCATTTTAAATTGGTGGTATGCAATCTGTCAGAGTTTGGGAACCGCTGGACTAACCCAGGGAGATCTGTGGGTGATTTTGCAAGCTGCAGCTCACTTCATCACATGCTGTGAAAGGACAGGCAGAAAGCAGAGAGTAAGGAGAGAGGGATTAGATGGTAAAATCCAAGGTGCAATCCCACCGGTGTCTGATGCACCTGCACAGAGCTCCTCTGCCATCTCCACTGGGCAGACCGGGCGATCCCTGAGTGGCGATGTGAATGGACATTGCTGCACAAAGACATGCAAGCCCACGGCGGGACACTGACCCTCCGCGACACGCGGCCGCTGACTGCAGGTGGCTGTTCTCAGGCAGCAAACCTTTAAAAACCAGAACAAGATCTCATCCCCAGACTGAACTGTGTTAAGTGTGGTTTAAACTGGGGCTGTGGATTCTCACCCCATTACCTGGGTTAGCTTTGGTGGCCCCATAGCTCCTATGGGTTTGCTGCTTGCTTGCTCCTTTCTTCCAGCATGGCCCCCCATTCCCGTGTCTCTGTCCCCAACCCCTGCCACGTCCTTCATGTTTTACTTTCTCTCTCCTTACACTCTGCTTTCTGCCCTTTCCCAGCATCTGATGAAGTGAGATTCAGCTCATGAAAGCTTATGCTCTCTTTGTGTCTCTCTATATCTACTTTGGTTAGTCTGTAAGGTGCAGATCTCGCTTGCCCTCCTGTGCTCAGGACCAAGGGAATAGTGAACATTTTGACGCCGTGAAAGAAAACCTCCTCCTTGGGCTCTCTGGCTGGGCAGGAGGGAAATAGCATGGTTCCCATGCGCTTTTGTTGACAAAACCCAGATTTCTCTTCCTGTGGTTTTTTGGGGGTGCATGCTGCCCTGTGCTGGGTGGGAGGATGGGGCAGGGAGAAGGGGCAACAGGATGCTGTTTGCTGGCTCAGGGATGGAGCCAAGCAGGGGTTGCTGGCAGAAGCCAGCATTTGAACTCATGGGCTGTGATGTATCCCGTGCTCCCAGCTCTTGGTGCAACCAGGGCGGGCTCGGTCATTTTTTCTCCCCGGTCTGAGCTTGTTGGTATAGTAAGACACAGCAGTGCTCTCCATCTGCGGGCGTCCAAAGAGACATGAATGAAATGCCTTCATTGTGGGCTGGATGATCTTCCTCATCCCCCTCGTACGCACAAAGGGGCACAGCACGGCAAAGTGACTTGACTGAGGTCACGTGCCCAGCCTGTGGCAGAGGTCGTGGGCACACCAGGGTGTCAGCCTCAGCATAACATCCCTGAGTTCATGTCGTGCCTTGTGTCTGGACAGATCGATATGTGCTGGGTAGGCAGGGGTCATGTCCCCCTCTCCTCCCCGCATCCTCCTTCCCTCACGACTCCCCAGCACTTGTCTCAAGGGAGCTTCTTTCAATGTGATGGGAGCAAGCCAAAGCTCTGCAGAAGAGCTTTGCTCTCCCGGCCATCTTCTCCTGCATTTTAATCCTCTGTGTCAAGTGCACTGGCTCGCAGCCACCCAAATTCTTTCTTTCTGCCACCCAAGGAGCTGTTTCAGCCCTTGGCTTCACAAGAGGGCAGAGGGAGATTTGACACCGTCTCCTGAGAGATCAGGTTCGTGGCACGTTTCACGAACAGGCCTCATTGTGGGCTGTGCAGAGCCGTGGCCGGGGCTCTTGGGACACGTGGAAGTGGAGGTTTTGGGAGTGCTCGGCACTGAGATTGTTCTCTGATTGACACTGGTTGTGCAGGGCTTAACACACGGATATCAGGGCCAGAGGATCCATTTTTTTTCCTTCTTTATGGACAATTCAGGGATGCTTTTTAAACTCCACGTTGGAACGACCCTGCAAAAGCTGTGCTGTCCCTGGGAAAGCCTCTTCCTTTGCTAAGGCAGGGGAAAGGCATGGCTGCTCACACTCCTCCATCCGTACAGCAGTGATTCTCAAGCAGGTGCCACGAGATCTTTTGAAGGGAGATCAATATCAGCGCCTTTAGGTGTGAAAATACCAATATCACATATTCATTCATAAAATATGATGTCGTACATTATATATTATATCATCTATTAATATCATAATATCAATTTGGGGGTGAAAATACCAATATCAGCACCCTTAGGGGTGAAAAAAAGTCTACACTTGACTTATGAGAGAAAGCCAGGGATTTCAGATAGGGATCCAGCATGTCAACACCACTCTGCTCTGGGCTTTTTGAGGCCTTTGCAACAGAAGAACAGCTAGAGTGTTTTTCTGTATCCAGTAAAAAGTGAAAGCACAGAGCTGGCATTTTCTAAGCGGGGGCTGGTGTCTAAAGGGTTTGAGAATCGCTGACAACAGTGCCAGGTCCATGCAGCTTCCCATGCAGAGCTGTCTTTAGGTGCACAAGTCCTGGGCTGAATCTAGGGCCAAAACATGCAATTATTGACTAAACTGGGTGTGAGTTCAGTGCAGAGCTCAGATGGAGGTGCAAGCCTTGTTATAAAGTGCCAGCTCACGGGGAAAGGGGCGAGGGGGGGGTGGGAGAGGAGCAAAGCAGGTTTGCAGATGCTAGATCTGGGAATGAGTGACTGGCTCTTTTCAGGCAGGTTCTGGTTGCATTTGTGGCGGGATGGATCGGGACTGGCTGTGATCAGAGATCAGTCGGGTTATGCTGGCACACTTGACCCATGGTTTGCACCTGTGAAGCATTAGATATAAGGCCACAAACTACTGTATCTGGGTGTCAGAAACTGAACCCCTGGGGTTCGTGCAATGCTCCATACTTTAGCGATATAGAGCAGTCCTAAAGAGACCGGGCCTTTTTTGGCAATCCCAAACCATCGTGCCTTGCAGCATGTTTTTCAGGCCCTGCGATGCCATCGCAAAGCTTAACATTAAACTCTTCTTGCTTTTGCATCTGTAGACCTCTGTGCGCTTTCCTTAAGGGTGGTGAGAGTTGTTATCCCTTTTCACAAAGAGGGAAACTGAGGCAGAAGGGAGGGAAGTGACTTAGTATCACACATCCCTTCAGGGACAGCACTGGGAATAGGGCTTCATGTTTCTGGAGATTTAATCATAAGCTCCCTTCTGGGGACCACACTGGCCATGTTTCCATCTCGTTTCACTCTCCCCTTTCCCGTCCGGAGATCGTGGCAACAGGCCTTTGAGGGTGAATCAGACCCGCGTCATCTTCTATAACAAGCTCTGTTTGGGGAGATGTTTTCTTAATGCAGCTTAATTACCAAATTTGCAGTCAGCACCTCCAGGAGTTACTTGCATAAAAATCCCCCCCCCCCCCTTTTTTTTTTTCCTTAAAATTTATCTTTAAAATTGGATTGGTGGAACTCCCCCCCCCCCCCCCCCCATACTCTGTTTGCTTATCTCACAAAGATGGTTCTTCGTGTTTAAAAACAGATAACAATGATGTATACTTCTCAAAAAGGCTTTAGTGGTCCAGTTCAGCTCTTCATTATGCTTCTGAATAGTATGGCGTTCCCGTGGTGCAATGAAGAAATGAACCCTGATATCTTACTTTTAGTCCAAAGCTGGGCACAGAGACAAAACCTGCCAGGAAGAGGGAGCAGGGGTCTTTCTAGATCAGGCAGGTGTCGGGGAAGGGGAGGGGGTCCCACTGTCGCTGCTGCTGCTGGTCTTGGAGGAAGCAGAGGTCTCCGGGCGTGTAAGCCGGGCACCCTGTCCCAAGCCCCGCATTTGCTTGAAGAGCATGGCTGGGATGTGCAAAGCTGCTTAATGAAAACAAATGCAGTGTCCAAACCACTTGGGCTGCTTGGCAGACTGGGCAAGGGGCATCATTGCTTCAGGCTCCCAGATAGCGTCCTGCGGCGGGTCCAGTCCATCCTGTCTGCATGGAGCAGCTGCTGTTTGGTGAGCAGGGTGCAGCTGACGGCTCTCTCCAGGGATTTTCTAATTCAACCCCCTCCCATCCTTCTCCACGGAGCTCGTTACAGCAGCGAGCGTGTCCCCCCGGTCAGCTTTGCCTCGGTGAGGTAGGCTCATCTCGGGTGATGCCAAGAGACATGGGGTGGGTGGGTGCTAGGTCGTATAAGGAGACAGACTCTGCCTTTCCTCATGTTGGTGTTAATCCAGAGCGACTTCACTTGCTTCCACATACCGTACCCTCTTGCATACAGAATTCAAGTGCTGGAAATCAGGGTGCACATTAAAACTCAAGAAATATGGTAAGAGCAGTTGCTTCCACGTAAGCAGGAGAGAGCAAAAGCGAAGCTGGCAGTGCTGCACGCAGGGCTCTCCCGCTGCTGGCGGTGCACACTTTCTCCCCCGCTCCCCGCCCGGGGCATCGGCTCTCAAGGAAAGATTTTTTTTGGTTGCTTCATTCTGTCTTTCAAAACCAGGGTGCGTATTTTATTCAGGGGCATATTGCATGCAAGCAAATGCAGTAAGTGCTCCAAATTTGCGTGCGTGGGAATACAGGGAACGTCTTCTCCTGACCGAGGGCTGGTGGCTCTTGAGATCCAGCTGGGCTGACTGGACAGCGTAGGGCACACGGCTGGTGTCTGCCATGGGGAATTAGAGATTATCTGGCACCTGATGGCAGGAACAAGCTAACCTGTGAGGAAAAGGAGGACTCCTCTTGCTGGGGGAAGAAGAAAGCATCTGAGCCCCTGGCCTTTCGAACTCGGGCCTAAGGAGACCTGCATTCAGTTCTCTGCTCTGCCACTGACTGCCTGTAGGATGCAGGTCAAGTCACTGAACCTCTCCTGGCCTCAGCTCCTCCCTTGCACCGTGGAGGTAACAGCTCTCCCACCTCACAGGTGGTTGTGAGAGGTATATCTTCAAGGCAGTGAGATGTCCCAGGGTCACGGTGATGGGGGTAAGGTGAGGACCTGAGATACACTGGAAGGGCAACCTTTCCCAGCTATAGAGCTGGGTCTCGCACCCGCCCTGGATTCCTTTGGAAATCCAAACTGTTTTTTCCAT
Organism: Alligator mississippiensis; assembly: GCF_030867095.1. Lineage (NCBI taxonomy): Eukaryota > Metazoa > Chordata > Crocodylia > Alligatoridae > Alligator > Alligator mississippiensis. Next base: position 88,119,026 of record NC_081830.1, on the reverse strand, counting down.
CGAGGGAAAGCTGTGAGTTGTGCAGAGGAGAAATGACTTGTCTGAGACAGGGCAACATGAACAGAAAAGCCTCTTGGATCCCAGATTTTAACTGAGTGGAAATTATGGAATTATATATTTGTCCTCAGCAGTAAGACACAGAGGTCCTGCAAACTTGTCTCTCTTCCCCCAGGTCCCATCGGCCCTATTCTGACATGTGCACCCTGGGAGAGCAAGGATTCATTGCTTCCCTCTTTTATTTCTTGCAAGTTTTACGGGGCCCTTTGCTTTATGACACCAGTCATCAATCAGCTGTCTCTGTAATAAGGTATAATCTGCCTTCAGTAAGCATCGCTTTTTAATTATAAAATACGTGACCGTTATGCATTAATAATCCCTTGGCTTTTTGTAGGCCATGCATTAGTATTATTATTGCCCCCCCTCCTCTCTTAGATCTTCAGTCATCAAAACATCCAAAACCTTAGCAAAAGCTGCGAAGCGTATTGTAAGTTATAGGCACTGCAGTGCCTCTTCCCGTCCCCTCTATCTTTCCCTTAGGGCTACTGCTGCTGAAAATCACTTGGAGGGAAATGCCTCCTTGGGCCTTCCTACACCCCTGAGAAGAGCTTGAGGAAGGAGCCTTTCTCTCCAGCCTGACCATTTTTGGTGCAGGGGTAGACAGCTGTGCCGTGCTGTGCTGGGACTGATCCAGCCAGGGACACGAGCGTGTGTATAAGTCAATGGCCTTGCCTACACGAGATGTCTTATTGCTCAGTAGACTAATCTACTGTGTAGTGCAGCATCACTGTCTACACGTGCAGGCACTTACTGTGCAGCAAATTAGACTACTGCACAGTAAGTGTACTGTGCAGTAGTTTAATTTGCTGCGCAGTAAGTGCCTGCATGTGTAGACAGTGCAGTACAGCAAAATAGCAGTAATCGCATGTGTGGACGCACCCAATGGAGAGACTCATCTGCTTGCAGGAATTCATGGGCTTAAGTACCTGGCTAAACTGCAGCCTTAGTTTCCAGAAGGAAACTGGGAAATGTTTTGTTTTATCAAACCTGGGTCTAGACTCATATTTAGTGCCCCATAAACCTTGGTAGTGTCTGCCTGTCTGTCTTTATAACCCATCCATCTCTATCAAAAACACCCCCTTTCCACCTTTTTGTAGCCCAATTCTCTGTTGCATCTTCCTAAGCATCCAGCAACTATGCCTGAGAGCCTGGAAAATATCTGCATCTCAAAATGTAATGTGCCCAGGAATTTGACCACCCACCCCGGTAGAAACTTTTCTTGATGACACCTGCAAGGCAATGGGTGCTAATATAGGATTAGACCCACAATGATTGTGTCGTCTGCTGACAGCAGCTCTTTTCCCATTTTCCAATCAAATCCTACAGGAGCAATTGGTAAAATGAATGCTCCTGTTGCCCCAAATTTCACAAAAGCACACGGCAGATATTGAACACTTTTCCTTTAAAAATGAAAGGGGGAGAAGGGAATGCTTCTGTGGGCTAAATGGCCATGTGTGGCTGATAGTCAAAGCCAGATCCACTTTTGCCACGACACCGAGGAATTTGCATACCTGACCTAGGTGGGGGCATAGATAAGACACCCGCTTGCAAGTGGAAAGGGTGCCTTGCACTGCTGTGATGTTGCCGGGAAAATGAAATCGTTGCAGACGTGCTAAACTTACATGTTCAAAAAAAGGGAGGGTCGATGTGATTCTCTTCCAACTGTCAGCCTCCTCCCTACAAAGACGGCCACCGGACACCTAAAGTATGCGTCGAAAATAAAACGGGGCACAAGAAAAAATATTGTAACCAGCAGATAGTTTATCCGTCAATCCAGATATAATCTATGCTGATTGTTTCCTCTCCTCCTGTTGTTTCCGGCTATGAAAGCATCTAAAATGATGCCTGTCTTGATCAGGCTGTTGTAGAAACACCCATCAACAAACCTCCCATGATTTTTTTTTTTTTTAAAAGCCTTCCTGACATCTAAAAGCCGGTGAATAGTTCTTCAGTGTGCAACTGTGAAGTCAGCAGAAAATAGCTGTCCAGACTTGAAAGGAGAATTGATTTAACCTGGCCTTTAGATTACGGTGAATAAATGAAAAGCAGAAACCTGTTTCTAGATATTTTTACCCTTTAGCAACTCAATAACCCTTCTCTATTCAGCCATCATTGACTGCGAATAAATGCTCCCGAAGAAGCTCCACCGTTGCCCTCCCCCTGATTGTGCAGACTGGTCGCAAAGTGCTTTGGGGAAATTGTCCTTGTCTAGGCAAGAAATACTTAAGAGGGAGATTTTTCCAGGGTACAAATGAGAATTGGATACTCAGCCCTCTCTGTCTTTCAGTGGTCCCCTAAATAAATCTTCCCCATTGACAAGAGTCAGTATGGATATGCAGTCTTCTGTCTGTCTGAGGTATTGCTAGCATCTTTGTCACAATAGTCTTGGAGTACCTGCAGGTCTCGAGTGCTGCCAAGAAAACAAATGAGAGAAATAATGTGATTAGGCTAACCAGTACTGCTCTGTATAAACTCCAAGTTTGCGAGGTCAGGCAGGTCCCTTCGTCGAGCTTGCTTGGCTTGACGTTATGCAGAGCAGTGGTTTTATAAAGGAGCTGTTTTGGCCAGGACGGTACGATGTACATTAATCCTGTGATGCTGACTGGCAGCATATATTCTTGATGGTGTTTTGGGAGGTTCCTGGAAAGTGTTTGATGGGATCTGGCAGAATGAAATAAACTGGGAAGTCAATAGTTTCATACCTGGATGAAAGGGGGGCAAGGCTTTAGACTCGAGGAAAGCACCTGGAGTTGTACATGCGCCTGCTAGGATATATGGGAGGACCTGGGACTGAAAAACTGGGGTGTACATGGTGTGGCACATCATTACATATGACACAATGCATATTTTTCTGCAGTTAAAGAGAAACTAGAAGCTTTGCTAATATGCTAGGGGGCTATATTATTCAGTTTAAGATCAAAGCAAAGGCAAACACAAATATTGGAATGCACACTAATTTGCTAGATTGCATATAAAGTTTAGACAACATGACCCACTAGGCAAAAAATAGTCAAAAGATACTGTGTTGGTAGTCCTGTTGTTTTTACAGTTAAATGTGTATCTCTCTTTCAGATTCATAAAATAAAATCTAGCTTTCTTGAGCATTTTGACAGTGCCTCCAATACTTGGCTGGCAGTCATGTCTATGCTGAGTTAAGGCTTTTAGGTAGAGCGAAAATCAATCTGCAGCACTGTGACATGGAAGGGAGACACTGCCAGAATTGCAGGAAAAAAAGGATAGTTTGACTAGTGGAATATCAAGTCCATTTAAAAGGAGAGAGGGCTGTTAAAATCTGTGGTGTGGGTAGAGATTAGCAGGAATCGGGGAGATGATAACGAACCATGACATTAGTTGACACTTATTCATAGTCGGTAGGGTCAGAAGGGACCTGAGCAGATCATCAAGTCCGACCCCCTACCATGGGCTGGAAAGAGCACTGGGGTCAGACGACCCCAGCCAGGTGCATGTCCATCCTCCTCTTGACAACCCCCACCTCCCTTGGACCCACCACCTCCCTTGGAGCCCATTCCAGATTTTGGCCACCCGTACCGTAAAGAAGTTTTTCCTGATGTCCAAACTAAATCTGCTCTCTGTCAGTATGTGGCCATCGTTCCTATCATCTGCAAACTTGCACAGGGTGCTCTTCACTCCCTCATCCAAGTCGCTGATGAAGACATTAAAGAGTATCGGTCCAAGGACCGAGCCCTGCGGGACCCCACTGCCCATATCCTTCCGGGTCGATACCACCCCGTCCACCACCCCTCTCTGGGTGCGACCCCTGAGCCAGTTTACCACCCACCTGACTGTGTCATCATCTGCATCGCAGGCTGTCAGTTTATTTATGAGAATAGGATCAGATACCATATTGAAAGCCACCTTAAAATCCAAGTAAATGGCATCTACCTCGACTCCTGCATCTAAGCATTTTGTGACCTGGCCATTAAAAGAAACAAGGTTTGTCAGGCAGGATCTACCTGTACTGAATCCGTGCTGGTTGCCATTCAGCATTAATTTTCTTGCTGGACTCCCACAAATCCTGCTTTCCTGCATTTCCCTGTTCAGCCAAGAGGGTTTCTTGGCCCCTTTGCCCCCTTTCCTGCTCAATGGGGTTGTTGCCTTCTGTGCCCATAGGATTGCTCCCTTTAGGAACGACCACCCTTCCTGAACCCCTATCTCACCAATGCTTTAACGCCTCGCTAACTAACCTCCTGAGCGCACTGAAGTCAGCCTTTCTGAAGTCTGGCACTTCTGCCCTACTGGTTATCTTTCCCACCCTTCTCCGGATAGTGAATTCAGTCAGGTGATGGTCGCTGTCCCCTGGGTTACCTTGTACCTGCAGATCCCCTGCACCCCCATTAGCCAGATCCACAAAAGAACTGGACACGTACTTGGAGGAAAGGAGCATCATTTGCACAGGAGTGAGGGGCACAGCCTCTGAATAGGAACCTCCTAGACCTCAAATGCTGGAGAGAGAAACAGTAGGGGAAAAAGACCCTGCACAGACCCGGTTCATTCTCCCTTTCAGCCTCTGCTCTCTGCCCCTTCATGACACAAGAGACTGGGCAAGATGGACCTAGGTCTGACCCAGTCGGGGGCAATTCCACCCTCAAGCAGCCTGCCCTGTATGGTTCAGTTCAGCACCTAATTCCTCCTGATCCCCGAGTGAGCTCTCATTTCTTTTCTCCTCCTTTTCACCGAAGTAGCTTAAAAGAAGCACCAGCTCACAAAATATTTCTTTGTGCCGGGCCCGATCTACCTCCTCTTGGAGTCGGTGCTATGTCAGCGGCATTGACTTCAGCAGGCTGTCACCGCACCTTTATAGAGTTGTAGCTCTGGAGAGTTATTAGCAGTTTTAGCTACACAAAACAGCAAAGGAGACTCAGCATTAATGGATCAGCTTAAGAGCCAGTGCATTTTGTTCCCGTACAGTTGCACACACATTTCCCCTCGCCTGCCGTGTCTTGGAGCCTGCGGAGGCTCCGCGCAGCACCTCGGTGCCATTCAACGTGGTTCAGCCTGCCGAACCGGTGGGATTAGACCACTCGAAGACTGGCGCAGCTGAAAGATAGGTTGAACTTCACAACTGAGCTGTGGCTTTTCAAGATTTGTTGTGGGTTTAAGAGGTCCTTAGCGGGCTCAAGTTGCTTACCGAGTCATTAAAAGGAACCTCGGGGCACTGTCGCCGGATTAGCTGAGCCTCAGAAATACTAATAGATTTATCTTCAGGACACCCCCTGGACAACGAGGCAGCTCATTATCCCTGTGTTGCAGCCTGGGAACTGAGGCAAGAGAGAGACTGTGACTTTCCCAAGGTCATGCAGAAGTCTAGACAGAGCTGGGAGTTGAGCAGAACTGAACCCAGATTCGTTAACCTTGGCCTCCTCGTGCTCATTGTGCTTCAGGATCAGATTAGCTTTTATGCTCTTTCTGAGTCCAGGAGAGTCCCGGGATGCGACTGTGGACCTGAAAACCTTTGCTAATGCTCTTGAGAGAGCGGGCTTTTTCAGAGAGGTGGAAAAAAACAAAAAAGAAACTGCAGCTCCTTTCCTCCTTGGCCTTCCTGTCTTTGATGAGCAGCGCCCGAGAAAAGCAATAAAACCCCCTTGCTCCAGCCTTCAGTGTTTGCATGTTATCGGGGACGACTCGTGACTGCTTTTTTTATTTTCGTCCCCATCCCCCACCCCTCCTTATTATATCGATTCATGCCAAAAATCGTGACACATGGCATCAAATAAACACGATTCTGCCCCCCGCCTTTTCCCGAGTAAACCCCGCTGAAGTCAGAGGAGGGTGTAACTGAGAACAGGAGCAAATGCAGGGTGTTTCTGTGTTGGGTTGTGCACTGCCTCTTCATGTATCCAAATAGTGGAACAAGTCATACGTTGTCTTCCACCCTCCACAAGGTGAGTAATACGCCTTTGGCGCAGAGCATCATGAGGAGCAAGTGCCAGGCAGAGCTGACATTTAGTAGCTCTTCAAGCCTTGCACAGAGAGGACTCGGAAATACAGCCGGGGTACGCAGGAGGCAGAAAACATTTAAAAAGCAGCATCAAGAAGCAAGAACGGATCATCTGAATTCTCTCTTGGATTCACCTGCCTTGGAGCTGAATCCGTTACCCAGGCTGTCGACAGAGATTTGCTTTCATAGGCCTGGGAGTGGAATAAATGATAGGATCAGAGAAAATAAGGCTAGAAGCGTCCTCAAAGAGTCAGCCAAGTCCACTCCTCTGCCCCAAGGGCAGGATGAATAGACCTAAGCCAGTGGTTTTCAACCCACGGTCTGCAAACCCCTGGGGCCTAAGGGGTCTGCGAAAGAGGACTGTGATCAACCAAAAGTATGTGAATACCCACACTTACAATTCAAAGGGATCCACGCCTCCCTTCAGTTTTTTTTTATTGGTCCACAAATGAAGAAAGGTTGAAAACCACTGACCAAAGCCATTCCTGCATGGCAGATATTGGACCAAAGCTGCTTTCTGCAAGGGCCTTAAACTTGAGTCATCGAGAAAGTTGTATAAATTGTTTAAAAAGATCATTTAAGTAACAGGTGTGGATTCGTCTGTTTGCTGATTGTCTCCTATTCATCTGCTATTTGAAATCATTTACTGAATTATCATTAGCTAGGAATAATTCTTAGTCTGTAATTTCTCACAAGCGGTTTTCCACATGGAGCGTTTTTGTGACATTCAGGCTGATTTTGGCTGGATGTGAAAGCCGCACGGTATGTTTTTGTTCTCTGAATGGGTCAGACATCCAGGGAAATCTTGTAAAGTTTGTCCAGCTTGGACAGTGTGAGAGGGGCAATGTTCAGTCCCAGCGAGCCTTATAACAGAGGTCCTGAATTTCTGCCAGATCTTTTTTCAACCATGAGTCTGGTTTTTTGGATCCAGGAAGTCTTGAGGTCTCACTTTGAGACCCGTCATCCATGGCAGCAGACCCAGAAGTCAGGCTATCCGTTCTTGTGTGCTGTGGGACTGGTGACTGGTGGCAAAGTGGTGTTTGGTTAAATTAGGTGGTGGCAGATGTCTGACTGTGAAAGGGGTGATGGACTCTTCGATTATATGTGACTGTAACAAGTGGGCCATCCCAGGGCCGGTCCAGATGTTGGCCCGCCCACTTGTCTAGGGCAGTCCGCCCACCTGCCTTGCCTTTGATGTAACTTAAGTTGTCCCCAAGCAGGGGGCTGCCCATTTAATTGCCCTGATGCCAAGGGCGACTACACGGCTCCGAACCTTCCCTTATACCATGTCCCATGCCTCACAGATGGCATCCATATCCACAGACCCTTAACTAGGCTGCACTCAGCCTCACCCAGCCCAAACTTGGCCTTAGGCATCCTCAGACCTACCTGGGCCCCCATGCCCCATCACTGGGGCTTCTTCCCATGCCCCTTGGGTCTCAGGCCTCACTCAGTGAGCCTGGGCCATGTCTCAGGCCTGCCTCAATTGGCCTGGACCCTGCCCCAGGCCCCACTCAGTGGGCCTTGGCCCTGTGCTTTTCTGTCGGGGTGTGCTCCCCTAGCCTTTCCCCTCCACATGGTCACCCACAAGGCAGCGGGGGCTGAGGTTTTCTGGTATCCCATACTTACTCTCCATTGGGGAGGCACAGGTGTGGCATTTCCTGGGGACCACCCCACCACAGGCATCCTCCCCAGCAGGGTGTAGTTTTAGGTCATCCCCCAGGACCAGGACCCTCCTCCCTCCCCATAGCTCCTACCCTGAGCTCCACGCTGTTCTGGGAGCAGCAGATCTCCAGCTGGGTGATGTTGCTCCTTTGGCCCTGTGTAGCAGCTGCCGGCTCTGTTCTTGGAGCCTAATCTTATACCCAGGCTCCCAGCCTCTCCACCAGTCAGGTGGCCTCCTGCCTAACATGTGACCACTTGATCGGGCCTGCTCCCACCTGCAGGCTGCTTGCTGCCTGCCCAGATCCCTTAAAGTGGCAGGCACAACCTGGGCTCTGCCTCAGTGATCAAGTCCCTTCCTTGATCAGAGATCCCAGTAGGTCACAGGCCTTCCCAGAAAAGGACCGGTTTCTTGACCGTATGGCCCCAACCAGGAGCTCAGAGGCTGCCTAGGAATAGCAAGCTGTGATCTCAGAGACCACCAAACCCATTTCAGGAGAGGAGAGCAATAGATGGGGGCAATGGGCACTGGATTGCTCAGATTAGTGACTGGTTCTCATGAGCTCCCTGGACTGAAATGAGACCCAAATCACGGTGTCTGAAAGTCATTGCCAGCTCTTGCCTCCTGATTGGCGACCCTTGTGAAGCATGTTGCCAGTTCCAGGTGGGCAGGTGTCTGCGCCTTGGCTAGAAGCGCTGCACTGTGGTGTGTGTGTCGGCACTCTCGACAGTCACCGAGCACTAGGAATAAGTGTGGAGAGGAGCCAGGCTCTCTCTCCTGACCACCGGTCCCCTCAGGCCATTCTTGTTCTCTGGCCACGCAAGACCTTCCACCATCCATCCAATCCTTTCCATCTGTACTGCTTTTAATTGGGGCTTTCCCTTCTTTTCCAACAGTTCAGGAAAGGCAACTTGAACAATGCACACTTGCTGTTTTTTACGTGATTATTTTTTCTCTCTCTATGGGAGTTTCCTTTTTTTGCGCTCCTTTTTCCTTCTTCCTTCAATGAGGATCTTCCCTGCATGTCACGCCAAGGTGTTTCTATATATAAACAGTACTGAGTTCTCTCTCTCTTGTTATTTGTGGCTGAGGTTTCCATGATACTTCCCATCCTTACATTTACTCAGGCCAGAGACAAGGAGAATGGAGTAAAACCATGGGATGTATTCAAACGGTATTAACATTAAAACATTAATATGCTACTAAGGTGGGAATCAGGAAGACAACAGCGAAATTGGAGTGACCCGCTCAGATAAGCATGCATGTAAATAATCTGGTGGAAAAGTTTCTGAACCATCTTCAAATGCCACTAATGCCTCCTGGGAAGATCAGAAATCAGAGGCAGTGGATTATAATCTGCCTTCAGCATCTCAGAGGCATACAGCCCGCTTTCTGCATTCTGCGCCATTAATGCATTTGGTATTCTAGCATCAGCCTAGAGGTGATAAAAAGAGGGAGGCAAAACAGTTTTAACAGAGAGCTCAGATGGAGAGCTGAATGTATTAACACTCAGAAACTCCTGGTTGTTTTGGAGGAAATAATCTGGCTCCCATAAGGATCAGTTTTTGCTAAGGCATGCCTCCTGCCCCATGCCCCCTACCCCTTCCCCTGTTTTTCTACATACAAATGTGGGGTTTTTTCCTTTCATTTTATAACCTTCCAGCGGGGAAGACAAACTGGGTAGGATCAAAGAGGTTTAACTGAGTTGGAGAAAGGGCTGAGATGGTCAGAGGGAGGGGAAAGCTGGTGGTTTAGGAATCGGTAATGTAATATAGAGCTTTTCTTTTGTAGCGGTCAGATACTGCTCTGCCCAAACCCCATGCAGTCCGGTGGAGCTGTTCACCCGTGAAGAATCCCTAATCCATTGGTTCAAATCCAGGCCAGATTGGCTTCTCGTACATGGGCTTTTACATCATCATAACTCTTGCTGGTTTGAGCAGCCTGGCTCAGGGTTAGATGAGCCCATAAGACAGAGCTACCTTGAAGTCTTTTCCAGTCTGGACTGAGACTTGTTGACTGGAAGTGGTGTGTGGGGAAACCTGGTGTGGGGGGAAATACAGCTCTTCATTCTTTGGTACTACTAGTCCATCTTCTTTCATCTACACTGAAACATCTGCAGTTCGTGCTTTAGGGACTTGTGCATGGCCTCACTCTCACTGGCTCTTGTGCCCCGAGCCAGATGTTTCAGAAACACCGAGGATCCTGCAATCTGTTAAAAAAAAATAAAGAAAAATGTTGCCACTTTATTCTTGCTCTGTTTCAAAATGAGATAGAAATGGGATCTGCCTTAAAAGGGGGCTGATTTGCAGCTCATACTCAAATTGAACTCAGCTGAGTTGGGTTTGGAGTCTTCAGCAGTAATTAACAGGTCATCAGAAAAAACATCAGTGAGTTTTTATTCAAAGCCAGTCCCTCTCCTCCTGGGTGGGGAAAGAGAGCTGGCCTTTGGGTTCTGCTAATGCCGTCTCTCTGGCTGCTGGCAGATGTTCACGTAGGGCCACGATGGGATCTGATGTGTGATCCCAACAATGCTGCATGTGCGTGGCAGGATAAGATCCAGATCACAACTTACTTGCCAGTGCAGGAGGAGGCTGAGATCATGGTTGTGAGTTGGGGCCAGGGACTGAGCTAGGGTCTGGATTTGGCCCCAGCCCCAGCTGACCATCAGCTGATTGTCAAAACCCCACCTGGGTGGCACATGCAGTCTTATAGGTCCTGGAGTGTGAGGACCAGGGATTGGGGAGAGGCTCTTTTATCTCAGGGTCCCTTAGCACCAAGGGTGTCAGAAAGCCACAAGGGTAGCCCAGCTCCACAAATGGTTTTTAAAGGTCATACAATCGCAGAAAATGAGGACTGGACGAGACCTCAGGAGGTCACATCTGCTCCAAGCAGGACCAGCCCCACCTACATCATCCCAGCCAGGTCTGGGGTTCAGTGAGCGTAAGACTGGAGAAACACTCCTTGAGATTGGGCTCCAGGAGCCAGTTGGGGGTCCAAGGTTTTTTTTGCTTCCGGCCAGAGTGGGTAGGGGATGGCTGTGTCCTGGACCCTGGGGCTGCCTCATGCTGGATACTGAAACTCAGCTGTGCGTTGTGATCTGCCACGGGCCAGCCCCTAATGGCCGTAGATTAAATTTAAGGAGTGATATAAACAAGCCACAAAGTTGTTACACATGATATGTGGAATAACTTTGTGGCTTGTTTATTGTATTATCTTGCCTTAAATTGACTTACGTGTGGCCGGGTTGCTATGAACTGTGCATCATGTCTTCAATTAAACGTGTGTCAGGGGCCTGTTTCCTTGCATTCAGCACTCTGAGCACATTCGAGGCACAGATATGGCCTGGGAAATGGGGATCTTCATTGCTCTTGGTTCCTACGCTGTAGTTTCTGCAGTAGCTGAAGTTCATCCTACAGTGCTGTTCACAGGTGTTGTGAGTATGGTGTTTCTTTAACCGTGAATATATCCGTAGGTTTATAGGAAAGTAGGCAGAAGGGATCTTACAAGGTCGTGCCTAGTCCAGCCCCCTGCTCAAGGCAGGAGCGTCCCTGACTAAACCAGCCCAGCTCAGTGTCTGTCCAACCTGCTCTTGGAAACAGCTTCTAGGGATGAGGATTCCCTGACTTTTCTAGGCAGCCTGTTCCCATGCTTGACCACCCTCAAGTTCCTCCTGATCTCCAGTATCTCTCAATCTCGAAATTTCTCTAAATATCCTCTGCTGCAGCTTGAAGCCATTGTTCTTAGTCTTGTCCCCTACAGCCACAGAGAAAAGCCCATCTCCATCCTCTCTATAATCAGGTATTAGAAGACTGTTATCAAATCCCTCCCCCCCTCAGTTTTTTCTCCAGACTAAATTACTCTAGTTCTGTCAGTCTTTAATAGTCCAGCGGATTATTTAAAAAAAAACAACAAAAAAAAACTGCAGCAAAAATGATATATTGTGCATATATATATCAAAATGCTGAATGTCTGCTCCGGCTGGTAGTGGGGTTTGACTGTTGGGACCGGTTAAAGCTGAGCCAAGCACTTAGCACCTGGAAGGGGAAGGAGGATGGCATGCAATGAGGACCACTTGGTGCACATCAGCTTACTCTCCCAGAGCCCCTGAGACAGGAGTGAGATAGTATCATCCTCATTTTACAGGCAGAGAGGTTTCTAGCCACCACACTTCATTGCTCTGCCCAATAACAGCCCCGTCGAAACATTAGCCTGGCTGTTGCAAGCCTTTCTCTCAAGAAGCATAATGCTGATGTGACATTAGGAGCAAAACCTTTCAGTGCAATTTTACAAGCAGAAAGCAGGTGAAATGCTTGCATCCCAGCCGGAGGATGCAGGAGGGGGTCATGCCAGCTTCGAGGGTGCTTCTCACACCACAGTACCCCAAGGTGTTCGGCTGCCGCAGCTGTGCCGTGCTGAGTCTCTGGAGATCCTGGGAGTCAGGGGTCATAGTATCATAGTGCTTAGGGCTGGAAGCAGATCGTCAGGTCTGACCCCCTGCCCTGGGCAGGAATGGGTGCTGGCATCATATCACTCCAGCCAAATATCTGTCCAGCCTCCTCTTGAAGACTCCCGGGTCGGAGCAGAAAGGGACCCATCGTGCATTAAACCCTCTTCAGCATTGCTGGAGACCCCTCTCCTACAGTGCGGATGCCAGGCAGCAATTAAGGTCAATGGTAGCCCAATTCCAGGAGCCTCCATAGATCACCTGTGTGGATCTGGGGAGAGTCGCCAACCCGCAATCTGTCCCTTGCTGAGCTCGCCCCCTCCACCAAGGATATCCCTATGTGTCATGCCGTGCCCACAGACCTCGGTGGTTCGGGGTGCTCCCTCTTCTGCTGTTTTAGCTCTGGCTTTGGGTATCTTGAGCAACTTGTCATACTAGGCAGGTGGAGCAGCCCTCCTTCCCCGGGGAAGACACGCTGGGGAGCAGGGGAGAAGTGAGGCTCGGTGGGCAGGACTCCTCCAGACACGTCTCACCCGGCTGCTCCAAGCCACGTTCCTATAGCACAGAAGGTGGCTGCGCTGAGTTCAGCACTGACATTATACAGCAGAAGGTCTTATTAAAAGTGCATCTGAAGCCCAATAAATCCCATTTTATGAGGCAGAGGTGGGAGGGAATTCGGAGAAGGGCAACACAAAGGATCGCAGGGCTGCGCAGTTTGGCCGAGGGGGGGAAGACCCAGAAAACAGACGAATTCTCGCTTGGGCAAAGCAGCCGATGAAATAAAAGGCTCCGTGCAATGCGTGCTCTGCAGCAAACGTCCCAGGGGATTCGGAGAAAGTGCCTGCGACCCCCAGCTTGCAGGGCAGACTAGTGTGGGAGTCTGGGGAATGGGAGCCTTCACAGCCACTGACGTGGTATCACCAGTGTCTCCTTACCCTTTGACCCATCCTCTGGCCCCTCTCCCAGCTGGATTTCCTCCTTACAGGGATATCCACTCAGTTTTACCTTGTGCTTTGCCTCCCCATCCTCCTTTTTTCTCCATCTCACGGAGGAGAAAATCCCTGTCATTTTAAAGAGGATAGCAAGCAGCCCAGGAGCCTCTTTTTTAAGAAGCATGAGTTAATTAATCACCCCGCTTGCAAACTAGCTCTTAGTGAAGGTGTCTAGCGAGGATGCCCTGCAGCCAGCACCGGACGGGCGACTGCTTCCAATCAGGCTGCAACATCTTTCCCCGCGAAGGCAGTCGCAGCATGAAGGAGAGCCTGCAGCAATCTGCCTTGCAACAAGGGCAGCGGCAGCATTTCCATCCCAGCATTGTTAGATGTCTTGGCAGCCTTTGATTCAGTGGATCACAATATCCTTTTAACCCGCCTTGAACATTTGCTGGGTTTTCCTGGCAATGCACTCTCCTGGTTAGCCCCGCACGTAGCCCGGTGTTGCTAGATTATAGATTTGTTCAGATGGTTTTGTTTTTTTTTCTTTAAACAGATCTCATACCAGTTAATGGGGGAAACCCTCTGGCTTGTATCATTGGGCTCGTGCTCTCCTGTAGGCTTTCGGCTCTGCTGATGCTCTGTTGTGGACGATGTCTGTGAGAAGCCATGGCCAGTAGCAGTCGTAGCAGTGTCCACCGTACCGCTGCACCCATGTCGATTGGCCTTGATTTGGGGGGCTTGGGATTCTAGTTTTGTATGTGAGGGATAAGGAAAACCTAGAGCTGTGTTTCCTTTCTCCTTGGTCCTTCTCCTGTGTGCAGTTTAAATATGCTTCTCATTGCTTTGTGTGCATCCTGGATGGACAAGTCAATCACAGCATGACTGTGAGCCATCTATGAAATCCAGCCATGGACAGGGCAAGACGGATGGAGTATTTCCAGTAGAGACAGGGCAATATTAATGCCACGTGCACCTGATCTAGCCATCAGGGGAGCAAGGTTTTGGAACAGCCACACAAGAGAAATATGGGGCAAGAAAGCTAACTAGTTTTAAGATAATCAGGACTCATGGTAGTGGTGGTATCTTTTATTAGAGTAGACTAACAAGATTTTTGCAAAAAAAAATAAATTTTTTTGCAAGCTTTCAGGCACAAACACCCTTCCTCAGGCATTGCAGAAAAGATTGTAAAAGCTCTCCTGGGTAGAAATGCAAGTTCACATTTCATAGGATTTCACGGAGGAGTCAATAGATGGAAAACTCCTCTGGGCAGTCAGTTCATAGCTGGCTGGAGCCTCTCGCCTCCTGCGAGGATCTGTGCTGATGCAAATTGCCTTGAAACAACGGCAGGAGCAGGATCCCAGGTTTCAGGTGGTCACAGTTGCTTCCTGCTTGGGAAAATATGAAGATTTCATTAAAAAAATCAGCTAAAATTCAATACCTTCCACATGTCAGGTATTCAGGTTGTAGCCATATTGGTCTAAAGGAAAAGGCATCTAGTTTTAAGATGGAGCATGAGCGGTTTGTTAAAGGCATTAAAGGACATAATTCAGAAGGTTTCTGTTGGTGAGATACATTTCTTTCTCTAGAAAGAGCCATTTTTTAATGTAGCAGTTACAAAAAAAAAAAAAAATCTGATCAAAATTGGATGTTTTATTAAACTGGAAGCAATTTATAAAGGACTGAAAGGAGCTATTTATAAATGGTATGAAGGCACAGTCAGTGTTGCCTTAGAAAATTGGTCTCAGGGCTCATATAATCATTTGGGAGCATGCTATACATATGTAAAAGGGAGGGAATTATAAGTCCCAGGCACCGTGGTACAAGGGCAGCCCACCACGGCCATGGAGAGCATCCCCATCCGTGTTGGCATCTAGCCACTAGCTGTTCTGCTCCCCAGCTTGTTTTTGTCCCTGGAAAGATGGGAAGATGTGGAGGCAAAGATGTCCTTTCCCATTGATTGCCCTAAATGGGCTAGGGACTCCCCCCTGGAAGGAAGATGCAGTGTGTACTATACAAACAGCCAGTGATGTGTAAGAAGAGAGGGACCAACTCTCTAGGTTGATTTTTCAGGCCCAGTAGCTCTAACACCTAAGTCCTAATCCCTCATCCAGTGAACATTTCACTATTTATGCAGCAGGAGAAATGGGGAGCCCCCACTACTTTCTCTGATACACTCCATTGCGGTCCCCTCCAGCGTGGTGGGTTTTTGCTTTCCTGTTTGCATCTTCATAGGGCTGTGCAAGGCTTTGGACCCTGCTTCAGATCCTTTGAGCCTGGGAGTGTGGCATCCCATGAAGCTCTGCAGGACCTGGCCTGAGGAGGCCATGTTTGGAGCACTGTTGCAGTAGAAATAATAATCACATACACAAAAAAGATCTACATTAGAAGGATCTTGCAAGGTCCCTTCCAGCCCTCATGTCTATAAGGAAATGACTCAGCTTGCGGGGTCAAAGCCTCCAAGAATGAACCCTGCACAGGCAGCCTTGAGTGACACGAGCTCACATTATTCTTTCCACCCAAGCCCTGCCTCATTCAGCACCTTGAAAGGATGCTGATGACTGAATGCAAAGCCGTTCAGCAGTTCATTTTCACCTTGTTGGTCGCTGTGTGGCCTCAGACCCTTTTTGCTATGCATGATTCAAACCCTGCTCTCCAGACAGGACTTTCATTTCTTTGTGGGTTTTCCTGCACGCTTCACAAGCATTCGTGAGCACTTATCTTTCTCCCAGTCTCTTTGTTCCAGTTCAGACCAGCTTGCAATTCCAACTCTTGTCCTCTCTGCATTCAAATGGGGCAGCTCCTCTAGGCAGCCTGGGCTCAGCTGAGGGTCACTGAAAGCACAAGGGAGAAAAGCTCCTTGTTCTGGGTTAGAATCACAGACAGTGAGGGTGGAAGGGATCCCGCTCAGGAGGTCGCATCTAGTCCAACCCCCTGCTCCAAGCAGGACCAGCCCCAACTACATCACGCCAGACAAGATTGTCTACCCGGGGCTTAAACACCTTCAAGGATGGAGACTGCACCACCTCTCTGGGTAACCTGTTCCAGTGCTTCACCACCCTCCTTGTGAGAGAGTTTTTCCTAATATCCAACCTCAACTTCCCTTGCTGCAGCTTGAGCCCATTGCTCCTTCTGTCATCTGCCCCCACTGAGACCAGCCCAGCTCCGTCCTCTTTGCAGCCCCCCTGCAGGGAGGTGAAGGCTGCTATCAGGTGCTTGAATCCAAGTTCAGGTGCTTGAATCCAGACTCAGCATGTCCTGCAGCACGCTGGCGTTGTAAAGTCAGGGCCAGTTCTGTTTGGACCATCCCCAGTGTGGACAGAGTCACCAGAGCACTTAGCAACGACACAGTGGAGTCTTAATATAGAGTTTTTGTGTGAACTGAGATTTTTCAGAAGCTCATAACTTTGCCCCAGTGCCAGCAGATTTTCATGGGGACAGGAAAAGTTACATCCCAGATCATGACCGATCTAGGATTTTGAAAAAGGGAGCAGATGGTGCGGTGCATTATCACATATAGCACAACACACATTTTTCTCCAGTTAAAAAGAAACCAGAAGCTTCACTAATAAGTAGGGGCCTAGAGCTATATCATTCAATTTGAGACTGAAGCCAAAACCCCCCCAAAACAGCCTATTAGAATATGCATTAATTTTCTATATCATATATTCTCTATAAAAACACAACCAACTTGGCACAAATAATCCAGAGATGTTGTTTCACTAGTCCTAAGGTCATAATAGTTAAATGTATGTCTTTTTTCCAGATTCACAAAACAAAATCAAGCCTTCGGGAGCTTCTGGGCAGTACCTCCAATGCTTTATAGAAAGTGATTCCCACACCTAAGCTAAGCTTCACCTGAGTTAATATTTCCACACCTGAGTTAGTGTTTTTAGCTAGAGTTAAAAGCAGTCATCGGGGCTGTGAAATGGGAGCTATGTGACTAGGAGCAATGAACAGGCAGCAGCATTGCACAAGTACGGATAGCTGGAGCAGTAGAAACATTAAAGTTCATTTAAAAGTAAAGAGGGCCATTAATACCTGTGGAATGAAGAGTTTAGAAGAAATTAAGCAAATTCTAATGAGCTTTTAAGTCAGCTGACTCCCTGTCTGCTGCCTGAGTAGAAGTGCTGCTATCACTGCTAGGTCACTGGCTTTAAACTTTGGATGGAGCAGGGATCAAAGGATCTGCCCCTGTCTGTGACCCAAAGTCCACTCCCCCCACAGCACATTTCAGAGTCTGTCTTGAGCATGACGGTGCCCCAGAGCTTTTCCAAGAAAAAGCCACCACTATTTTTAAATATATATT
Organism: Alligator mississippiensis; assembly: GCF_030867095.1. Classification (NCBI taxonomy): domain Eukaryota; kingdom Metazoa; phylum Chordata; order Crocodylia; family Alligatoridae; genus Alligator; species Alligator mississippiensis. Next base: position 88,101,662 of record NC_081830.1, on the reverse strand, counting down.
TTAAATAGAATTCCTATTAGCCTCACTCTTGGAAAGCACTGAACAATTTTGGCTGAAAATTTCCAGATAAATGCAGGTAGAGGCAGAAGGTTGTCATGGTAAATATTAGACAGGAAAAGTTATAAGCAAATGAAGCCAGGATCTTACAGTGCTAGATACCTACCTGGTTGCTTTAATTATAACCCCAGCAGCAACTGTATGCATCATAACACCGTTCTGAGCTAGCACCTTAGAAGGTAACATGAACATCATGAAATGGCTGGCAGCTGAGAGAAAGCCATTAGAGAGTAGTAATGCTTCTGGTCTAGCACTGAATTGGCTTCTCTCTTTACGACGGGGAGAGCACTAGAGTGAAGAGCAGCCTGTAATCCCTGAAGTGCAGGCACAGGAAACTCCTTGCCAGCAGTTCCAAGCAATGTCCTTGCCGCTTGCTCCTTGAAAACCTGTCTGCTCCTGTGCCCAGCATTAGCACCTTGTGGCTCTCATTTGGAGTGGACGCTGAGGCAGTGCCAAATTGATCGATTGTGGGCCAGTTTTCTGGGGCGTTTGTATATGTAGCAATTTTTGCTCGGTGTTGCACGCTAATGGTGTGACTGCTTGCACGAGCGGGTTGTCCGGCTGCTTTAAAAGTCATTCTAGTGCATTAAAGTAAACTCCTGGGCTGTAGCTTAGTTTGGCTCACCACAAATTAAAGCATCGCATCCATGGATTCGTTATATACAAACGCAAAGCCACTCAAAGACGTGTAATGAGCCTCTTTGTCCACCAGATGGTGCAGCGACTTTTTGGTAGTTCACCCCTTTGTCCACCAGATGTTGCTTCAAATCTCAGCTGCCCTGTTTTGATAAATGGGTGTAATGCGTTTCCCTGAACACCAGGTGTAGGATGGCAGATGCAAATGCAGCAGTCCTCCCAGCCCAACATGCATCAGTGTTCATTCTCCTGTATTGATACCCATGGAGGAACACCCCACCACTCATGCGCTAGCCATGCCCTGGCCAGGGTGACAATGGTGCAATTACCCTGGGGTTTCGGGAGTGAGGCGGTAGGGGATTACTGGTGTATTACTGGTTTACATATGCCCCCTGCTGTAATTCAGTAGGGAAGACAGCCGCGGGGTAGATTGGTATGGAATTTACAAGGAATTGCTCACCGGGCTTAGTTCGTTTGAAAGCCTAGTATGTGCAAACACTGATGCGATGCTCTAAAATAAACAATTTTAAATTTTATAAACCTATTTAATTTAATGATGATTAAACCCCATGATGTGTACAAGCACCCTTAAAGTGCCATCACAGACAACAAAACCCAACCCAGGAAGTTCAGAATAATGCCATTCCACCAGCCAGCCATTCAGTTTGAGGCCTATTTGGTGGCATTTCAAACTCCTTATCTGCCCCAGCACCAGCTGCATGGTCTATCCATCTCCAGGAGGTTTCTTCTTGCTCTGTCTAACTTTTAGCTAGTCTTCAAGTTGCATATGTACCTGCTTATTCTGCCTGACGTCAGGCTACCATAGCTAGCCACCTCTCACAGCCGTGTCTTCTACGCAAGTATAATCGTCAGGTGAATACTGCAACCTGCTTCTCATTTCACTCTGCTTTCCCTGAACAGGTTGATAGAAGAATGGGAGAGGTATTGTTTAGTAGTGTTGGATGAGCTGAGTTCACAGCTTCAAGTCACGCTTGCCTTCCACTTCTCAGTTTCTTGATGTTTTCTTTTCATTGTCTTGCCCGTGTCTTGTGGAGAACCTTGATCTAACTAGAGCTCAGCTGCAAGGTACCAAGTAGGGTAGAATTGAATGCATAGCGCCAGCTGTTGTAAATGGGTGCAGTGCAGTTGAAGTCAATGAGCCATGACTGATTGTCCTGTCTGAGGATCTGGCCCCAGGCAATGATGTGGATTCATTGCTTTGGCAAGTGCAGTTTATGGTCACAAATTGAAACAAGGGCCTTTTGGGCTTCAGGAAAGGCCTGGGTATATGGACTTGTCAGCACTGCACGCCAAGGTGGATATTAGAGTGCTGTAGGGACTCGGGCAGCCTCCAACTATTAGAAATCAGAATGAAACTTGAGAGTGAGGGAGGACAGGACAGATTATTCCACATGTTGCCAGTCCCTTGAACAGTGGTAACTTGCATGGATGGGCTTTAACAGCATTCACGTGCCAGAAGCACCTGGCTGAGCCATTTGGTTCGTGATATGCCTAGGGAGAACCAGAGCCCCTAATTACCAGACTGTGAAATGGGCAGAGCCACTGACTGCGTCTGGGCTACAGTCACAGACAAGCGGAGCGGTCTCTGGTGACAGATGGGGTCAGGGAGCTGTCACGAGCTTCCTGCTCAGGTTGTGTCCGGCTTTGACACCGCAGAAGCGCTGGCTGGATTTGGAGTGAAGAGCAGGCCCCTAATTTACACCAGGCTGTAGTTTCAATCCTGTTCTCTTCTTTCCACTGGGCTCAGGAACCTATTTATTTGTAAAAATAGCAGATAGGGGGTGAAAAATAAAATGCAGTGGATTTCTGGACAGGCGAGGTTCTTTGGGTAGATGTGATATCTTATTAGACTAAGTCAATAGTTGAAAAAAATTGTTCTTCGGAAGCTTTCGGGCACAAACACCCTTCTTCAGGATGCTTTGTGCAGTTCTTCTCCCCCGAGGAAAGCTGTCTAGGACAGGACTTTACAGGGTTTGAGAGCAGGGACCCAGACATAGTGGCATATTAGATGGGAGAAACAAGTCCGCTGCAATTTCTCCCGTACACTTCCTCCTCTGCAGCCTGCTCGGTGAAACGTGATTCCACCCTCATTTCCCTTAGCCAGAGTTATGGAGGCCTTTGCTTTCATTAGCGGGGAGATTTCTCTGTAGGCTCCGATTTCTGTTACCCCAATTGCTGCTGGCAATTTATTTTGTATCCTGCAGTCCAAGAATGCAGCATTTGCCAGGTTGAATTTCCTATCTAAAGCTGTTTCCTATTTGATATGAATATCCTGGGTCATGCAATATGAAGGCAGAGCATATCAGACATTCAGACAGTGTGAAGTTTAGCCATGCATTTTTATCAGCGGTGCAAGGTGCACAACTAGAGTATCATGCATCAGTGATACGGTCCCTTGTGCGATAGAGACCGTGCGGTCCACTTCTCCCAGCCCTGCGCCTTGTGTCATTGTTTAATGTGACTGACGGGGTGACAGTTTAAGCCGACTTTGAACACATGTTGCTACGTGCTGTTGTTCTGTTGCCTACAAGAGGTGGCTGTATTTCAGCAGAAGATAGAAAGGTATACGTATAATTTGGAAGGCACTTTGGAATGAAAGAAACGGTAGGAACGAACCACGTTATCGTTAGCTGTGTATGCAGGATTGCAAGCTGTTAAGAACTGGAGTTCATTTGGATCCCATGTGTGCTGGTGCCCGTTAGAAAGTTTGCTTTGAGTGACTGCAAAATAAATAGAGAGCGAACATACGGGAAGGCATGGGTGTCGTATGCAGTTGGTCCAGATCTTTCATCTGGAATAATTTCCAGTTGGCAAAGTGGGATTCATAGAACTAGACATTTTCTGTAGGGAAATGTCAATGTTAACAAGATGTTACAGTTTTCCAATTGGACGAATCGAAGCAAAAAAATGCTGTTTGGAATCGACATCTCCAAACTCTCCAATCCAGTTAAGACATCCCGTTCGACACTGCTGAGTCCATAACTTTTCCTTCCTTGTGAACATTTCATTTTGTGAAAAGAGTTGATGTTTTTCATTGTAATTTTAGCATATCCCACAAAAAGGGCATTTCCATTGTTTCCAACATTTCTCTTACTACGGGCAATGGCTGACGAGCCTAGAAGGGAGAAGCTATGTTACCGTCGTGGGTGACACCAGTGCTTGTTCTTTCTAGATCACATCTTTCTGCTTCTCGGAGCTGACCAGACGATGATAAAACAGGGGTGTTCGGCATGGCTGCTTCATTGGAGTGAGTGGTAGCACTGCCGAGGTCACAGGATGAAGTCCAGGTCCCAGCCGGAGTTTTGCTCTTGGCTGTTTTGGGGGAAGACCCCCTGCCCCCAAGCAGTCTGAAGCTCCTGTGCAAGCAGAGGCAAAATGAGTGGCATGAAGCAATGCAACAAGCAGAAGACTGCCTTCAAACACCCACGTCTGCCACCTACAAAGTGGGTCGAGGATGCCTGCTTTTCCTGGAGAGTCGTATTGATCTTGGGGTCTGCCCAGTTCTGCAGCTATGGAAGTCCCTGGCAAAATTCCCATTGATTTACATGGGAGCAGAGTCAGAGTTGTGCTATGTGGATCAGGAAGCAGGATGTTACAGAAAGGTCATATCCATCTAATCCAACCCCTGCCTGAGATAGGATCAGCCCTGTCCACACCAGGCTATACAACCATCCTCTAAATGCTACATAAGACTGTCCTCAAACCTGACAAAACATACACCCAAACCTGCCAAAGGTAAAGCAGGGGAACCACGGCAGCCAATGCTCTGCTTATATAAAATGTTGTCAATATATGCTCAAGAGGTAGAAAACCGTGCCCCACGCTACAGAGGAAGGCAAAGCCCCTCACAGTTCATACCAATCTGACCCCAATTCCTTCCTGACCCCAAATATGTTGCTGGTCTGGGCAGGACCCTCTAGCCAGGAACCTCTGGCTTTGCTCCCAGCAGGAGCACTGGCACAGCCCCGTGGAAATCCCCAGCCTGGGCTATAGCCGACTCCCAGTGCCTCTGGGAAGATTTGAAAACATCTTGATACGTGGAGCAGAAAAAGAGGGGAGGGACTGGGAAAGGGCCTGGAGCAACCAGTAAAGCCTGGTAAAGAATAGGTATAGCTATGCCTAGATCATCCCAACCAGTGACTGTCCAACCTTTCTTTGGCTGGGATGATGTGGTTGGGGCTGGTCCTGCTTGGAGCAGGGGGTTGGAAAAGATGTGACTTCCTGAGCTCCCTTCATCCCTCATTTCTATGGGGTGATGTACTTGAGGCTGGTCCTGCTTTGAGTAGGGGGTTGGAAAAGATGTGACCTCTTGAGGTCCCTTCTCATTTTCTATGAGCCTATGATTCTTGAACACCTCCAGTGATGGAGAGTCCACACCTACCCAGACATCTATTCCACTGCCTCGTGCTTCAAACAGTGAAGATGCTTTTCTGGATGTCGAATCTAAACGTACGTGGCTGCAACTTCAAGCCATTGATCCACATTCTCCTCTCTGCATCAAGAGAGAAAAGGTGTTTTCCCTTTTTCTTTGTGGCAGCCCTTCGGGTATTTGCACACTGCTGTCATGTCACCTCTTAAGCTGCTTTTCCGCAAGCTGGACATGCCCAGCACCTTCAGCCTCTCCTTGGAGGACTTGTCTTCCAAGCCCTTGATCACTTTTGTTACCTGCCTCTCAACCCTCCCTAACTTCTCCACATCCTTTTTAAATGTTGAGCCCAGAACTGCACACACTATCCCGATGAGGTGAGACCAGTGCCAAGTGGAAAGGCACGGTCACCTCCCGTGTCTACTGATGCACCCCAAAACTTCATTCGCCCTTTTGAGCAGGTGCATCACAATGAGTCTGTGGTCTACCAAGACTCCCAAGTCCTCCTCTGTAGTGCGGCCATCCAGCCTGGTGTCCCCCCGTGTTGTATTTGTGTTTTTGATTATTCCTTACGAGGTGAAGCACCTTCGGTTTGTAAGCACTGATCTTCATCCTGTTAGCTCCAGCCCAGCTTTCCAATCTGTTGAGGTCCTGCTGAATTGCACTCACATCCTCCAACATGAATCATAGGATCTTAGAAAATGAGGGTGGAAGGGAACTCAGGAGGTCACATCTAGTCCAACCCCTGCTCCAAGCAGGACCTGCCCCAGCTACATCATCCCAGCCAAGGCTTGGTCTACCTGAGTCTTCAACACTTCCAAGGATGGAGACTCCACCACCTTTCTGGGGAGCCTGTACCAGTGTTTCACCACCCTCCTCATGAGAAAGTTTTTCCTAATATCCAACCTCAACTTCCCTTGCTGCAGCTTGAGCCCATTGCTCCTTCTGTCATCTGCCCCCACTGAGACCAGCCCAGCTCCATCCTCTTTGCAGCCCCCCTGCAGGGAGGTGAAGGCTGCTATTCAATCCCCCTCGGTCTTCTCTTCTTTTCTCCAGTTTAAATTAGCCCAGTTCCCTCCTCCTTTCCTCACAGGTCATGTCCCCCAGCCCCCAAACCATTTTTGTTGCCCTCCACTGGACTCTCTCTAACTTGTCCACATCCTTTCTGCAGTGGGCACAGCTGGACACAGGACTCCAGATGTGGCCTCCCCAGTGCTGAATAGAGGGGAAGAATCACTGCCCTCCATCTGCCAGCGATGCTCCTGCTAATGCAGCCCAGTAATGTGTTTGCAATCCTTCCTAGTTTTGTGCCGTCCTCAGACTTGCTCGAGAAGCATTATATGCCAGTATCCAAATCATTGCTATAGATGTTAAAGAGCACCAGGCCCAGGACAGACCCCTGCGGGACTCCGCTCAACTCCTCCTGCCATTCTGCCATGGGCTCATTAAGGATTACCCTTTGCTTATGGCTATTGAGCCATTTATCTGTAGTTGATATTAAATAGGTAGTAACGGAATGGGTCTGATTCAGGCTCTATTTCGGGATGACTCAGGGCTTTGGGGTAGTTCTCTCAACTGATTCACACAGCCATGGGTAAACGGGGGGAAATCCAGAGGAGATCCTCCCAGTTCCCTTCCTCTTTGCTTTTCTCCTACCTCAAAGGCTCCACATATTTGCACAAGACAATAAGAGCCTATATCAGTGAACGGGGGATTTTTAATGGCTGCATTTACATATAAAGAATTAGCCTAAAATCAATATTAGGCTGTCAGCAAGGAGAATTGGCTGGTTGCTTTTACTGGGTTTTCATGTCAAGCAAATTAATGTGAGTTTAAGCAGCACCACTCAGAATACCCTTCGGGATTACTTTCCTCTCCCTTCCTTAGTAGCTTATCCTCATTTGTTCCACGGCTGCTTTCTGAAATGAAAGTTGTGTTCCTCCAAGTAGAAAGGCAACTTTTATTGCAGTTAACTTTGTACCTGTGGGCCGCTCGTACACGTGATGGGGGTTTAGTCACTTAAATTGAAATGGTGGGTTTTTAATTGCAACGATTTAAAACCCACCGTTTCAATTTAAGAGCTTCTGCCACCACTATGGTGAGGGGCCCAATCCTTCCCCCACCGCCGTGGAGCCTATCTGCCTCTCCTGCAGCTGGGGGGTGAGATGCCGGCAAGCCGAGCGGCCCCTGAGCTCTGGTGGGCTCTGGTCCTTGCCCCCGGGGCCACCTGGGTGGGCTGCCACCATGGAGGGAAGGTCCAGGGCCCCCCGCAGTTCAGGACCCACTGGCAACTCATCTAACTACAGGAGATGTGAGCAGGCTCTATGAAAAAAATTAAAAAGGATCAGGCCCCTCACTGCTTCTTCCTTCATCTCTCCCACGGCAGGGGGGGCGAGCTGTCAAAGGCTGCACCGTTACAAACTAAACTAGATGCAGACGTGGTTTAGTTTGCAACGTAGCAAGCTCATTTAAATCATAAAAAAACCCCACACCTGTAAAGTGTGATGTCATTAAACCACAAAAACAGCCAATTTTCGTCATGTGTACAAGCGCCTGTGGAGCTGGGAGCATCGGTGGGGGGATTAGGAGGGTTTCAGAGAGGGGAAGAATACACGGACGGCTTTGAGCAAGGCTCAGAAGTTGAAGGTTGGGTTGATTAGCTGGACAGGATCTTCTTCCTGCTGATGTGACCATGGCAGAGATCTAGGGGGGCTTGCTCTGAACTGCAGGAGCTCTGCTGAAGTTGGAATTGAGCCGTCACGCAGAGCGATGGGCAGGGCACCGTGGGAGGAGACACCAGCGGGTGGAAGCTATAGGCCATGTGAAGGAGCTATACCAGGGGATGATTAGGTCCACACTCATCAGGAAGAAACATCTGGATTTACTGAAGGGATGAGGCTGGGGTTGGAGCTGAACAAATAACTGGCACCCTTATGGTCCCAGCCATGCTGCACTCAGCAAGCGCTACTAATGGCCTCATGGCAGGTCCTGGGAATGCACCCAGTGGTGCAGCTCTGCTCCCTCCCCAGCAGAGACAGAGCTACAGTCTGGATCTCAATTGGCAAAGGTCTTTGGAGGAGAGATGGACTTTCTGATTCTGCTCCCATTCAGAGCAGTTTTACCCCAGTGTCAGTGGCTAACTTTGGCCGGAGGTACTCCTAATTCATACCTATCCATAGGAGGCCTTGTGTTTCCTTGTGCTCTCTGCATGCCCCGTGAGCATCATGGAATCAGGACCAGTGGCTGCAATATCCCTGTGCATTGGACAGGCTTTTTACTGGGGCTGCTGGAGTCCTCCTGTTGTGTGATAATGACTCGGCCTTTGGGATGCCCAACTTAGCTTGGTCACCTCCAGTGCCGGGGGACGCGATTCCCCACGGCAAATTCCTTGCACATCATTCGGAGCTGCCTGGGGCATGTCTGCTAATGAGAACCCCAGCCGTCCATTAAAACCTCTTTTATTTTTAACAAGTGAAATAAAAAGTAAGAACCCTTGTACCATAGGGGCCGTGGAGACCTGGCAGGGGAGTGATTTGGTGTAAAACATTGAAAAGGGAGGGCGGGTGGGGAGCGAATGACCTGCAGCGAGCTGCAAACACAGAGCTGCTTGGGAGACCCGTGAAGGGTTTGACGTTCAGTCCAAGTGCTGGGTTTGAGCCGTGGACTCCAGCATCGGGATCTCACTGATTCCAGCAGCTTGGGGGTTTGGGCTATGGGAAGTGGGTCAGTCTTTTAATAGGGAACCCCAGTGCAGATGGGGAGCCCTCAGGGAGCCTTTCTCAATGAAGAAGGCCTCCATTTGAGTCATATAATCATAGAAGATGAGGGTTGAAGGGATCTCAGGAGTCACATCTAGTTCAACCCCCTGCTCCAAGCAGGACCAGCCCCAACTACATCCTCCCAGCCAAGGCTTTCTCTACCTGGGTCTTCAAAACCTCCAAGGATGGAGATTGCACCACCTCTCTGGGTAACCTGTCCCAGTGCTTCTCCACCCTCCTAGGGAGAAAGTTTTTCCTAATATCCAACTTAAAGCTTCCTTGCATCCAGAAAAGCTTTGGATGACCCGGTTGTGGAGCTCACACTGCACACTTCCTCTGGGATGCACTGCCACGACGATCACCACACTTGGAGTAAAGTGGCTCTTGGTGGGGACTGTCTTCTGAGCACCACCCACAAAATAAGCTGTGCCCTCCCTTGCTCCAAATCGTCCGGAAAGTTTGCGCCTCTCTGAGCTGTTTCTCACCCACGTTTTCTGAAATTCAGGCCAGCATCACTGCCTCCATGTGTGCTTGCTCTGTGTTTGCCAGGTTTTCCTTGCACCTGGAAAGAGCTGGAATATTATATAGGAAATAGATGTGGTTACGTTGGGTATAGAGCTGCCAGTGCGCTCTATCGCTGTCTTCAGGCCTCGTCTGAACCCAGGTTGGGGAGGTGGCGTGACTTTCCAGCACTCGGCTGGCCTGGAAGGATAAGGATTCATGTGGGAATTTTGGATTTGGGCCGTGACTGTCAGCTGCCCCAAATCCAGGAGCCCTTGGGTGCACAATTTGAGCCCGGTTCATTAGAAAGCTGGAGAATTCAAGTGCGTTTCACATCCAGATTTGTGAAATTCGGTGAAATTTTAAATCCAAGTGGCGGATTCCAGTCCATCGTGCCTCGCAAGAACGTGTCCTTGTCTCGATACCTTGTGGGTTTGTTTTAAATGATCCAAGTTTAAAAGATATGGGGGTGGAGGGGGATGACAAACCCTTATCTCTGGAATCTTAAACCCAAATTTCACTTTCATGCCAAGGCAAATAGTTTCTTATCCTGCATGAGGATTTCTTGCGGTGCATCAATAAAAAAGCTGAGCAAAACAAAACAACGTCTCTCAGCAGGTGTGCTGAAGTCGGATTCATCACTGACACTGGTTTTCCCTGTGCCAAGGCATGGATGGTGCAGAATTTGATCTTCAGAGGAGCTAGAGATAAAGCAGAGCTGGAAGGTGACTATCTCTTCCCACCTCACCCTCACGTACGGGCGATGCAGAACTTGTTAGTGCCTCTGTGATGTACTCGCCACTGGACTAGCTTGTTAGGGTCTCCTCTTTTTAATCTTTCTCCTCCTGTCCCCACTTTGCACCAAATCCCTATTCATCCAGTGGGAAATTCTCAAATCCTTTTAATTTGTCTCAAGTTGGGATGAATAGTTAAAATATTGGCATTGTTCATGGAATGGAAACATCTGCAAAAATTGAGGTCTGACCCGGTGAAACCATTACCTGGCCCCTACCTCCCGTGTCACACGATGGCTGCGGGCATCCTTTGGAGTGACACAGTGTCTCGGGTGTTTTAATATCCACCTGACATGCAAGGAAAAGCCACCTTAGATTTCCTATCAAGAAGATTGATGTGTTTTTTGAGGAAAGCTTCAGTTTTGCAGAAACTACTTTTTTGCATCCATCCAAAAAAAGGAAAAGACCAGGATATTCCTTCTGGGTTCATCTCTTTTCCCAGGTGATAGGAACAAAACATTGGATGGTCCTACCTCTGCCCTCCCAAGAACATTTGTCGTACCTCCAGCAAATGAAGCCATAAGACTGGCTCTTCCATTCGTACAAATCCTGCCTCGGCCATCACTACTTGCATGGGATGAATGGGATCACTACTTGCATGGGATGGTCCCTTAATATCATGAGCAATTCTGCTGATTCCCATGGCACTACTCAGTGAATGTGGTTTCACTCAAGATGAGTCTGGCTTTCACCTGGCCCTGTAGTAAACCGCACACCAAGCTAATCCCCAGAGTTGCCCAACCGTTCACTTAAAATCTGTTTTATCTGGGACAAAACGTTGTTAGGAGTCGAGTTCATTAAAACGCCTACCATTCGGATGACTAATGATGCTTTATATATGCCTATAGCAGCCTTTGCCAGAGGAATTGATTCAGGCTCGGGACATCCTGTGTGGTCTGGTCCAAATTGTCCCTACATATGTGAAGCTAGCGGGTGCTTCCCCGGGCCAGAGAGCAGGTGATTTGGGGACAGAAACTGGGACTTCTGAGTCTCATTCGTCCACTCGATTGATGCCCTGCTGTTCCCTCCCGTGCACAGGCAGGTCAGCAAAGGGAGCGCCGGAGCATAAGTGAATCTTAAATGTTGTGCACTGGCATGGCCTCTCAGTCGGGAGCTTCTCCCTGCAGCTCCTTCCCCAGCTAAAAAGCCACGGGGCACAGGAACAAAGACTGTCCCCTACCAAGGGAGTCTGAGAAAAGAGGTTACAGCTAGACAGCACCTGCTGCATGCAATGGGAAGTGGGGAAAAAAGAGCCAGGAGCCCTTATGTTGTTCCTGGTTGCCCTGGGTAAATCCGGATTGGACCCTAGTGAAGTAAAGGCATGTCTCCATGGGGAAGCTCGGCTCACAGGCAGTTGGGTTGTGACTTCCCAGTTCACCCGCCGTGCTGTGATAGTTGGGAAACTGCCCCAGGCCTGGAGGGCCCCAGAGCAGCTCATGGCCGGGGGGCTCTCCAGCACTCCTTCACCTCCTTGGGAGGCAGGCATTTTAACCCCCCGGCCCCTGTTTGTGTGGGGTATGGGGCGGTTTGGCTACTTATTGGGAGCATCTACATGTGCACATTTACTGCGCAGTAACCGAAATTGCGGTGCAGTCCGGGCACATGTCTGCACGTGCACACCCGTACTGCGCAGTAACTATGGTGACTTATGCTGACTTGGGTGTAAATTTGATACCTGCGTCATGCCCTCTTAGTTACTGCACAGTAATACATGTGTAGATGTCTTACTGTGCAGTAACTCTGTGTGTGTGGACTGACTTGGATCTAACTTTAGTCCCAAGCCAGTCCACATATAGTGTTAACGTGCCTGAATGCCTGCACGTGTAGATGCCAGCCTATTCCCGCTTCATTCACAGTAATTTACTGCACAGTAATTTTAAGCCAGAGTAAATGCATGTGTAGACACGCCCACTGTGGTATGGGGAAGGCTGAGGAGAAGTGACAGGGTTCAGCACCTGGTATCTGAGCGCCTCGTTTTAGGGATGCGTGTTATCTGGGAGAGGGGCGTCTTGCACGGCAGGTTGTTAAAGCCTCTGCTAATTAATTTGATAATTGGAAAGTTGCTCACCTTGCATGTTAAATGTCCTTGAATGAATGACAGGGGTGGAGCCTTGCTCAGGAGGAGGAAGGTTGTGTCGAGAGCGTCAGGGAAGTGGACAGGAGACCTCCTTGGTGGGAGAGATCAGGAGTTCAGGTTATTGTGCAGCCTAAATTTGGATCTCTGTATCCATCGACTGATCACTGCGGGTCATGGACCAGGAGGAGACAGATGCACAACACAAGCCGCTCATGTCCCTGCCTCAGTCGATGGCTCGTCTTCCAGGCCAGGCATGCCTCTGCTGGGGAGAGCAGAGCTCGGCGGGTGTTTAAACTGGAGTGAGTGCCAGGAGCTATTTGTGGATCAGTCTTGTCCGGTGCAAGGCTTGCCCCGTCCCTGCCAGACGATCTGTCCCCACCATGCAGAGATGTTGAACAGGCAAAGGAAAAAATCCCAGTAAGCGTTTGCAGGGCTTATCAAGGGGGGCACGTGGTAGGTTTGTGCTTCGTGTCTGAGCTGGAGAGCTGTTGGGGTGAGCAGTGCGTCCCGCTGCCCTTCCTCTCTGCACCGCGTCCGGGACTGCAACTCGTATCTAATTTCTGGCTGATACATGTCCTCTGAAGCTTTGACACGGGGACAAAGCCAGTGTGGGTCCTGAAAGGGAGTGGTGGCAAGTGGGGACCTGGCCTGGTGGCTCCAAGTGCTCCGTCTGAAGCCACCCCAGCAAGGAGGGCCAAGAATTGTGTAACGTAAAGCAGCGCTTGCCCGTTGTCCTGGGCCCGTTGGTGTCATCTCGAGGGGGGTGCCGACTCCTCCATCTCTGCTCGCCCCATGCAGTGCAGGGTGCTCGGGCCCAGGGGCAGACAGGGAGCAAATGCATCCTTGTGGTGGTGGAGAGCTGTGATGCAGAGAAGTGGGGGATCCTTCCTGCCCGTCGGGGCAAATAAACCAGCAGTTGTTAGTTAGTTGGAGGTGGGGGGTTCATTGGTTCAGCTGCATGCTGGACCCCTGCAAGCCTCAGGGAGCCTTGTCCTCATCCTCCTCAGAGCCCATTGCTCTCATACCAAACCCCAAGACCCAAGCTTACGCCTGTGGCCCCCTTCCCCCCAAACACCTTCCACCCCAAGAAGCTTCTCCCTCCTGAGGCTATGGGCACGTCACAGGAAAATCCCAGTTGCCTTGAAAACCAGAAAGGCACAACTGCACGGTGTAAAATACCCCACCCAGGGACAATCTCTCCGTTTTCCCCAGGACGGCCGGCTGCTTATCTCCAGGCTTTGCCTCCGGGCTCCCCATCCCCAGGCAGCTCCATCGGTGTCTCTGCAGCCTGGCGTGCCCTTCCCGCCCCGGCGCGTAGCAGGACAGCGCCGCCTCCTCCAGACGTGGGAAGCTGCAGGATCCCATGCCCGTGGAGCAGGGTCCCGTGTGCCCCCCACACAAGACCACAACAGCTCCATCCTGGGCTGAGTCATGGAGGGGACCGGCTTTACCCTTTGATAGGAGCAAATCCAAACGGTTTTGCTGACACTTGCACCCTCTAAGGGTTTGGCCCTGTGCTTTTTTGCTGTAAACTGAAGTCCTCCATGCCTACCGCAGCCCTCAAGTCACGTCCTCAGCCTGCTGGACCGGCTCCCCAGTAACGAGCCCTCGTTAGCCGTCCCCCCTGAGGGCAGCCGAGCACCTGTTTAACCGGCAAAGCTCATCCCCTCTCCCCCACCCGCCGGCCTGCCGCCCCTCGGCCAGACCCGTGGAGAAGAGCATGGGCCAGCTCATTCCACCTCGAAATTTAATCAAGTGGCACTTAATGAAGCAGATCAAGGGAGCGTCACAGCCGCCCCCCTCGTCCCCCACAGCTGCTGCGGCCTGTGGGTTTGTTGTCAAGGTTGTTTAACAACCTTGACAAATGTTCTTAATACGTGACAGGCTGCCTTGGCAGGGCTTCTGCCAACATCAAAGGCTCCGTCCTCTCTTAATCCAGCTGTGTTTCTCCCTCTCCAGAGGGATGGGAGCAACGTCAGGCAAAACGCCTGTAGCAGGGCCATGCGTGTTGAGAGGGGAGAGTCCCGTCCAAGGCAAACCCAAAGCTGACATTGGATGGAGGCGTTTGGTCACCTCCACAGGGCATCGAGTTGGTCCCGCCTGTGCTGTTTCCCTCCTCTTCGTCGTCCCATGATTCATTTACGATGGCCTTTATGGGCCATATTATCTTGCTTCCCATTACTGAAGGAATCTATTGCCTTTTTATGCATCGGTTCAATCTCTGTTACCCAATAAACTGCTCTGTGATGGGAAAAGAAGGTGCGGGGCCATGTGTTGGCTTCCACTGACCACCGCCAGCAATAGCGTGACTCATTAAGCCATCTTCTGCTGTGGAAGAGGGGTGATTTATTCCCTTTCTCCCACCATAGGGTGCTCCTGAAGTCCCTGGGAATGGACTTCTGTGCAAGATGGGCTGTTGGATTGGGCTGGCCTAGTCTGACTCCTCCAGTGGACAATAAAGAAAAAGCAGAGACTCAGGGGCCAGATCCTGCTCTGTCTTGGAATAAAACCAGCACCAGTGCAAACGAGACTGCAGAGTTATCGATGGCTCATGCGCTCTTCGACATGATCTGAGTTGAGGGAGGCTCAGTATCGAGCTGGGGGCTGTCGTGTTGCTTTCCAGGTGATGTTTCACGATGCCAGTAAAGACTTCCTCAGTATTTCTCACCCCCCCTTGACTTGTCGGCCCATCCCCTGATTGTGCAGCATGCGTTTTGCAGGCTTGGGGTGACGTGACATAGTCCAGGCAGTGCTGAGCAGCTTGTCAGGGTTAATAGGAAGGCAATCAAAGGGGCACGGTGCATTTGTTCCTTCTGCCCTACCCTGCCCTGCCCTGACAGTGCATCGCCCGGCACCACCTCTGCCTGTGATCAGAGGTGAGGGTAATTTGCCCTCACTGCTTTGCTGAGGGGTGAAGACCATGCTCAGGCTCTGCTCTGTGAGTTTCCAACCCTGAAAACCTCAGTGTCAAGCTTTTCTCCCCAAACTCACCAGAAGCACCCCCTTCCCTGAAACATGTCCCTACCTGCACGAGTACGCGCTCACCAGGCAGCCAGGCACATATAAGGACGCTGGCTGTAGTTGATCTGACTGTTCACTGGACTTGTAGCTGGTGTAACCAGTGGTTCACTTGACACCGGGTGTGCGGACATGTTTATGGGTACACATGCATGCATGAAGAGTATACCTAACTGGTGTACTCCCCCTTCGCACACCCGCTCTAAGCACTGCACCAGTGCAGCAGCGAGGACTCCTGCTACCGAGAATTAAATTGCCTGATAAGACTATGCTACACTGAAATGTTTCCCAGCATCCCTTGCAGCACTGGCATGCATAATTAAAGCTAAACTACTCCTGTCGCATAAATGAGCGGCACGCTTCTCATCAGCTGCTTCCCTGGCTTTTTCATAGTGCATTTCAGCCCTCGCTCTCTGCTTTGCAAAACTCAGTGGGACTCCCTGGCATTCACACGGTGTGCACAGTCAGAAGAGCTGGTCACATCCAGAAAATAATGAGGAATAGGGGAATAAGGGAATGATCAGATGGAAGCAGACCCAGAGTCCATTTAGTTTAGGATCTGCACCTTCAGCATCTACCAGCTCGTTAGGATGGTAACAACACCCCCCCCCTCCACAGAAGCCTCCCCTTTTTCCCCTGCCTCCTCCCCTGTCACTGAAGGCCCCTGTGACGTGGCAGAGCGCTGTGCAGTGGGAAAGACACCCAGGGAAGATGTGGACTGTCCATCACTGGAGGTGTTCAAAGAAGAGGGTGGACAGCCACTGGCCAAAAATGATCTAGGAGGTGTAGCAATGCCTCTGCTCTGCTATAGGGCATTGCTGGTTGCTCCCTCCCCACCTTCCTGCTACATGTGTCCAGGAGTTTTCAAGCCTCCCTTAGAGGCATTGGGTGATGGCTTCGGCCCAGGCTGGGATGTGCCGATCCTCCTGCTGGGTCTTAAACCTGGAGGTTCCCGGCCAAAGGGTCTTGCCCCTTCACTCGGGATCAGACCAACACCATAGTTGGGGTCAGGAAGAAATTGGAGCATATATTAACTATCTTTTGTAGGACGTTGGCCCCCATGGTCCCCCTACTTTATCTGAGGCAGGTTCAAGTGTGGTGTCAGGGTTGACGGTAGTCTTCGTAGAGCTTAGATGATGGATTGTCTAGGCTGGTTTGGACTGGGCTGATCAGGTTGGGCTGGATGTGACTTCTGGAGGTCCTTTCCAGCCTCACGTCTCGGTTTCTATGAATGCACAGTTTAGCCACCCCACCCCTGCAGTAAACACTCATGAGATAAGCCCCCAGGATGAAACAATTCAGAAAAAGATTACCAATAAGGCGTGTCAGCAGTGGCCTCCTTGTTGCTGCAGGTTCAGCATCGCACTTTCTGTTTCGAAGCTTTTCTCTGCAGCCGTGATGGGCTAGACATCCCAAAGGGAGCTGAGGGGCTCCAGCCGCAGGGCCTTTGGAGGAGAAAAGCAAGTGCTACAGGACTTGCAGCAGCATTTCAAGAGTTGGTAACACGGAGCAGGACCTGGGGGGACTAGGAAGGGGTGGTCCCCCCAAGCTCTCACCCACAGTCCTTCTGCTCCCCCTATGCTGTCATCAACTGAAGGGAAGGGTCACTGGAGTGACATAGGGAGAGGATCGCAGAGAGGACTCATGGGTAGTAGTAACAGGTAGCATAGTAGTAAATGGGCAGTAGTAAAGGGTACTATGGTAGTAAATGGAGGGTGGTAGAGCACTGGAATAGGTGGTGGCATCTCCCTCCTTGGAGGTTTTGAAGACCTGGGCGGACCAAGCCGTGGCTGAGATGATGTGGTTGGGGCTGGTCCTGCTTGGAGCAGGGGGTGGGACTAGATGTGACTCCTGAGGTCCCTTCCAGCCCTCATTGTCTATGTTTTTATGATACCAGGACGAGGGAGACGGGACAGGTCCAGCATTCCTCCTCGCAACCAATATACCTCAAAAGAACTTTTCTTTATTTCAAAAATCAATAAAAGCCAATTAGGGAAGGTTAGGAAAGATCCCAGAAAGATTATCCCAGAAGATACTAATCCTTTTGCATGCCAGATGCCAGTTCATTAACACAACCTGAGCTAGTGCCTCGGGTCAGCCCCACGCCTTTCTCACCCTCTCACCTTGGCCGTCGCTGCATCCGGTAAAGCTTCCTCGCCTGCCTTTTGGCAGAGATCATTTCAGTCCTGTCACTTCTGACGCAGCTTTCAAACCCCAGACAGGAGAGCGGGGATGAAAACATTTAGATGGAGACGAGATAATAAAAGAAGACAGTAAAAACACACAGAGGCTGTAAGCAGGGGAAGTATTTATTGAGAAGTCAGCATCCGCAGCAAAGAAAGCTGCAAGGCAGAGAAAGATTTAGCCACACAAGGACCCAACACTTTGTATACACTTTTTTTTATTATTCACGTAGCTCTGTATTTCCAGACTTGGGTGCTCAGGGTGGGTACCTGGATCCGTATTTCTATGTATAAATGTGAAGTTTGGGAGCTAAATGGCTCTGGTCATCTATTGTGTCATCTGTCTATCAGGCCATCTCTCAGGTCCACCATAGTGCGTGCACGGAGGTTGTGGGGGCATGACCTGAGCAGAATAATGACATTCGAGGATGAAAATAGAGTCCTGTCCTCCCCTCCCTGTTTTTTTGGGGGTTTTTTTAAGGGTTCAGTGAAATCCCTAGAGGCAGAGGTGGGAGTAAAGGGAAGTTTCCAAGCAACATCTGTGCTGCAGGGTGAAGGGCTGGGTGTCCTGTACCGTCTTAGACAAGTCAGCGAAACCAGAGCGAGGAAGACGAGCCAACTCCGCTGTTAAATGCTCAGTGCATACGTACGGCACCATCATGGGGGTTTTACGGTTCGCATGTCATAAGGTGCCATCTGCCCCATAAGGACTTAATGGTGTCGTTAGGCTGGCTACCGTGGCCACGCAAGATGTCCTGAAGTGCTATAAAGCCTGTTACCAGAGCTTGGCAAAATGTGGACTTTCCAGCTGGCTGCTAATTCCCAGAATTCAACATTTGTTTCCCTCCCAAAATAGGGCAAATGGTTGGACTTTGAACATGTTTCATGGAAAGGAAATTCTCCAAAAAATAATCACAGACTATGTGGGCTGGAAGGGAGCTCAGGAGGTCACATCTAGTGCAACCCCTGCTCCTGGCAGGACCACCCCAACTACATTATCCCAGCCAGAGCTTTGTCTTAAACACCTCCAAACATGGAGACTGCACCACCTCCCTGGGTAACCTGCTCCAGTGCTTCACCACCCTTCTCGGGAGAAAATAACGGTTTGGAAATATTGCAATTTTGATGAAACGTAAGCATTTCAATATCCCCCTAAATCATTATGTCTTGTCTTGGTGTGCTGTAAGGCATGGTGAGCTGTCATTCAGGAACCATTTCCCTCTCTGAAGCCCATTTCTGGGCCAGACTCCAACTCCCAGGAGGCACCGCACAGCTTGGCCAGAGGTAAATATGCATTGCATTATGGGAAGACATACAAAAAACTAGAACTCTTGGTTCCAAAATGATGCCTTTTATTAGACCAACTGGTCTAATAAAAAAGTTGGTCTAATAAAAAGTATCATTTTGGAACCAAGAGTTCCAGTTTTTTTGTATGTCTTCTTGTCTCAGAGCAACACAGCTACCACGTACATCCTGACACTTGCATTACGGGAGACGCTCTTCCTGGAGCCCAGCCCAGGGCAGGGTGTGGGAGGACCGAGCCTGGAGCTGATGCCCCCATGGCCTGCCTTGCAATCAGACAATATTGGAATTGCAAACTGGAGTTTAATATTGCACCGATTCCACAGGAAACGTGTCAGTTGAACAAAATAAGAGACCTGAATTCCCTTCAAAAGGCATCCACAACAAATGATTTTATTTTTATTTTTCTGCTGGGAAATAGCAAAAAAAAAATATCTATCTATCTATCTATCTATCTATCTATCTATCTGGATAGATATATCTAGATATATATATCTAGATATATCTATCCATATATATATATATATATATATATATATATCTCCCTATGTAAAATTCTGATTTTCTGAGCAAACTGCTTTTTCTGGCATCATGGAAAATCCCCGAGTAGCTTTACCTCCAAATGCAGCAGAAAGACTCTTATTTCATCCCGTTGCCTGTTCAGATTTCCTCCCCCCCGCTGTTCCCATCCCCTTATTTGAATGCCATCGCGTCGCCCCACCGCAGTCCTGCTATGAATGATATTGATAATTGCAGAGAGAAAACGACCCATTAGGGTTGGTCCGTTAGGGAGGGTCTGTAGATCAGGTGCCCGAGTCTGCATTTAGCAAAAGTAAGTACCGATTTATTCCGCTTTTTAGCAGCCCATTTGAAATGCATCTTCAGGGGGCTTTATTTTCAGAGGGCTGGTGCTCCACTTGTGTAAAAGCAAACGTGATTTCAGGCATTTAAAGTGACTGAAAACAAAAACCACTTGTCGAGCCCCAGGACTGAAGTTCGGTGGGGAAGGAAGGCTGTATTTTCCCACATGCGACGGCCCCTTGCATAAGATACGTCCCTTGTTTTCGAAAGGCAGAATGAAGAAAAGAAGTTTATTCCTTGGAAACACTGGTGAGGAGCTGGAAGTCACTGAGGAGCAGCTTCTGCAGCCTGGGGCTGCTGGGGAACAAGAGAAGGTGTCTGCAGCCAGGGGCGAGGCAGCTCGACTTGCTCGCTGTGCTGTCCCTATGCAGCACAGGCAGCTTTACTTTCCCTGTCTCTGCTGTTACCATCTTGCCTTGATTTGAATGCACACCTCCATTTCCAGCCCCTGAATTAGGGGTGTGGGGTGCATGGTTTGTGTTTATGTGAGGAAATACAGCATGCAATCTGCACACTGCTTCTGCTTGCAAAGGACCGTCACAGTAGACTCAAGCGATGGGTGCTTTTAAATTGCAGGAAAATAGATTTAGATTACATCTAGGAAGAACTTGCCCAGGGACGTGGGGGGATCTCCTTCACTGAAGGTTTCCAAGTGGAGGCTGGATAAGCATCGAACGGGGATGGTTTAGGAGCAGCATTTCTGCATCCACACGGCTTTGGATGTTTCCGTCTACTTTTATGAGTCTGTTTTCCAGAAAGCCTTTCTGTGCCCCTGCGCTATTAGGCTTGGAGACGTTTCAAATCATCAGCAGAAATAACACTAAACTGAGTTTTTCCTTCTGCATCCAGTTGCCTTCACTCAGCGTTTAATTTCTACAGTCAGTAGATAAGACAGGGCACATCTCGCTTCCCACCGCTGAACAAGCAGCAATGCAGCAGTCATTAATGGCTTCCAGGTCACATCTGTGTATTCTTCAGCTAAGGAAGTGCCGTGATTGATTCAGGCTGCCCGCCGCGGGTTTAGCAGATAAAGAGAGAGATGGTGGATTGTCCATCCCTCGAGGTGCTTCGGTTGAGATTGGATGTCTCCCTGAAAATATCTGCAAAATCCCCTGACTTGCACTACAGGATGCCAATAGCCCTGGGTGGTCTCAAGCATCTCTGAAAATCACGCCAGGACTCAACCAGATGTTGACCAGCTCCCTTTGGCAGCTTGCTAGCTCCAACCAGCGTTAAATAAATGGAGTGATAGTATAGCAAATCGCATCGAGCCAATCTAATTCCCTCTTTTGACAGGCTAACCGGCCTAGTGGAAAAGGGGGAAATAGTAGATGTGCTATATCTTGGCTTCAGCAAGGCTTTTGACACATTTCCACGTGATTTTCTGATAAGCAAGCCTTGGAAATATGGGCTGGATGAAATCACTAGAAGGCTGTGGCTGCGCACAGCGGGTTGAAACGCTGCATTCAGTGATTTGCAGCTAAACCAGGAGGATATTCTAAGACGGGCCCCAAAAGGGTCTATCCTGGGCCAGTCCGGTTCAGTATTTTCATTGACAGATTGGAGGATGCAATAAAACACGCACATATACAGTGTGTGGGTGGCTCTAAGCTGAGGTGGTTGCAAATACTTTTGAGGTAGGTCGGAATCAGAATTCAAATTGATCTTGATAAATTGGAGAAATGGTCGGGAATCAACGGGGTGAAATTCAGCAGAGACAAACGCAAAGTGCTGCATTTAGGAAGGAGAAATCACATGCACACATATGAGCTGGGGAATAACTGTCTAGGCAGGCGTCCAGACGAAAAGGGTGGAGGGATCACAGTGGATCACAAACTGAATATGAGTCAGCAATGAGATGCTGTTGCAAAAAAGAAAAGAAATGAGAGAGGCAGGGGTGGGCAGCAAAGCTCATTCTGGGATGCTTTAATAATAGTGTCATGTGTAAGACATAGGAGATGATTATTGCATGCTCCTTATTGCAGGCAAGATCATGGCTGGAATATTAGGTTTGGGCAATAGGTTTTAAGAAAGTTGTAGACAAATTGGTGAGAGTGCAGAGGAGAGCAGCAAGACCGAGGGAAGTCTTCAAGAGCAGGAGCTATGAAGAGCACTGGAAGGAGCTGGGTTTATTCTTTCTGGGAAAGAAAAGACAGAGAGGGGCATGATAATGGTTTTCAAACAGTAAGTATTGTGAGGAAGTGAGCAGTAACCAGTGATCCTTCATGCCTGCACCCCATAGCACTGGATGTAAGCTGTTTAATTTGCAACAAGGGGGCTTTCAGTTAACAGTGAGGGAACATTTTCTAACACTAGCAAGGCTGCGGCATCACCATCCTGGAGGGTTATTAAGAACAGGTGAGGCACACACCTGTCAGGGATGATCTAGGGATATGTGATCCTGTCTCGGAGCCAGGGGATGGTCCCTTGAGGTCCCTCAGCCAAACATATCCTAGTGCCTATTACATCCCGTTGTTCAGATGCTATTCGGAGGAGGGAGAGTACTTTTTTGCAAAAGTTATTTAAGGGACATATTCTCTCCTTATCTCTAGCCAGGTGACTATTATCATCCATTTGTATGCCTCATGTACCAATTTTTCAGCCTTTTTAGACTCCAACCCTCACCTTAGCACATGCCAGCTTTGGTTTCATGCACTTTTTAATGACAAAAATACAGCGGAGCTGTTCTTCTGTTGCAGGGTGCTCATGGAGATCCCAACAGGTCCCAAAACATCGGTGACTCTCTAGATTCCTATTTGAAAACTCTGGGTTTATCCTGTGAATCGTGTATAGGTGTTTGCACACTGGACGGTGTTAATACGAAGCAGCTCCCTGTGGCACCCTTAAAAGGCTCTCGTGGTTGAGAATCGCTGGCCTAGTGGAAATGTGTCTGCTTATGCATCCCTTGGCTGTAGTGATAGGACCTGGGGACTTGCTGACCTGCTGGCAGGAGTGGGAAAAAGAAATCCTGTTGTGGGCAGGAAAAACTTCATCTTGCAGGAATTTATAGAGGAAAAAAAACCCCTTAATTTCATTTTTTTGTTCTATTAGCATGAGCAGGACTCTTATAGCTGGGCTCAGAATCTGTCCCCAGTGCAAAAGTAAGTGGGATTTTGGTTGCTGTGAGCAGGGCAGTGACCACGGATGGGAGCAAGAAAGACTTGCATTGTATATTATTGCAAAGGGCTTTGCCTTCTATGTGTTATCACCCTCTTAAATACCCCTCTTAATTACAACAGCCTCATTCCCCTACTATCTTACAGTACGTATGTGGTGGTAGGTATAATAACCCAATCCCCAACTGATTCTCCGTTTCTTTCTTAGAGAAATAGATTTCTCCTTGGAAGACATCAGTCATTGGAAGAGCAGGGTCCTCACCTCGGGGCCCAGCAGTCTGTCCCTAAGGAGGAAGCTTTCTTGGTTTTCAGACAGGCACAGGAGTTGCAGAGTAGTCAGTGGGTGCGTCTACACGAGACGCTTACTGCGCATTAGCCTAATAACACGTGCATTCATGCGTCACCCCACAAACTGTGCTAATAGCCCACTGCGCAGTGTAACTAGGCTAATGCGCAGTAAGCGTCACTTCATAACCGTGCACCGGTGCTACTGCGCAGTAAGTCTAGGTACTGTGCATTTAGTGAGTCCTTTATTAAGGAAGTACTAAACTAAATGCACAGTATCTGAGGCGCATTAATGGACGTGTAGATGCACCCATTGAGAAGGGAAGGAAAGCTTCACGTGCTCAGCACCTCTGCAAGTATCACTACTTTTTTGTAATCCCCCAGTTGCTGGGAACAGGCCAACTATTGTTTTGTGGTCGTGCCTTGGTTTTAAGGTTAGACCTCAGCTTGGCAAAGCGATCCACACAACTCAGGCCCAGATTCATGTCCTGTAATGATGAGTCCATGTGTATATATATATAACTCGTGCTAGGAGGGGGCTAGTCTTTGACCTGCTAGTAACCAGAGCGCGTGGAGAGGTTTATGAGTCTGAGTCTGCTCCTGCCTCCATAGTAAAAGCAGATTTGCAAAGGGATGTAGACACCTCAGGAGGGAGACGGGAACCTTGTAGGATTTACAAAATGTTCCAGTTAGCTGCTTAGCTCCCATTAGCTTTCCATGGGAGTTAGGTGCCTTACCTTGGTAGGAGCTTTTGTACATCCCATCAATCACCTATCTGCATCTTTCACAGCCTAGCGACTTTTGCATAGTTTTGTTCCAGATGCTACTACGGAACAGCCCAGCGAGGGAAGGGAAAATATTATGTAAAAAATCATGAATATTCATGCAGGTGCTAAGAAGTAACATTTCCACTCCATCATTAGCATTTTGCTTTTTGTCAGCAAACCTGAATTGATTTTTGGCTCAGCTCTCCCCTTTGAGGCAAATCCACGGTAATAAAGTTGTACTTTTGCAGCTTACTAAATGTGCGAGTGCATTCAGAGGGGCGGGGGCTGTTTCAAGACAGTCGTGAGACCTCACCGAACAAGTGTCATTTGGCAGGAAGACTTTTCGAATCGCCACCGGGCTTTATCTTCACAGTACCCAGAAACATCAGGCCTCTGATGTGTTAATCAGCGTACGTATGTGGAATAGAGTTGTGAAAATTTCTATCGTCTCTCTGCACCACGAGAGATCATGGGTGGGGAGAACAAAGGAAGCTGGGGCAAGGCAAACCGTGAGACGGCACTGATTATTGCAGTGAGAAACGGGCCAGCACACCAGCTCGTGGCACGTTGTGAGTGTGATGGTCCTGGCATCCTACTCGGGATCGGGATGTCATTGCTTTGGGTGCTGTTCAGACATACCATGGGTGCATCCAATGCACCAAGTATTGTGACACCATCAGACTAACTGTCTATTAATGGCTGTTGAACACAAAGGTCGGAGATGTTTCCTCCGGCCAGATGCATTGAATAGGGGATAGACCACTCTAGAGATGTCCAGTTCAATGGTCTCCTTCTGTAGCGTTCACCCCTGCTGCTGTTGGAGACACGATACTGGGCTAGATGGCCCGTAGGTCTGACCCAGTCTTACGTTAACTCTACGTAGGCAGCCCCCAGTACGGTCCCTGTGTTTGGCCAAGGGAGTGTGTGCATTTGTGCAGTAGATGGGAACACGCAGCGACCTCCGACGATGCAAGGAGGAGAAGGCTGTTCCTCCATGCACGAGCTCCCTCTTGCCCAGCCTCTGGAGAAAAGAGAGCCCCATGTGCTTCGGAGAGGGTGCAGAGGTTTGGGCTCTGCTGGGTGAATGCAGGAAGCCTGGACAAAGCCAGATCTCCTAAAAGAGGACGAATGTGAGCTCTCTTCCAGAGTCAGTTGACCCAACCATGCAGGGGTGGGACCCTGGACACACCTTGTCTCTACCTGTGTGCATCATCTCATCGATTCATGGAAAATGAGGGTGGGAAGGGACCTCCGGAGGTCACATCTAGCCCCAAACCCCTGCTCCAAGTAGGACCTGCCCCAACTACATCATCTCAGCCAAGCTGGGCCTTAAAAATCCTTCAAGGATGGAGATCCCAGCACCTCTTTGGGTACCTGTTTCAATGTTTCACCACCCTCTCTCACCCCTGCAGACCTGGGTGATACGGTGCACTCATGCTGGGTGAAGGAAGGGCAGAACAGGGCACGATCCATCCTTGTGGCCTCCATCCATGCAAGGGGACAGCCAAGAGGCAGCCTGAAGCTGTCGTCTAGGAGCGATCGCTTTTGAGAGCCTCGCTCTGCCCTGATTTCCAGCTTATTTGTCTCCGTTTCACTGCAAACACCATTATTGGGAAGAGACCTTGGATGAATAAGCATCCCGTAGTACCTCTCACGTCCTTTCCCTGCTCAGCAGTCGCAGGCCCTTTCCGCTCTGATTAGAGCCTGAGTGTTATACTTTGTGTTTTCAGAAACTCCCAATTTAGATTAATCAAGTGCACAGACTCACTGGGGCTGGCAGGGGACACTCAGAGAATCAGCCGGGAACCGGGGCCGCTATCTCGAGCTTTCATCTCATTTCACTCTTATTGCTTTTGCTCAGTGACTCTTGATTTGAAAAATATTGGCTAAGCCGAAACAGGCTTGTCACCTGTCCAAATAGCCAATCTCCGATATTCTGACTGTCTCAAGGATTTGCACTAGGCGTGACTGAAAGATTTATCAATAATATATCAAAATACAGAGGAGGATGCTATCGGACAGTTGTCAAGGTCAGGGAAGACTGAGGAAGTTTTGCACGTTGTGGGTGGATGTTCCTCTCCGATGGCACCGGCGTGTGACTTGAATGCCTCCCGTGTCTACTTAAACCTCACAGAGGGCACGTCTATGTGTGCATTAATGCACCGTAGGCACTGTGCAGAATTAGTCTATTGTGCATGTAGCATCCTGTGTCGATGCACCCAGGGGCTAGCGGGGAGATCCCACCGTGGCCACAGTCTGTATTGCCCCAGCAAACCTTTCTAAATAGGACAGTGCCTGCTGGCAACCCCGCACTGAGGCTGGAGGTGGATGTTTGAGGTTATTGGGTCTTCGGTCGTGTTAACAGACAACACATCTTGTCGTCCAGACCTGCTGAGCTGGACATGGAGAACGTCGGGGTGTTTTCAGCCACGGCACCTTCATTTAGGGGCCAGTTACTGTCAGAGACAGGCCTTTTGGTTGTATGACGATGGGGAGCCTAATGGGAAGCCTTCCTCAATGGCTGGAGGGAGGCCACTAAATGTAAATTGGGTTTGCAGGGCAGATCGTGAGAACAGGAGTGCAGGTTACAGGTCACAAATTAGGGAGGCAATGGAGGATGCAAAGCAAGAGGACTTAGGCCAGTGCCCGATGCTCCTTGCATGCATCAGGAGAGCAGTGGAGGCTGCCCAGTGAAACTCTGCCTGGAGATGTGCATGGGCAAGGGCAAGGAAGACAGCCCCATAGTCACCCAAGTTCATAGATTCATAGATTCATAGACTGTAGAGTCGGAAGGGACCACAGTGGATCATTGTGTCCGACCCCCTGACGCTGGCAGGAAAGAGGACCGAGGTCAGCTGACCCCAGCCAGTGCCTCCTTCCTGGTCTGGTCAATGGGCAGCTTGGCCAGGGCCAGAGGGAGGTTGGCCAGAGGGTCCCAGCTGTAGGGAAAAGTGCCAGAGCTACAATAAGAGGCTCTTGAAAAGCAAGAAGAGAGATGGGATCCAGGCCGAGGAGGTTGACTCAGTCTGGTGTCTTGTCGGTTGTCTGGGAGTCACCAGGCCCCATTGTCCTCTTCCTTATGGCTGTGCAGAAGAGGAGGGACCCTGGCATCAGAGCTCCTGCAATAAAACCAATGGGCTGTGGGGTTGATACGGCACCAGGCTGGGCTGTTGCAGGCCGTGGCATGTCTGTTTGCATAGGGATGCCACTTGTGCAGTGAGCCTGTGTCCCAGTAAGTCCTGCTTCTGCACTGGTGCAAGCACCTCCTTCCCACTGGGAGCTAGTCCCTGGGGGCATGGGGCCAGCATGGCACTGCCCTGTGCCTCCAGGATGCATCCCAGGAGCCGCAGGCTTGGAGATGAAGTCTTCCTACATCCACCTGACCGGTCCAGACACTGAAGCTTCGTTCACCCGACAGGCATGGGAATTTTGTCCATATTTTAATCCACATTGAATACACAGCAAGTTCCTGAGCTTCTTCTGCAAGCTGGGCCCTTTCTCAGCTCACCCCCAGCAAACGCCCTGCTCTCTCTATGTAGAGGCTACTCGCTGTCTGTTCCTCGTACTCAGGAAGTTCCTCTCCCATCTGGGATGAATCCGATATCTTTTTCCCTATTCTGGATGAGGCAGACTTTGCCTTTGCTATTGCAGTGCGTCCTGAGTTCAGGCCCGTGCGGGTCCCACTGGGCCTGGACAAGGGAGAATTTGTGTAATTCGCTGCCTAACACCTTCCTCCACACAGGGATGTGCCTGGGACCCAAGAGGATGTCTTGGGGAGCCGGCCCCTTCGGAGTCAAACCAAGGGGGGTTGCATTTTGGTCGCAGTCCTCACCCCGTTTCAGGTTGGGCTATTCCCAGGGGCTTGCTGCATGAGAGCGAGGAGTGATTTCTCATTACGGGAGAAGCTTTCCCTACTCCTAGTTGTGTGCTGAGGCTGCGGATGAGCACGTGCTTTTCCATGCACAGAGGTTGTCTTTGCTATAAGGATGCTGCAAAGCGGGGTGCTGAGCTTACCTTGCTGATGGCTGTCAAGCAGTTGGCAAGGGAGTCCTGCTCCCCAGGTCTTTCCCTGAGCACCAGCAGCGCAGCGGTAGTGCGGGCATTTGCCCAATGCCAGGGTGATTCCTAATTATTCAGCTTCCAGTCTTAATTTCAGAGCACAGACCACGGGGCACCAGAGCCAGTGGCTTTCCAGTAAGGACAGGCTGTGGGCATTGGTCTGGGCTGCCAAAAAGCTCTCCTTTAGCAGCCAGGGCTATAAAATCACCAGGCTGGGCTTCCTGGCAGACCCCAGCAGTTACTTTATCCGCTGTTGGAGGACGGGAGAGCATGTCAGCAAGCCAGCATAGACCGAGAAGGTCCATCTGCACGTTTGTGGCTGCGGTCTGCCCTTCAGCACGGGGAGATTTCCAGCTGAGCGGCAAAGGAGACCAAAGGTTGAAGGTGACCTTGACCTTGCTCTTCACTCCCTCTATTGTGACTGCGGACTTGATGCACTGGAGAACACGTCTCCTTTTCCTCTCGACCCTGATGCCTTTATCTCATATTAAATTCTGCATCTGTCCATCCCACAAAGGGGGAGAAAGAAGAAGGTTATTTTTTTTCTGGTCAGTTAAAGTAGCGATCAATGATGTTTCATTCTGAAGGGTTTTTATAGCTGCGTGCCATGATCTCCGTCTAACATGCTCATGGGGGCAGCTGGATTTCCCTGCAGAAAGGGATTGCCAGCTGTTTGCCCAGGGCGGAGGGAGGGAGACGGTGGCCATGGCACTGCCTGTGCCATCAGACCATCGGATGAAAGGTAACAGAATCAGAAAGTTAATAATAATAACGTAATATGGGCGTAGATTGAGCAGCGCAGGACACACTGACGTCCGGCACCTTGCACGCGAGTAAACAGCATGAAGCTGTGCTGAGACTCCCCTTGCTTGCCAGCAGCCCAAAGAGGGCCATTGCCTGGTCTGATTAGCCCCAGATTTCCATCCTTCCCGCCCTGTTCCCCAAAATGCATGGGTCTTTTCCTTGCAAAATACAGCTGGTGCACTTATGCACGAATGCACCTGCATCTTCTCTCCACCCTTTGTGCCCTCCGCTGTCAGTTAGTTGGGATTTACATTCTTGGGGAAGCAGAGACGATTTCCTTTCCCCTCACGCAATGCTCTTAACAGGGGTCTATTCCTTCTTTGCCCTAGTTCATGGCCTTCTCTTACAGCGCTGCTTTGCTTTTACACATTTTAACAAAAATAACATCTATTATAGCAAAATAACATTGCATACATTTGATTACATCAATCACTACTACCAGCACCTTACGATGAAGTTATAATACGGAGTGTTTGTATTATTTGATGTGTGGTTCTTCCCTATCCATGCATTTCGCTTGATTGTTTCTAGTTCAGTTTATTGACGGATGGCTTCCTTTACTTTGCTGACCAAGCTAGTCGTCACACCTGCGAAGGCTCATGCTACGGTTACTCAGACACGGGCTTTTCGGGGGCTTCCTGCAGCTTTGGCCTGGGCCTCTTGAAAATGAGCATGCCTGACAACGACATTTAACATTGCCTTACACGTGGGAGGTGTTTAGCAACAGGCTGCGACATTGCAGAGCTGCGGAGGGCACAAAATAAGAAGGAACCAATATACTGATTCATAGAAAATTCAGGTTGGGAGGGAGCTCAGGAGGTCACATCTAGTCCAACCCCCTGCTCCAAGCAGGACCAGCCCCAACTGCATCAACCCAGCCAAGGCTTTGTCTTAAAAACCTCCAAGGATGGAGACTCCACCACCTCCCTGGGTAACCTGTCCCAGTGCTTTACTACTCTCCTAGTGAGAAATGTTTCATGTTATCTAACCTCAACGTCCCGTGTTATCTTATTGTTGTCTTTTGCTTGCATGTTCTGGTAGCCCCCACAGCCAAGTCAGCCCAGGGTCCCGTTGGATTAAATAAGCCGAATGCAAGGAGATGCATTGCAATGTGAAAGGCCTGGAGGCATCTTGCCCACATACCCCCCTGCCTTCAGCTCTTCCTTCTCCACTGTCTTCTCCGGTGCAAAATGACCGATGTGTCTCCCCAGAGAAGGGGCCGTGTCTCACGCCAGCCCCATGTATGGGTCAGGCTGCGAGCTGCCGCCAGCTCTGACTTGGCTTTTGCTGATGAGGAGGCTCGTGTATTGAAATGCGGCAGCAAGGATGACAGAGTTTCTTTGCCTACAGGGACAGCAGCCTACTGCTCGGAGCACGTGGCATTCAGAGACTTGACACATTGAATAAGTTGGAGGCATATCAGGCTGGAGGCTGAACATTGCAGGCTCTCCAGGACATGCTACCACACAGGCCACATACATAAAAAGCAATTTATCCTTGCAAAGGGAGATGGTGCTGCTGCTGCTGCTGCAGATAGGGAAATAACATCTGTGTTTTCTGTGCTTGTCATCATTGCTGAACAGCCTCATCCCATCTCCCAGAGCAGAGGATGCAGCTGCTGGAGCTGGGAAGAGGGGAAGAAGCCATGCTAGCATCGTGCAGCTGTGCTCACTGAGCAATGGGGCAATATTTGCTCACGGTGAAAGGTGCACAGGTGTCCTAGATGCTGGATCATTCTGCATCTGTGCATAATTAACCTAATCTCCTGCCGTTGTAGGGCCGAGGCTTTGCCAGTGGCCTTGTCTCACCTGTGTTTTACCTCTGGCTCAGGGGATGTGTTTCTGGTGGATCCTGGGGATAAACAGATGCTTACAAAGGCAGGAGACTGGCCTTGGTAGGGTGGGAGGCCTCTGTTCCTATACTGTGGTGTGGTTATTAGGGGTAAATGCTCATAGATGAAGGATGTTCTGTGATTAAAGCGGCGGCCTGGGATGGAGACCCATCGCTGGCTCTGCCACCGACTTCCCATGTGACCTTGTGCAAGTCACCTAACCTCTGGACACCTACCTTCCCCCTCTTTGAAATGGGGATGGCAACACTTTGGTCCCCCACGCGAACTGGGAACGCTCCCACCCTATGGCACCAGGTGCCCTAGTGTTACGCAAAGAGACAGATCGCCGGCAGCACTTAAGAGCCAGACCTGCTCCCATTTGAAACCAGTGAGAGACGCTGGCACCAGGGGAGTGAGATTCAGCCCTGTATGATGCAGCCAAGCAGGGCGCTGGGCAAACATGTTCATTTGGCAATTCATTTTCTCTCCTACTTATGGCACCACCATTTTTTAAACATACATCAGCGCTGGCTTGCAAGGGCAGGCTCTGCAGTTGTCAGCGATGAGGCCAGGGAGCTGGGATTATTAAGGCCCATTGAGGAAGCTCCATGGGATATGGTTTTCCTGCAGCACCGCTGCACCCAGATCCTTCCCCCTCTCCCCAGAGAGCTCCTGTTTGCTGCTGGGAGCTCCCCAGCCCTGAGACACATGGAGTGCAAACACCTTGCCCCTGATACCTCCCAAAGCAGCCCCATCTCCCCAAGTGACCTCCTGACCATCCCAGCACAGGTCCATTGATGCCGCATGCCTCCTCCTGATCTTTCAAAGCTGCCATGTTTCCAATAACCGCATTGAAACACCTGATGCTTCTTGCAAAAGTACATGCCCAGCATTGCTCGAAGGGTATTGATGGGTGCATCATTCCTGGCAACTGAGATGTGGCTGGTGCGGCCTTTTGCAGTGATTATTGATGCCTTCAAGAGCTTGGCCCAAGTGACCAAGAGCATGGACACAGCTCATTAGTCAGCTGCGTAGCTGTCTAATTACATCCTGCCAGAATGTCATGTGTGGAAAGAGGTAATTATGTGGTGCGAGGTCTGCAGCAGGGTGGCGGGAGGAGCTGAGAGCGATTCCTGCAGAGCAGTTTGGCTGGCCTCCTTCGCTGCTCAGGTTGTTCTTCCTGGTCAGTCTCATTACTCTGGCCTCAGGGAGAGGAGGAGGAGCACTGATGTTTGCAGGGGAAAGGAAGGGCTTCTTCCCTTGTAATGGAAGGGCATCCTTAACTCATATAGCCCTTGTGACCTCATTCACCTGGTCCAATGGAGGTCAGCACCTGTTGGCTGTCAGCCAACCGATTTGAAATACATCACTAGTTGCCAGGCAGACTCTAGCGCACCAGGAAGGAAGCCCCTCACCCAGGTGTGTGATGCCAGTCAGGTAGGCAGAGGGAGCAGGTTTCCCCCCTCCCTCAGGAATGTATCCAGCTCAGGTCACCCAAAGAGAGAGGGTAAAGGTGTGTGTCCCTTGCTGGGCCCATCTTTATCAAATGGTCACAGAGCAGAGTTTTTAGGGAGAGACAAAGGTGGCTTTCTGCCACACCATATACATGGCATGTGTATACATACACCATATATATGTATATACATGCATTTATGTTATGCGTATATATGTGTGTATACACCGAATCTTGCCTAGTTCAGAAAATACCTAGTGCAAAAGTAGCAGCTATAAACTTTGCAATATCAGTTCCACTAAACCGGTACTGTGATCATATGTGTGTATATTTTAAATGCAAATAGTCTCCCCGTGTAGTTAAAAGGTAGCAGTGTTCATGTCAGGTTTATTCAGAGCCAGAATTGACAAGGTAGAAAAGCATTCATTTGACATAGCTAAGCCCCAGCTCTACAGCCCCTTCTACTTATTAAGTGGAGACATCACTGAGAGGGGAGAATACAAAGCTAATTGCACTGTATAATGAAAAGAAGTGCTCTGTAAATTCAAGGGGCTCTAGATCTGTTTTCTACCTTGAGTTATGTTCGACGACAGGGGACATACCCCTGCTTTCCAGGGTGGCAAAAGAGGAAACATGCATCTCCTGGGCCTTCAGGCTCTTTAAAAACTGAGTCCGTGGTGACCTCTCAATGCACTACGCTATACCTATGCGCTGCAACAGCCTGTGCGTTGGACCGTGCCAGTGGCTTTGGTTTCACTAGTGGCTTCCTGATGCCCAGTGTGACTAAATCACCCTTGAATGAACATTAGTGCATATCCTGCCGATTTTAAATATCGGTTCCTATCATATTAAAACTTACAGGCAGCTCAGCCCTCAGAGCATTTTCTTTCTGCAGAGATACCGTATCCATGCAAATGTTATCTGTGAGCTCTGAAGAGCTAAGGAATTGCTTTTGAAAATGGGTAGCGCTGAGATTATCATGAATCTTTATCAAGTTTATTGTAATGTAAAAAGAAAACCCAAGATTTTTCAGCACCGATGTTGTGTTTAGAAATCAGCCTTCTCAAGGCATCTTTGCCAGTTGAAGTCTTTTATTTTTTTTTAATTAACTTAAAAAATCTAAATCTCACTACTCTTCTTATTTTTATCTTGTGCCCAGCATACCTCATATTTCTTTCCCAGCCTCTTCCGGAGCAGAACAGCTTTATTATGTTTGGGGAGATTCCTTCCAGCACATTGGTTTGCTTTATGGATTTTGGAGCGTGTTGTCAATATAATTGTTTTAATTAAGTCAGTAGAGTTTCACGGGTATAAAACAGGTAAATCCAAGGGAGCATCGTACTCAATGGCTTTATCATGGTTTCAAATGCATTCTTAATATCCAACATGCTGAGCGTAGGCTCGTAGCGACGGTATCTGTCTGACTGCTTGATAGTATACAGAGGTGAGGGGCAGATGTGTTCCTCTTTCTGGGCACATCTGTGCTATTTATTGGAGGTTTCCCATACACACATACATGGATTTTGGGATACTTGTAAGGCTAAATTTTGGGATTTGGGGATACTTGTAAGGCTGTTCCAATCATCTCACTTGATAATGCACATAAAATAATGCAGCACCCTTGCTAATTCCTGCTTCAAATCCATAAAATCCGATTTGGCTAGCGGCTTCTTCCCTTGTAATGGAAGGGAAAACATCAGTTTTAATTAAAAACTCAGAAATTTAGCCTGCCTGGCTCAGACCTTATTTCTGAGCCTGGTCCTTCTCTCTGCTGCATTGAGCAAGCGTGGATCAGAATTTAGCACCACAACCCCTAGTGATCAAGAGGTATTCAAAGGCGACCTCCGCTCTGAGACATTATACTTAATTAGGATGGACGGTTGTGTCCAGAAGCAAACAACGCCTGTCCTTGCTGGTATCTGTGTCTCGTGGACTGATGCAGGGAAAGGGATCGACCCCCAGCTCGTTTTTCCGCAGCGTATCAGATTGCAAACAAGCAGGCTTGATAACTAGCTGTTGAGTGGTGTTAGATGAGGCCACTTCTTGCAGGTGCTGTCGGCACAAGTCACGATGGTGAATGCCTGGGGCTGCTTGTTTCCAAATTCAGCGGGAAGGCGGCGCTCTTCAGACGGCAGGTGATCGGAGCGTGTTGCCTCGCGTGCCTGTTCATAGGAGTCAACCTCCTTTTAACTGTTGTGTAAAGCAAGGGGAACTCCAGTGTAAACGCTTCCTGATGCAAGACATGGGCCTTGAGGACATACAAGCAGTCCTGAGGCCTGACTAATATATCTAGAATACAGAAAATAAGAATTCGGCAGCGTTGAAGCCAGCAGGCTCGAGACATAGCACGTGCAAAGGACCGTAGCCGTGCATTGTCTTAGGGTCATACAATTGATTGGCTCCAACACCTATATTTTAAGACGCTCACTATTTCAGATACAGCCCGTATCACCCTTTCATGACTACCAGTTCCAGTTTGCAAACCAGCCCACCTAGCTCTGCATGAAGTAACCTCAAGCACACCCAGGATCTGATTGTACTGCCAGGATCTACCATATGGCATGTGCTGTGGTAGGTGGATCCAAATGCGGGGGAATCACTGCTTGGCTTCATAGTCTTTTGTGTGATGTGTTTTGGGTCATATAATTTGAAGACACCTCCTCACAGCTTGCTGAGTGTTAGCAAAGGCAGTCAAAAGTTACCCTGCTTCACTGTGCACCGTGCCAAATAGAGCCAGTGCATTATATTGCAATACCTCCAGAGTTACTGTATTGTCTTAGATTAGAAATTGCAGTCATTAGTTGGCCGTGAGCAGGTTTAGATGACAAAACAAATGGGAATTTTCCAGCAAGGTGTGCAGTCGAGTGAAAAATCCCTCAAGTGCTACTACTGCAGAATCCTTTATGATGCACCCAGTAGCCTCCATCTGTCTGATTCCTGGGAAGCGGAGCCCTAGCTGGCATGGGTCACTTGGCTTCATGCACTAGAGCTGTCTAATATGCACTGCAGAAAGAGGAAGGTTTATGCAAAAGGCCAGGGTGCTACCGCACGCTGTCCACAGGCTGGAAGTGTAAAGTTGCAGGGAAAACCCAAGGCAGTTTCATGGACCTGGAGGCTCTGTTTGAGGTCAGAAGGATTCTGGCTTGAGCTGCAGCTTCATCTTTGGGGGTTGGGTGGGTTTTTACCAGCTCTTGCAAGCCAAGCAGGGTTGGGCCTGGTTGGCATTGGATAGGAGACCTGCACAGAAGAATTAGCTGTCAGCTAAGGGGTGGTTGGGTTGCTGTAGCAGCCCAAGTGGAAAAGGCATCTCCTATTGCAGGAAAACACCCTCTCCTTGCCGAACAGGCCTATAATTTTGTGGGGGAGGTGGGAGGATCGCACTAGTGATCACACTAAGCTTTTCCCTTCCTGCAGCAAACGGTGCAAAGGGTTGGGCACAGTACGAAACTCAGAGAAGTTCAGTTGAAACTGTCCCAGATCATCTTGCCCCATAGGCAAGGGACCTATACCTGGTCTGGAGCAGAACCAGATTAACACAGCTACCTATGTCAGTCTGCAGTCAAGTAGAAGGCAGGATATCTATCTATCTATCTATCTATCTATCTATCTATCTATCTATCTATCTATCGACAGACAGACAGACAGACAGACAGACAGACAGACAGACAGACACAGATATATAAAATATCTACTTCAATTACTTTATAAGGTGCGAATCTACCCTGCTTTCTGCAGTACCAGCTCTCCAGGATGCCAGCCTGGAGCCTGTCCCACAACACCACCTTCACTTGGCACTTTTCTCTTTGGCCCAAGTGCAAAGCCAAGCTGTGTTTTAGGTCAGAAAACACTACCAGCCTTTCTTCACCCCCTGCCTTCAAAGGGTGCAGCGTTGGTGCAGAGAAGTACATCAAAGCAAAAGGGGGAAAAACCCCCCAAATCAAAACAATGCATCCCCAGTTGTCAGCCTTTGTAATATTTCTTTTTGGGTCTAAGACCTTGTCCCTCCAACCCAAGCCTACCCTGGCCTTGCCTGTCACCTTTGACCGAAAAGCCGGTGGTTAATTGGTCAGCGGTGGCCAGCGTGCCAGTAAGTTGTCACAACATTAATACTCTAGTACCGTGCATTTCAGGATGAAAGTCTGAGCAGCAGAGAAATTGGATTTCCAGCCCTGGCCATGACAGCTCTGAAATTGGTTTAAGGCAAAAGGAGATCTTTGTGGCGTTAGGGAAGATAGGGCCCGTGTCAGTGGCAGTGTCTTTCCACTAAACCCTACTGCTGGATTCAGGAGTCGAAGCAGAGGGGCTGTCTCGGGACATCAGAGGCTGACGGGTGCAATAGGACCCATGAGCCCCTTTGCCGGCACTGCTATCTTCTCTCCGTGCGACGCGTTGCTTCAAAAGTGAAACTCCACCGAAAACTCCCCCCCCGATGGCTCTGCTTGACCGTCTCTTCAGCGGTGGGGACAAAAAGGCATATGCTGCTTCTCGCCAGGCAGGGATGTTGCCTCTTGCAGTATTTCTGGGGCTGTTGTAATTTTAGGGGGGAGAGGTGCCGCGGCCGGTGAGCTCTGCTTGTGCAAGGGGCAGGGGCTGAAATCTCTTCTAGGGGCAGGAAAGCATCAGCCCCAAGTGAAAGGCACGAACCGGGTGAGGTTGAGGGGGGCCGAAGGCTGCGGTGATGCTAGCAGAGCCTGGGCCCAGTGGGGTGCTCCCACCGAGTCCACTGGGAGGGTTCAAGATCTTTTGGGGGGGCATAGCATGTGGGGGACCTTATTCTGAGTCCGTCTCATACAGCCCGCTTTCTGTTGCCAATGTGCAGTCACTGTTAATAGTAAAGGAGAAAACAGCGCTGGCTGAGACAGGAACCAAGCTGACTTCCAAGCTCTGCCACAGCCTCCTTGTGCGACCTTTGGCAAGTCACTTAATGGTGCTGTGCCCCTGAGTACAAACTAGGGAAATAACCCTTCTGCTCTCCTACCTTGCAGTCCTCTCATTGCTTCAGATGTTATGTTTTCCAGGGCAGGGACAGTCTCGTCGGGTGAGTATAGACAGGGCTCTGTGTGCCAGCCGGCCGGCCGGGATCTGGATTAGAGTCCCCAGGTGCCACCATCATTGAAATAATATGTAAATGCCAGTTCAGAAAGTCTGTGACCGATGCTGAGGATGATCATAGCCTATATTGCAGCAGTGCAGTGTCCGCCGTAGACACCAAATAGACGTATGCAGGGAGAGATGGAGCCCGAAGAGGTTAAATAATCTGGATTTCACTGTGTGGGTCCCCACATTATCATCCTTTCCGGGGTATTATTTTTGGTTGGGGCAAGATAAAAAGGAAAATATCATTTCTCCTGATCTAGGCACCCAAGTTTTTCCTCTCGTACAACTCATCACTGTGTTGTCTGCTCCCTTCATGTCTCCTGACGGATGGGTTTGAGGGGAGATGCGTTTCAGCTTAGTCCTTCGGTGCTGGTGCAGGTTACAGCTTCGCTCCCCTTTCCAGACACTTGATCAGATATCCAGGATGCAGAGGAGACAATCAATGAGCACGGGTCCTCAGATAAGGAGCTGGAAAATAGAAACAGGCTTGGGATCTGCCTGATGCTGACGGTAGCATGAAGGGGGGGCCTGGCGTTGCACTGCTGAAATATCCGTTCCCAGAGAGGCTGCCTTTGATAGACACATTTCGTTTAGAGGGGATTTGGTAACGAGCACAACCCCAGAGCTCAGCTTCTCCAAGCCTTCGGACCCAAAGCTGGCTCTGAGCCTTTCACAAGTAGGAGGGAAAGCAAAGGACTAAGTGTTTCATGTGCCACCTCTCTGCGTCCACGTGGGTCTGTGGATTGCCTTCAGGCATAAAGCTACTCGATGGTTAATCTTCAGCTCCCACCTGCCTGGGCCTGTTCCCATACAGCCGTCTTCAGCTTTCGGAGTAGTCCTGAGTTGAACCCTGCAGCCATCGTGCCAGCTTTTTGTTTCAATGAGGGCTCCATTAGGGTCAAGACTGTGACCCCCCCAGTCCAGGGCTGATCAAACCCATTTGAGGGTCTTTCACGTCCCTGAAGCACTTAAAGAAATGCATGTCCCCTCAGCAGGAGTAGCATTGGCCAGGTTAAAAGTTAGGAGTAAAATGCATCGGTGAGATGCTCTGGAATCAAGGGGTTAGACC
Source organism: Alligator mississippiensis (assembly GCF_030867095.1). NCBI lineage: Eukaryota > Metazoa > Chordata > Crocodylia > Alligatoridae > Alligator > Alligator mississippiensis. The sequence goes on along the minus strand of NC_081830.1, from coordinate 88,063,607 downwards.
TCGACTACTCTCCGGGGAGGTCTGTGCTGCAGTTGGGATAGGGGGCTCGCGTACCTGGAGCAATGGGGCTGTGCAAACACACATCCCGGGGACTCTGGTTGCTAAGCCAGGCTGAATTCTGCGCTGCCTTCCAGCCCCTGGGGCTTGTTTGCCCCAGCTGCGACCATCCCTGTGACGGCTGTTGCAGATAAACCTCGTCTCCGTATGACTCCTTCAGCACCAGTGTAGTCGGTGAAGCCCACGGGGTTACTCGTATGACATAATTCTTAGTGGGACTCTCCTAGTTCTCTTCTGTGGGGTTATTCATGTGACTAGAGACCTCTCCTGTGAGCCAGCATAGGCAGGATCAAGCTCGAAATGATAAGGTTTTGCAATGGTCCTGAACCTTGATCCTATTTAGATGAGTCGAGATGGCAAAAGGAGATGTTACACACTGCACTGAGACCATACTAAGAACACTTCAAACGCACGCATCCACACATTACAGCTCGTCAAATCATACTAAGCACCCTCTGAGCGCCTCAAAGTTACACCACTTCAGGTGAGGGGCAACTGGGTCTTGCTACCTGATTCAGTCTGCTCCACGAGGATAAAACAATCATTTGCGGTCTTCCAGCATCCCAGGATGCACTGCTCCCAGCGCCCTCCCCTCCCAAGTGTCCTGGCTCCTAGCCCCGCCCCTGCTCACCAGCCCTCTAGTGGCAAGTCAGAGCGGTGCAGGCAAGACACGGTATTAACCCTTAACACGCAGCTGCTCAGCACGTTTTAACTTCACCAACACTTAACATCCCACACATTTAGTGTGGTCTAGGCATAATGTGTATCTTCACCCTTCAGGCACACACCCCGGGGTAAAAAATACCAGTTTTGTCTGCCAGTGTAGTTCCCACTGAGATCAGGAGCAGACAGACATGCTGCTCTCCCAGGGCAGCTCCCACAAAAAGTGGTTTTTATAGCACCCTGCAACTTAGATGGTGGGAGACCAGGCTTGTCTTCTTTCAGCAAATGGCCGCAGACAGACGAAACATAAATCAGTTTAACTTATACCGGTAGCGTGCTACTCCTTATTCTTTCAGGGGTAATTCCCCACTTGGCAAACTCACCCTGGTTTAGGGATTTGCACTCTCTGTTTGCCTATTCTTGGCATCAGGGAAAATGTAGCATCTTTCCATGCCATTAGGTACCAAAATACCTTTGAAGACCTCTGCCCATGTCGGTATTTATCTACTCAGCACCAGACACGTTGCTAATAATCCATGTCGGTGTTATCTGCTTGCCGTTGTTGGTATCCAGGCGTTCCGGTTTCAGCCACATCTGCTCATAGTGAAGTCCGTGGGACTCCTGACGTGGTCAAAATATTTTGGGTCTCTTCTCAAAACCCATCCTTCTTGGGCAGAGGAGTGCTTGCATAGACCCAGCCCGTCTGCTCCAGTCACTTCTAGAGCTCCCTCCAGAAAATGAGCAAGACACAGCTCCTGGTCCGTGCAGAAGAAGACTTGTTCACTCGGTGCTATTTAAAATGAATACAGTTTAAATGCTCTAGTAAATTCTGAATATTTAATTGGCATGTATACAGTTGCTGGACAGCCAGGTTCTCAGGGGGTGGAAATCACGCCTAGACCCCAAGCCACAGCACAGCTTGGAGGACTTACACCAAAGGGCAAGCTGTGCATCGTGGGTAAATAGAGGCCTAAAAGTGCCACAAACCAAGTCAAACCATGATGCAGGAAAGACATTATTTAGCAGTTTCAAGTCCCATAATTAATCTCCCTTCATATACAATGTCACTAATTACTTGCAGAATGGGCTCATTCTCTTCCTACCGCTACTTCCAGGGACTCGTTATACTCAGCCAGACTTTTCTCCTATGGATGAGGAGAGAACTTGGAAAAGGATAGATGTCTTCTTCCAAGCTGGTGCTTTTAAACTTCTTGGGGAAGGGAAGAGTTGGCCTTGACATCAAGAGGTTCAATCCTGAGCAAGCAGCTAGGTTTGGATCCAGGGGCCAGTGAAGTCAAGGGAAAGGTGGTGGCTTTGCCTTGGGGAACTTGCTGTACTTCCCATTCTCCCCGCCCGGCCGGCCCCGCTCATTCACAGCACGCCGTTGTCCTTTCTCAATGAGCTGCGTCCCAGCCGAGCGGCACTGGAAGTGTTTGCAAGACAGGCAGCCATTCCAAGAAATAGCAGCTAATCCCTCGGAGACCGCAAGTCTCCCAGACAGACTCCTGCTCGGTTTCCCTGGAGCGCGTGCGTCTATCGGAGGAGTGCAGGGCCCTCCGTCGGCCTCATCTCATCTCCCACTCGCATCTGGCTGGTCATTTCGGCGGGCGTTTTTCAAAGGGGCTGGAATAACATAAGCACGACTTGCATTTCCGGCAGGGTGGAGCCGGGTGGAGACCTCATGTGCATACACGTGATGTTGGGGCATTGAATGGGGCAGAGCAGGGCACCTGATACCTTCCTCTAAAGTCCAACTTTCCCAGACCCGAGGAAGGACATTTCATAGCCAGGAACCTGTCTAATATCTCTCCCAGTGTTAGAGTTAGTCCAAAAAAGGGGTTGCCAAACAAGCCCAGCTTCTCCCATGTTCCCTGGACTATCACGGACGCAACACCACTGCAACCCTAGTCCAGAATAGTAACCGTCAGTCGTATTGAGCTGTATTTTCTGGATAACTGAGTATTTTTAAGAGTGCAAAACTGTGTATTTGTCCAGTGGGACAACATGCACTGTATTAGCATTCAATTTTGTCCAGGTTCACGGCAACATGTGAGCACAAGCAAAATCCAGATTCATTTTTACAAAGCAAATCAAATTGATTGTTCCTATTGGGACCATGACACAAAACTTTGCCCTCCGGGGACATAGATTGAAATCCAACCCTCGTAGGAAAGTCACTGGCAAAGTTAATTAAAAAAAAAAAAGCCACTTTTTTTAATAGGAAAGGCTTCAGATGTATTTATTTTTGTAATTCTCACAATGTTTTTTTTCCACAATGGAAGAAAATGTATGTAAAAATAATCAAAGCTTTCGGTAAAATTTAAGAATATGTTCAGTGGTTGTTTTCAGATAGAAAAAATCCCAACCCCATGATTTTTTAATGTTTTCTGTGTCCATTTTTTTGTTAGAAAGCCAAACGATTCTTGACCAAAATTCAAAAGCACGTATCGTGTCAAAAAGACTTTTTTTCCATAAAAAATGACAGAGTGCTTTTCTTTTTCTTCTCCAGCTTTTCTCCTTTCCTTTTTTCTTTCTCCAAGCCAGTCACTCCAGACATGTTCTTGGGAGGGGGTCAGGGGACTTCCTGCAGGGACCAAATTCACAGATTTTAAAAAAGCCCTTTGTGGGAAGGGGCCAAAAGCTGACGTCCCTTACTCATCTGTGCATTGAATTTCATCGTGTTATTTTCAGCTGGACAGAGTGGACATTAGTCTCTGGCCAGTATTGCATGCCTAATTCGCAGAGGTCATGATAACAGGGGCAGGGGCAGTCGAGATCCATGGAGACAAACCTACCTGTTACTCCAAGAGGACAGAGGTCAGGATAGAGCCGCTACAGGAACAGGGCCCTGGGAATACAGCACTAAAGCTGCTGTCTCCTACCTGCTGCATAGAAGGCATGTCTACACATGCATTTATGCCAGCTTAAAGTTACTGTGCAATAAGCAGGAATAGGCCAGCATCTACACATGCAGGCATTAAAGTGCAGTAATGCTGCATGTGGACTGACTTGGGACTAACTTTAGTGTTACTCCATAGTAATGCATCTACATGTGCATTACTGCACAGTAATTAATCAGGTGTAAATCTGATACCTGCATGATGCAGGTATCAAATTTACACCCAAGTCAGCATAAAGTGCCATATTTACTGCACAGTACAGGTGCACACGTGTAGATGTGCACCTGTACTACGCAGTAATTTCGGTTCCTGTGCAGTAAATGCGTCCATGTAGACACACCCAGAGAGAAGGCTCTGATCTCTGGAGTTGCCCATGTCCCCATTGCTGAGTTCTCCTTAAAACCAGCTACAAATCTCAGATTTTCCATCTCTGGCTAATAGCCCGCTGCACTTCTGAGAACCATCTTAAATTACAAGATCTTTCCATCAGCGCACAGCGTTGGCTGTAAGAACTATCTTATTAGTGTGAAACCATTTAAGTACGCCTTCAGTTATTCCTTTTCTTTGCCACTCTTCTTAGGCTGAGATAAGTGAAACAACAGTTCCTTACTTGATTTAATGTAATTAATTTTGACAGTAAAGCTGGTAGATGATCTGCTGTTATTATCCTAATATCCTTCTCCTACTTTGTAGCACTCAAGAGTATTAGTGAAGTTAGCAGCCGTAAGTAACACACGTCATGGACTGTCCCCAGATTTAAGATGAAATAACCAGCCTCTGTCAACTTGGGTAGACGAGCGGAGTAGACAGCTTCAATCCCCTCTTATCAGCGTCCACAAAGACATCAACAAATGGCACATCCTGCAACTTAGTACACTAATCTAGATGTGCTTTGCAAACGTTCAAGGGTGGCCACCAACAAGAAGAAACCAAAGAACAAGTAAATGTCCGAACACTTACAGATTGACCAAAATGAATCCCATGGGACAGGCCAGGCACCCACAGACAGCCCCTAGGAAAGTGGCTTGAGTCCCATGTGTAAATCCCTGATATAATGACATGTAACGATGCTTTCTAATGTGGCTGGCCACTCTGCCCTGCCTTCTTCTGGAGAAGACATCCAGTGGGTAGAACAGAGTCTAGCCTTGTATTTCCATGAAAGAAGTCTTTGATACTGGAGGAGTTGCTCCAGATTTCCATTGCTGTTCAAAACCTGGCCCCAAATGCAATAAATGGAAAGGGAAGCATAGAGAACAGAGCCTGTTCCCATCCGCTCTGCCCTTTACGTCAGGTCTGCTCGTTCTGCTTCCCAAGGCACACGCAAATGGTTCTTGCACGGGCAGAGGCAGCACCGCAGCAGGAAGAGGAGCTGCAGGAAGAGGTCTGATTTGCATTATTCACATCAGCAAAGGGGTCGGCTAAACGCTGGGTGCAAAACCCGTGTTGCTGGTGGCAAGGTGTGAAGCGCTAAAGTCACAGCCGAGCCTTCAAACCCCATGCTTCGTGGGCAGGGGCTGGTGGTGGGAGAGGAACGACTCAACATAAAGGGGACCCATTTCTTAAGAAAGCAGTGGGGGAGAAGAAGTGTGGACCCCAGGATGCGATTGCAGCAGGGTCACGCTACAGCCTACCACCTTGCTGTCAACATGACATATTTGTTTTTAGGGGGAAACCCTTTATTTTATCGGTGTGCAACTGGGACGAGTCACTCTGCTCAGTACATCATAGGCTCTTTGAGGCAGGGACGGTCTCTGGTGTGGTTTGCAATTGTATAATGTCTGGCATAATGCCCTGCAGCTGGCATTGCAATATTATTATTATTATCACTATTATTGTTGTTATTACTGTTATGATTGTTATTATCATTATCATTATGATTACTGTTATCATTTGTTTGTAACAGTGAGCAAGAACTAATAACTAATATAACTGCAATGATTAAGTATCATTAATAGCAGTTATGAATAGTGATTATTAAATTATTAACTTGATTATTTTTAATGATTAATCAAAATATTAATAATAGGCAAATCTGACTGTGTTCCTGTCATGCCTTTTTCACATCTTGGCCAGGCCTGACTCCAGCATCCTCTGTGCAGGGAGATGGTCTACACTTCACAGAGTATTTTCATTGATTTCCCTTTCCTCCCCCCATATTCAGCCTTTCTCAGGTTTTGTGCCTTGACCTCCTCATCATACCCCATTTTTAATAATAATAATAATAATGACAACGATGATGATGATGATGATTCATAGATGTGAGGGGCTGGAAGGGACCTCATGAGATGCTTGGGTCCAGCCCCCCTGCACTTGGGCAGGAAAGATCGCTGGGGATGATGATGGTAATAATAATAATAATGACAGTGATGATAATAATAATACCTAACTGCAAAGTAGCTGTCTGATTTCTGGCATTACCAAAAGTGCTAATATGTCTCTCTGCCCCATACGAGTTGTGTATTCGAAGCCAAGACAAAGCCTGTGGAGGGCCCACCCCAGAGCTGAATACACAGAATGGCTTTGGGGTGATATTTGGGAGCACAAGTCCCTGGCACATTACTTCCTACTGTTTCCCCAAGTGCTGTGAGAAGCCTCCCAGATCCCATCTAGCCTGTCACCCCCTAAAGTATTCATCTGTAAAGACAAGCACGAGGTCCCGTCATCACACACGGCAGAGGGACCCGGTGGGTCAGAAGCATTTTTAATCCGCGCGCTGCTAACGACGGATGCAGACTTGGTTACGTGCCGCGAGGTGGTGCACATTCTGCGGCTCTTTCTCTCCTGTGGCTTCAAGCCTGACTGCCTGTGCAGGTCTGTTGCACATCAGATATATTGTCATGCTAGCAACACTTTATATAACACAAAAAAGAAGCCCTCGGGAATGCACCCTGCAGCTGGGTCTATGGCTGAAGGTGCAAAATGCTGCCTTTAAAAAGAGGTCTGCAACAAGGATGTTGTATGACCCTGACGACTTCACTTTGAAGTTGGCAGTGGCTTTCCCAGGGAAATGGAGCTCAGAATTGCAGCCCCAATGATATGATATGAATGCAATGCTGCAGTATGTACCGGAGAGCTCCTCTGCGGTCATTAGCAGCAGGATTTACTGGACAAGAGTGTCCATCCGATTGGATAGGGTCTGGGAAGCTGAGCATCGTCCTTCTGTTTCCGGTGTCGTTGCTCAGCTCCTCGAATGATGCCCCATCTAGAACAAACCCCCTGCCCGGGTCACTAGAGCTCTTGGCAGCTGGAAGTGCAGATAGAGGCATTTGCCAATGAAAAGCTATTCAAGAAATAACAATTCAGGGGAACTAAACCTTTACCTAGGAGGTACCAGTTGTAACAAAATGTTCGCTGAGCAGTTTTCTTGAGTCTAGGAGAGGCTTTCTGGTTAAAAAGAGAGATGGCTAGGGAGAAGGTAGCAGATGAGGGCAATGCACTTTGCACCATCTTGGCTTGGAAGGCTTCTCCTCTCTGTCCCAGGCAACTGTTTGGACAGCAAATCTGACCGTGTTCCTGTTACGCCCTTTCCACTGCTTGGCCAGGCCTGAGTCCAGCAGCCCCTGTCCAGGGAGACTGTTGATTTCCCCCCCTTCCTTACTCAGCCTCTCTCATGCTTTGTGCCTTCACCCCCTCCTGCCCCATTTTTGATTAAGAAAATACAAACGTGCTCCTGAAAGCCACCTCTCAGCATCCGTCCACCTCCTCTTTCCAGAGCTGCCTTGTGCCAGGAGGCGCGTTCGGCAGCTGTTTCCAGGTGTCCGTCTCAGGTGCCGGCAGCTGCACGTTTGCAGTCGTGTCATGGGGATCGGCACCCCGCTGCCTGGACGGCAGAGCCAAAACCCTGCCTCCGCCGTCTCTCAAGCGTGCTGTAGATGCTACACGAACCTGCAGCCGGCTCCCAGACATCCAGACACCCCATTCCTGCACGCACACTGGCTCCTTGCACAGCCAGGGGGTTCCTAACCCACCTGGGCTTATGGACTGTGTTGTGTCCACACCCCCAAAGCATTGCACACGCTTTTCCCAAACACTTCTATCACAGGCTGCTTTGCAAACAACAGCCCTCCGGTATCAACAGACCAGGGGGACTTCTGCTTTATTGGACCGTTTTCTACATCTGCACTTTATTGCTGGGGTCTGAGACAGCTGCCATTTATAGTGCTCTATTGCTAAGCTGACTGTAATTGGGGAACATTGATTAGCTCTCAGTGATGCCTGGCTTAAGTGATTAGTGATTAATTCCTTCCATTGCTTTTTGGTTTTTCCCTTTTCCCTTCTCTCTCTCCCTCTGCAGGATATTTTCACGCCGGAATGCAAATTCAAGGAATCCGTCTTTGAAAACTACTACGTTATATATTCTTCCACGCTGTACCGGCAGCAGGAATCTGGACGTGCATGGTTCCTAGGGCTCAATAAAGAAGGTCAAATTATGAAGGGGAACCGGGTGAAAAAAACCAAACCCTCATCGCATTTTGTACCAAAACCCATTGAAGGTATGGGATATCCTCACGCCTTTTCTTCGCACGCAGGTGGGAGGTCCCAGGGTAGGAGGGATGGGGGGACACTGGAGCTGATGTGGATTCATAGAGGGTGGAGAGGGGGCAGAGGGTAGAGATCAGACCACGAGGCAGGAGTGATGGTTTGTTTGTTAAATGCTCTGTTTTTTGGTAGCGAGAGCCTTCATTTCCCTTTCCTGTAAGCTGACAGCATATCTGCAAAGGTGACTGTGCTTGTGGTTGTGAAAGGATGAACTCCCATCCCTAACTGGAGGAAGGGCGTGAGCAAGATAGAGGAGTTTCCATGGGCTTTTGCATCTCGGTCCAAGGTTCAGATAGAGCCTGTGTCAGAGGGGGCTGAAAGGTGGTGTTGTCTGCTGGTGTCTTGGGCCCGACACCCAGTCTGGGTGATGGGTCTCAGTCCCGTGCCCACCATGAGAGCCCGATGGCGATGCTGAACTACCCTCTGCAAGGAGCAGCCAGGCAGCCTAGAGTCGAAACACGTTGCTGGGAGAAGGGCTTTGTCCTTATGCAGCTGTCCCGTGGACACATGGAAAACTGCTTGCAGGGGTATTCATCCCCGTGCCTTTTACAGACCGGAAGCAACCCACCCCAGTGCTGTGCGGAAAGAGAGAGGGAAGTCAGAGAAGGGAGAGGTGTCAGCTGGTTAAACCAGTGCCACAGGAGCAAACCCCAAGCTCCGGTAGGGTGACTGCCTACAACGGCGGGGTGTCATTAGGGAGATTACTTTCACTAATGAGGATGGCAAAACAGAGCATGGGCTTTGAGCATCCAGCACCTGGGGGCTCAGAGCAACAGGTGCAAGGGCGTCTTTGTGTTGCTCCCAGAAAGCTTGTCCTTTGCAAGAAGGAGACAGCTGGCCTCTCCTAGAAAGGACCCGGCGCCTGTACCCAGATGAGACCTCCAGGTCCCTTCATGCAGGGGACTGAGGGAGACAAGTGACTTCTAGGCCATGCATAAGCACCTCTGTAGACCTCGCCCCACAGCTCTGCCCACGAGGTGACGAGTTGCAGAGCAGGAGGTAGGACCGAGGCCAGAGGCTGCTGCAATGCGTGGAGTGAGCTGCCACGTGGAGCCCCCAGGCCTAAGTGAGATGCTCAGGTTCATAGAAATCATAAAAAGCAAGGGCTGGAAGGGAGCTCAGGAGGTCACACCTTGTCCAGCCCCCTGCTCCAAGCAGGACCAGCCCCAACTCCATCATCCCAGCCAAGGCTTTGTTTACCCGGGTCTTAAGCACCTCCAAGGATGGAGATGCCACCACCTCTCTGGGTAACCCGTTCCACTGCTTCACCACCCTCCTCATGAGAATTATTTTTTCTTAATATCCAACCTAATCTTCCCTTGCTGCAACTTGAGCCCATTGCTCCTTGTCCTGTCATCTGCCCCCCCTGAGAGCATTGCAGGTTCCCAATGCAATGCATGGGAGGCGTCACTCGACTACGTGTGGGCTCCTGCATTTGAGTGGTCCAGCACTCAGATCTGCCCAGCTAGCCTGTAGGGGATGCTGAGGTAGAGGGCACGTCCGAACCATTCATTGGGTAGGGAGCGGATCTCCCCCATCCAACATGACACCCAAGCCACTAGAAGCATGCTATTCTCTACGAGAAAGGCAGAAGCACCAGTCTCTCCAGCTTTCTGACTCCAGCCTGATCACAAGGAGCTGCTAAATCCCCCCCTTCCCACCCAACACAGCTTCACATTTGCATTTCATGGGAGACCCTGTGCTAGGGGAGAAGACAGGGCGCGTGGCCCTTTAGTGTAGGCATACCGGTGCTTGGCGGGAGTCTTCCCCGAGCCCGCCTCCTCAGCTGGTTGAGCTGCTTATCTCCTCTGGCCCCTTTCTTTTCTACCTCCTCCCCTTCTGTTCTCACCCCATGTCCCAGCTGGGATGGGACTGGCTGAGGGGTGGAGTGCTTTTCAGCAGGGCCCGGCCTGTGTGTTCCCTCATTAGGGGTCCCTTTAAGTGTGGGATGCTCCACGTGTGGCCCAAGAGGTGCCTTCTGGAGGGGTTTGGATAGGATGCTGCCTCCTAGGCATGGAGGCAGAGGCAGCTGACCTGTGGCAGCCCCCTCATTACTGCAGAGCCTGCCGCCGCTTTCGTTCCCAAACCCCCACCGTTGCAGCCCGTTCTCCTGGTTGCAGCCGCCCCCGCGCAGTTCAGTCATCGCTGTCATGTAACTCCAAAGCGAGCGAGCTCTTTGAAACTTGGCAGCCAAATTAAGTTCTCCCCCCACCTCTTCCCTCCTCCAAGCTGCTTCCCAGCCAGCCTCGGTGAGCGCTGCCGCATCCCATCCTTGGCTGCCTCCCAAGCAAAGGCACGTGGCAGCTTCCCCGAGCACTCTGCTGTCTGGGGCTACAGAGGACCCGGCTCCCGAGCAAATGACATGAGTTGTAGGTAGCAGAGGGCTGCATGTGGAGGAGGAGGAGGAGGAGGAAGAGGGAGCTCAGGTCCATGTGACTTGCCTCTGCTGCATTCATCAAAGCCTGGGAGGGAAAGATGGTAAAGCAGAGAAGGCATTACCTTTTCTTAGTAACTGCTCTCTTTTCCTCAGCCCAAATGCAGCCCTAAGGAGCCCAAGCCACTCCTTGAGTGTCAAGACCTCCATGTCTTCATGCAGATGCAGCCACGCTGTGTGAACATCATAGATGGGCAAAAAACCAAAATACATTGCTGGAACTTTATATCCTGCTGGAAGATGTGGGTTGCCCGCCAGGGGCTGGAGGAGGATGGTTATAGGACAGCTTTCCACCCATACGGCTTCCTAAGCGCTCATCTATTACTCTGCTCTTCTTTCATATCTCTCCCTGTGTTCCCACACATCCCCCAGCACAATGGCATCCCCAGGACCTTTGGCCAGGGCTGTAATGAAAACAATCAGTTATACTAGCACCATCAGATAGGAAGAAGGCATGATCGGTGCCTAGAGGAGCTTACTTCTTCAATAGAAACAAAGCACGTGCAAAGGGAAGGAGGGAGCGTGGAGTACAGAAGTAGCAGGACTGAGCAGTTATGCCTGGCACAGGCCTTGTGAAGGACTTTTGTTCAGGTCGTGTGTGACTACAATGTGGCCGTGTCTACACAAGACGCTTCACTGCACAGTAAACTAACCTATGGCACAGTAAAGCATCACCGTTTACATGTGCAGGTGCTTACTGCGCAGTAAATTAATCCACTGCACAGTCAATTTGCTACCTGCATGTGCAGGTAGTAAATTTACTGCACAGTCAATTTACTGCACATTAAAGCCAAATAGCATGAATTGCACGTGCAGCTGCACCCTGTGTGTGCATGCACACAGGTTGTTATACGACCAAAATGAATGCACACGCAGTGAGATGTGGGGCCGGACGGACAAAATCGATGCTCAAAGCAGGGGGCGTGCTGAGCTGGAATTTGGCCCACCGGAGAAGAGAGGCTTCACAAGCTATATAGAGGCCTCATTTCCTCCGCCACTTCAAGGGCAGTGCCCTCGGGGGGAACACAGCAGCCGTGAGTAGTGCACAGTGAAGCTACCCAGCGGCTCAGTTTAAACAGGACCAAAGAAAGGTCCTGAAAGCAGACAGCCCAGCTCTTTTTTAGCTCACCGCCACGGAAAACGTGTTTCTTCCCTTCAAGTGGTAAAGCTGTCGCTTCTGGATCAGGAGGTCTTAAGTTCAAGTACCAACAATGCAGCAACTCCAAAAGGCAAAATGTCTCCACTTAGGATGGGGGTGGGTTTCAGATGCATAAAAACCCGGCAATTTGATATTGCTGCAGAGTTCTTTGACGTCTCATAAAATGCAGTTACTTTTGGATCCTTCTGCATGCAAGGAAGTAGAGGGGAGCTGCTGTTCTTTTGGGGCTTAGCTCTTCGGGGTTTGCTCTTCGCAAACACTATTGCATGCACTGAAATCCCAAAAACCGTACTACGTAATAGCAGGGGAAGTTCAGCACCTTGTCTCTCTGGGCCCTGGCCAAGCACAGGAGAACGGTCTGAGTGGCAGTCGTAACTCATGCACTACAAGGTGCCAGCTCTGATGAGTACAGAAACCCACACACTTCTACCATTTCCCTTCGTATTTTTATTTCTCTTCATCATGGCTCAAGCCAAACAAAGCTTGACACGACTACTCTACTGTGCAGTAAAGCATCACCGTTTACACGTGCAGGCGCTTACTAGGTGCATCTACATGAGACACCTAATGCGTAGTAGCCTAATAACACTGCTCAGTAGCATCCCAGGCAACAACCATGCTAATACGCTGCTGTGCAGTAGTAGGAGGCTACTGCTCAGTAAGCGTCACTAAAAAACCTGTGCCAGCGCTACTGCACAGTAACTCTAGTTACTGCACGTTTAGTTAGTACTGCATTAAGCAGGTACTAAAATAGGCAGCAACTTCTGCACATCAATGAACATGTAGACGTGCCTACTGTGCAGTAAATAAGTCTACTGCGCTGTAAACATACTGTTCAGTGGAGCCAAATAGTATTAATTGCACGTGTAAATGCACCCACTGTTGAGCAAACCTTTCCCTTAGCTTTAGCTGCACCTCACCATGTTCCTAGTCTAGACAGGGCCCCAGAGGGAAGGATTTGGCATGCAGTCTCTCCCAGGCTTGCTTGGCTATTTTTCCCCCAAAGTCCTGATCCTCTTGCTAGATCCCAAACGGAGAAGGCAGATCCCTGTAAGCATGTGCTGCCCAGCTTCTTAGTGATAACCGTTCAATCTCCTGCCTGACCCTATTGCCATTACTGTACACTTGGCAGCTTCCCCTGCTCTTAGCTACCGAAGAGACAGCTTCTGGGGATGTACCGGCTGGCATTTCCTACTGGTCCTTACTGATTTTATAATTATCCCAGACAGAAAAAAGTTGGGGGGCCTGACTCCCTGCCCCTATCACTTGCGTTGAGACAATGAAGTCTCTTCAGTGGAGCCTTAAATGAAAGGGACTCTTGCTTCTCACTGCTGGTTTGCAGACTGATGGCTTTCTTCCCATGAGAGGATCCCAGCTCACGCTGCATTTGTAGTTGCCAGGTTCAAGGCCCCGTTAAAGGAAAGGTGCAGGAGTTCCTGGCAGGGGGGATGCCATCAAAGTTGGCTTCCTGGTGGGGAAGGATAGTTGTAAAATGGGGCAGCCCCACAGCGGATGGCTAGGTAGCTCCAAAGGACAGCGGGGAGGAGGAAGGCCATGCCTGTTTCTCTCTATACACCAGACCACAGCCCCCTCTCATAAGCAGTGGTGGCTTATGAGCTAGACACCAAGGCTCCCAAGGGCCTCTTTGTCCTCTTTGCTGCCTCCAACCCTTGCAGAAAAGCCCCGGGACTGCAAGTCGGGGGCCAGGGAAATGAAAACCTTTTGTTTCCACGTGTTAAGAAATGAAAACCGATCTAGTGGATTCCCAAAGCCCAATGTCTCTGGTGAATGAAGGGACTTCTCCAGGCACAGTTCTGCACCGGGGTGTGAAGTGTAGAGCAGGCAACCCCCCTCGTCCCCCTTCCAGGCACGTTTTGTGTCGGAGGTTTTGTGTGTTTGCCCATCAGTGTGTGCCCCCATCTCTGCCCTGCAGTCCAGGTGTGTTCATTTTATGGAGTGCAAAGCACCCCCGTTTCTCACTGACGGTAGGGAAAGAGCCCTCGAAACATTGCACACATCCTTCTCCAACCCACGTTGCATGCACAGAAATGGTGATGTGTAGATTTGGCTGTCGTATGTGGTGGCAGGGGGACAGCATAGAAATAGGGTTTCTTGCTGAATCGTAGGAAATTCAGGTTGAAGAGACCTCAGGAGATCACATCTAGTCCAACCCCTTGTTCCAAGCAGGACCAGCTCCAACTGCATCATCCTAACACCTCCAAGGATGGAAATCCATCTTTCATGCACTGCGGTAGCTCTGACATTATTCTTCCTCTCGGAGAGCTGGTATTCCCTTCCCTCCCCTCCCTCTTATCATAATCCTAGAAATGAGAAGGTCCTGCACCATCTTGCATTAGAGCATGTTTAATTCCTCGCAGTGTTTCCCCACGGTGTGTCTGCTGTCTGGCTTCTGACCACTAGCCACCGTGCCCAAAAAGGATGGAGATGCACTCACAACAGCTCCAGGATGCTCCTGGGGTCCTGGGGTGTACTCACAACAGCTCCAGGGTGCTCCTGGGGTCCTGGGGATGCCCCTGCCTGCTGTGAAGTACTACCCAAGGGGCAGAGGGGCAAGAAGGAGGCAACTGCTGAGCCCCCAACCCTCTCCCCTCCAGCATGAGCCCATGAGACCCAAGCTATGGAGAACCAAACCCCGGGGCAGCTGTGGTCCCCCACCAGACCTGTCGTGCATGCCCCATGCTGCGCATCAAGGGAGCCGGAGGCTTTGCAAGCCTGTGAGGGTAGTGTCTGCTCAAAGCTGCTCCTGTTGTTGCTGGCTTCCAAAACACTGTTTTGGGCAGCTCACAGCATGCCAGCAAAGCAAGGTTGCATGCTGTGCAGGGGTTGCATCGCCTCCCTGAGTCCAGGGCTGGGAGAAACGGGAGTGGCAGCATCTGGTATGGTTGTCTGTAGTGTGTCCCCCGCAGTCTGGCACATCGTTGACTGCCCCCTCCAAATCCACCCCATCCCACCTCCAGAGCTGGTTCTCTGCGCGCCACTGGACAGGGAGAAAACTCATCACCAGAGAGACATGCCTCCCCCACCACACACCCGTCTCCTCTTCATGGGGCTGGCACTTGGACAGGAGAGGGGTTTGACCCCCGTGGCTGGCCTCTACATTTGTGGGCATCGCTGTTCAGTGGGTGCATTAGGATGTGCATGTTGATTCGAGTCTAGGACACAGGTTCTGAGTGAATCCTTGGCTCACTGATACTAAAGACCGTGTGTGTGGGTAGGTAGGTGCTCAGTTGTATGGCCCCATAAGTCTGGATCAGTGGAAAGCTGGCTCCTGAGCATGGGAACAGCCCATGCTCAGACCTGGGGGAGAGCCCGGACCCCCTGCCCTGTGATAGCCAAGCTCCTGCAGTCAGGGCTGAGCAATGCTGCAATGCAATGCCGTCTAGAAAGCCAACCTGCAAGTGCCCAAGCTAGCACCAGGGGTGTTGGTTGTAGCCGTGTTGGTCTAAGGACACAGGAAGACATGGTCTATCTTTTATCAGGCCAACTGTAGTTGGAAAAATTCTTCTTTGCAAACTTTTGGGTACAAACCCCCTTCTTCAGGCAGCAGGCACCTGTGTTTTTTAATCTCAGCTATTTTCCTGATGGGGGTCATCATCCCCCACCCCAGCTGTACACAGCTCAGCTGCCGGTAGATCCCTGATACGCATGTTTTCCTAGGCAGGTGTGTTGGATATCCCTGTCTGAGAACCAGCTGATGTGTAAAACGCGGTCCCCATCTCCACCGGCAGTGTTTTGGCTCGGTGGCGAGGTTTCCAGCTAGGGCTGTGTCATCCGCCAAACACACACGGCTGCCGGGCGTAGGGCTGAATCACGCCGCTCACAACGAGCTGTCAGCCGCTGTGACGATGGTATTAGAAAGAGTTTGGTTCAGCGTTGACCAACCTGGTGGGAATCCCCCACGACGGCTCGCTGGCCCGTCGCTGGTCTTGGTGCGTGTCGCAAGTTATTGAACTGGACGCCGGGGTCAGCGACCGTGGCCTGTATTGGACAGCAGGTCGGGCTTGGTCCCTTCTAGCTCTGCCAGTCTACAAATGTGAGCGCTTCCCGTCTAGATGCATGCCGCTTGCTTACGCCAACTCACTGAATCTGCATAACGCAGCTGCGTGGGAACAGGCCGCGTTGCTCTGTGTATAAATATTGTGGAGGCTGGGATTGCGAGCATGGGATAACTCTTCCAAGTCCAAACGCCCCGCGCCGCTCTACCCTCCTCTGTGATCTGCTCCCTCGTGTTTTGCACTGCTTCTGCGAAAGGCACAGTACGTCTGCTTTGCTCCTCTCTGCTTTTGTTCAGTGTCCCTGCCTGGCTCGTTTGCTACTTCAGTGCATGGACTTCTTAATTAGTTTGAGCTGTGTGTCCTGTCTAATTGTGTGCTGCTTGATTGGTATTCGTGATGTGGATTTGCAAGGCCAAGGACTGGGTCTGGATGCTCACCGTGGTGGAGAACCAACCCATGGGGGTCAGTAGGATTTTCAGGACACGTCCCATTGACCTCCCTGCTGCAGTGAAGTTTCTCGGTGAATTGTGGGCGAGCACGTGCATCCTTCTGGGCACGCAGGCAGAATTGTGGGAAGGCAAAGGAGGACTGTCAAGACTTGCAGGACTCGCTGCTGCCAGGACTAGAGGGAATCTGGGGCTTCCCTTTGTTCCTGTGGTTTGTTTGCCAAGCAGACGAGGTGCAGTGTAGTGCCCAGGCTGGGAGCTTAGGATGCTTGGATTTTATTCAGCATCAATTCAAGATAAGCAGGTCATTCATTCTCTTTCCTTTTGTATTTCCCGTTGAGAACAGCCTTACCCGCGGTACTTTACTATTCAGTACAGGCCTCGCTGGGGTGTCGTGAGGCTCAGTTAGAGTGTGCAATTAAAGTGCTTTGAGAGGCTTGGATGGCAGGCTTGCTATATGGGCAAATTAATGTTTTTCATTGCTGAGATATTCTGTGCAATATCGCCTATATTGCTCCGCACTTGACTGCACTTTATTGCCGCCCTACATTATTCTGCATTACTATAAATGTTGTTGTAGATGAGAGTGAAATGCTGAGCAATTGCAACATTTTCGATCTGGCTCTAATTGCTGAGATTTATTTGGAAATCAGGGCAAGGCTACCAGCATCCAGGGGAGATGCACTTTGCCGTAGGTGGTTCCCCCCCTCTCCCCCTCCCCCAATTTATTCACATCATTTAGACTGGAATTGTTTAATTTTTGCTCCGACGTGCTCTCGTTGAGGAACCAGAACCAAACTATGATGGGCTTGATTCTCCCCGCTCAGCCGTGCTGTAATAGCCCAGCAAACCATGTTGTATTAGGCCCCTCTGAGGGACCACTGCCAGGATTGTAAGGGTCAGCTTTGCTACCTGGCCCCATCCCTAGTTCTCATTTCCAGCACATTTGCCCGTGAGAAGGGTCAGGATTTGGATGGATGGTCCAGAAGGCCCTATTTGAAATGGGAGCCCCGAAGTTTCTCCTGATGGGGTCAAGCAGAGACCCTCATGCAACAGCCGCGGTTGCAGGCAGATGGCCTGAGCTAGCCCTGGCTAAGGCTCGAGTGGATGGGAAGCTGCATGCAAACAGGTGCATTGGGAGGGACAGGCAGGGGAAACACCTCCTTGCTCTCTCCAGCTGCATGTCCAGCAGTGAGAAAGCAGAGCGGGCTCCATCCTGTGTCACATCACGCCTGAATGGCCCTGCAGCGCTGGGACCTTCCTCGCCATTCAGGGTTTGACTCCCAGCACACATGCATGCACGTGCCGCTGCGTGTGCTCGGTAGCACTGTGCTCTGGCTGGGTGGGTGCATGCATAACGCTGGGCAAGGACCCCAATGCGGGCAGAGCAGCAGCCTTTTCACTGTGCAGCCAGTAGCCTCGCATTTAGGACCAGGGAGCTGGACACTAGGGATGACTTAGCTGGGAGAGACCAGGTCAGCCCTTACTCCCTTTAGAGGAGTGAAGGCTTCAAAGGCTGCAGCTGCCAGCTCAGGCAGAAAGGACCGTGAGTAATGGGACAAACCGGGATTTTCTGTGCAAGTGATGTGCATGTACGTAGGGAGGGAGATGGGGGCAGGGGGAAGGCTGGGAAACCCAATCCTTCATACAAATGATGGACAAAGAGCCCAGTCTCTCTAGCAGCACGTGAGCTAACTGTTGCCCTTTCCATCCACAGTGTGCATGTACAGGGAGCCATCGCTGCATGAAATCGGAGAGAAACAAGGACGCTCAAGGAAAAGTTCAGGGACACCAACTATGAACGGAGGCAAAGTCGTGAACCAAGACTCGACATAGCTGCAAAACACCCCCCTCGCCCCCACTTCCCGTCGTCCCCCTCCCGCCCACCTGCCCACCCCACCCGGTGAAACCACACGAGACCACCACAAACTGAGCAAGGCAGGACCTACCAGTAGCGGCTAGGATTCTGAACTCAAAATCTTTTGTTGAGTAGGATGAGGAAAACGACCCCCAAATCTTGCCTGTCGCAACGTTTTAGAAAAACAAAACACACCAAAAAACCCCCAAAACAAAACAAAAAACCCCCCAAAAAAGTGAAGAGAAAAAAAAATGATTTAAATCAGGACTCCATTAACATTTGCAAAAGCAAACTCTTTGCTCTGTGATCAAAAAGGGGAAAAAAAAACTCATCTCTGCATAATAATACTACTATGACAACTAATAAAGTAATAAACACTAACGACAACAGTACTACTGCTACTAATAAAGATGTTACCTTTAAAAATAAAACAGAGCTTTTGGAAAATTGAACTTGGCGAGCAATGTGCTGGGAGCCGGCGAGACGAAAGGGTGCGCTCTCTGTGCTTTCGTGTTGTTCTTCCACTTCCCGCTCGCATCCGGGGAGGCTTGTCGGGCAGGAAAGGCAGGGATGGCATGGATGCTGAATTAAATAAATGACCTAGGGTGCTGGCCCTTGCAGACTGGGAACCAGCTGCATTTGGCTTCTCCATCCGCGCTAGAACAGCATCCTTGGGTGATGGTGGCATGACTGGCGCATGCCTGAGCTGGGTCTACATCTTGTGTCCTTTCCTTCCCTTTTATTTTTCCATGGTTAGCTGCCAGGGGAGTTTCATAAATAGGCTTTTGCACCTTGCAAGGTGAATTGGTTAATTCATTAGGGGCTTAGGATGCTGGGACATGAGGTTTTACTAATGTGCAACGAGAGGGGAATAAAGCTACCGAAACACCTGCAGTCAGGCAGGAAGGATGGAGAGTTCATTGCACGAGGGCCTGGTGTGTGCACGGGAGAGGAGCAAGGCTGCTGGGGGCAGCGAGAGGAGGAGGAGGAGTGTGCAGGGTGCGTGTGCGAGACTAGATGGCTTTCTTTACCACTTCACTTGCAGCTCGGCCACTTTCCAGCCCCGCTGTGTTTTTCATGCGCACGTATTCATGTACCAAGTGGCGATGCCCTCTTACCCTAGCTGAGCCTGGTTTAGGATGAGAGTCCCGGAGAAATATCCCCGTACCCCGTCTCCCTGTGCACAGGCAGGCAGCAAGGTGGGCAATGTGTGGTCTCCACACGGCTCCTCTCTGGGTTTGCTGCGGGAGAGCCCTTTCCCTGGAGGAAACAAAGCCCCAGCTCTGTAGGACCCATGAGGGCAGGGGAGCAGCGTTTGCATCTCCTCCACAGCAGCTCAGCTCTTCCCTCGGCTCTGCACAGGAATCCCGCGCTGGGGGCTCCAGTCCTGCAAGCACCGCTCCCCATCGCTGCCCACTGACACCCCGTCTCAATCCATGCCCATCACCAGGGCATCTGGCCTCTTCCCAGAGTTGGGCCTAGCGGCATTAGCAGCACCTCTGGCGCTGCAGTAGGAATATATCTAGCGTCCCGGGAAGCCATGGCTTTGGTTTGCTTCTTCAGCTTCTCAGGCTCCATCCAGCTGCTTCTGCTGCCTGCCACGGCCAAGGCGGGCCCAGCACTCAAGGACGAGGAGAGTAGGAAATTCATGGCGGCGAGGGTCTGGGCAGAGGCAGACGTGGCGTTAAGGCTACACACGGGAAAAGTCCTCTAAGTCATGAAACCCATCGTTGCAAAGCTTTCTGGTGCCTGAAATCCAATAGAGACCAGTACAATAACTGCTGCATCCCTGGCCCTGGTGCAGCTGGGCTGTGATCGCAGGCGGAGCTGACTGCACTTCGCTTCGGGTGTTAAGCAAGCTGGCAGAAGAACACCAACCGGTGTGAAAACAGAATGAAACGCACGCACATATACACACATGCATATGCGTGCACACATGCATGCATGCATGAGGTTGGTTCCTGGACTCCACAAGTAAGAAAGCACACGCTAAAACAAATGCCAGAGGCTACGGAGGACGCTGCGTTTCCACGGGAAGAGACGTGCTGGAGCCTGTTCACACCCTGTTTGGGAAAGCTGAAGCCTGGCAATAAAGCCCCACTTTTCCGGTGTCGCTGCTGCCTGGGATGCTGTTGTCTTCCCTGCCTGCCCCTGCACGGGCTGAGGTAGCGCCTGGAGAGCGAGCCGTGGCTAGCCAAGCATCCCTGCAGCTTTGAGCTGCTTCAGTTCGACGCTTCCTAAGTTACTCTTCCAAGAGGTGATCAGGGCTGGATTGCCGAGGCAATGATGGTTTCTTTTCGAGGCTGAGGCTGGGAAAGACTTTCGGGTGAGCTTGCGGGCTGGAGCCACGGGAGTCCTAGTTGCTGCAAGGCTCAGCCGACGTGGCAGGCATGGAGCTGCGATGTGGGCTGCTAACCAGCCACGGGCCCGTGCAGTGCCTGGGCTTCTCAGCAATGCACAGCCCGAGACAAGGGTCCATGCAAGCCAGTGTGACGTTGGGTAAAAGTCCAGGCACCTTGCCCACAACATATGTGAGGAAGAGAAAGATGTGGGGGGAGATCCCCTTTGTTGTAGCTCAGTGCTTAACATAGGTACCTGGCCTATAGAAAACACCTGGGGAGGGGAGAAGGGCTTAGGACCCAGGTCTTCCTCCCCTGTCTTCTTCCTCCTCTCATGGCTGAGCACCCCTGTGTGCTGCGGTGGGGGAGCGGGGTGCCCTCCTAGTTGAAGCTGTCCTGTCTCCTATAAGCCTCTGTTGCAAGCCCTGGAGGCCGGGTCTCCTGGGTCAGCGGCCCGTCGTCCACTGGGCTTGCCTGGTCTCTCGCTTTCTGGCTGGATGAACTATTGATCACTTGAAAGTTGGCCTCTTTCTTCTCAGGCCAGTGTTTTAACTCCTGGCCTCCTGTGAGTCACGTCGGCAGCTCCGCCGCCCGCCCCTAAAAGCCTGGTTGACCTGCTTCAGGCGCCAGCACTGGGAGTAGGTGCAGGGTGCTGCACTTCTGCATTGCCTCTCTCAGGTGTTTCCACCTGTGGCATCTTTAGTCTAGAGCTGGGTGCCTCCGTCCCCTTCTGCATTGACCCCTGAGGCACCTGCCCCAGGTCGCAGCAGGCGGAGCTGCAGACACCCATTTCTCCTGTGCTAGGGCCACACGTCCCTCCACCGCACGCTGGTGTTAAGCACAGGCTTAGCACACGAGACATGCAGAGGCCTCTCATGGAAACCCTTGTGTGATGGGGCCACAAAACTCAAATGTGGGACCACTTGTTGGGGGGAAGGTTAATGCCATCACTGGAAACACAGAGGTCCACCCAGCCTCCAAGACAACTTCACCCATCGGATCCACTGCGCACATGGTTGTCAGCTCGGTGGTGTGTCCTTTTCTCCCTGGGAGAGTTGCATGGGCAGGTTGCAAAGGCAGTTTGCACTCCTGTGCAAATACATATGGTAGTGTAACTGGGACCCCATTTCCCCCAGCATGACGAGGGTGGCCCCAGGAGACAGCGTGGGCACAGAGCTAGGAGCAGCCGTCCTACAGCCATGCAGCTCCGACACCTTGCCAGCCTGCTCCCAGCCCCATTGCAGCTTCAGCAGGGTTGTGGGGGCACGAGGGGTGTTGTTTCACAATCTGCCGCCCAACCAGACACAGAAGGGGACATGGGCATGAATCCCATCTCCTCCTGCTTTTCATTGATGTTTTCTAGTGTCAAGGTCGGGATGATGGATTCAGCCTTCCAGCGCTGGTACAACTTCTGCCCCCATCCATCATCTCCCATAACTTCTCTAAGGAATTGCACTGTTGATTTTAAAAGCACGGGAGTCGGGACCATTTGTTTCGCTTAGAAGTGAAAAGAGGAGGTCAGCTCCTGCTCTCGGACACGCCGAAGTTGCTGATGATCTGGACCTAATGCCTAGCGGCAGAAGTTGGCCGGAGGGGTTTACTGTTAAAAGAAAGCTGTTCTCTCCCGGGACAGAGAACTAAAACACCACGACTCAGGAGCAGGATGAATAATTCACATGACTAAAAGCAGAGGAAGCTGCCATGCTCGTCGAGCGATCGGAGGCAAGACCCCAGCTGCCGGCGTGTCCGCGTGCACCCCCCGGTGAAAGCTCAGCACCAAGTTCTCATCGCCGTTGCTTGGTTTTAGTTGCCCCTTCGCAGTCTCACGTCGATGCCAATGCTAGCGCTCGCTAGCTTGGAAACATCGAGGGCAAAGACCCCGTTGTGGTTTATGGCAGTTTGGAGCTTTGCACGTTTAATGAAGACAATGCAAGAAAATAGGCTGTTTCCCAGCATGGTTTCAACGGAAAAGCCCTCACGGGCATAAGTTGATCGTAGTCAGCCTCAGAGAGCACCGAGGATACGTTTGGTGCTCAGGGCTAGAGCCACCAAGGAGCTCCCCAGGTGCCCGTGGCTGAAATTCAGTCCTCCAAGATCCCCCACAGCTGCAGTCTCATGCTTGGGAAGCCGACGTGCCCTTGTTTCTGCCAGGGATGATGGTGACTCCCCCGGGAGTCGGCGCATGGTCTGAGAGCATCTGCCAGGCCAGGCCTAGCACGAGACGTGCTATCGTGTTGCTGCGCCCCATACGGAGCTGGATGTCGGTGCCTGTCTGGCAGCAGGAGACTTGAACTCAGACCTTCCCCGGTGAGCGTGCTGGACGCCCGGCCATGCAGCACTCAGTGGTGGGGCTTGCTCTTTCTGAAGCTGGTTTGATGCTCAAATTCAAACCCTGCTTCCAGCTTCTTGCGGGCAGGCTGAGACAGCCGATCCCACCCCATGCTACTTTTTGTGCAGCCCAAGCTCAGGCCCTTAACCCTGCCTGAGCCTGGTAGTGGGTGCCTGGGCAGGGCCCCCCGGCGCGGAGAGCCCCCGATTCTCGTGATCTGTCTCAGCTATGATGCACCTGAGACACTAAGGCAGGTTTTGGGTGTCTGTGTTGCCTCCAGCAACCTCCGGAAGTGCACGTACGTGGCCAAATGCTTTACCCAGTTGCAGCTTCACCCACTTGTGGGGGAGTTGGTCCCTCCTGTCCATGCATCGAAGCGATCCAGTGGTGGGAGGAAAGGCATCCTCACTTGAACAACCATCAGGCTCTTTGAATTGCCTTGGCAGCCCAGCTGTGCACAGCTCTTGGCTCTGTCCAACCCCCAGCCAGGAGGCAACACTGTCAAATCTCTCCCTTGCAGTGACCCCTCAGGCCGGGCACCCAGCGTGGGGTGCAGCAGATGGGCGATGCCTTTGTTTCGGATCACCCTGCGAGCCATCGTCTCCAGCCCCTTGCACTGATGCAATTCCTCTGTCCAAGGGCCATTGCTAACAATGCTGGACCCTGTGTTATATCTTATATGTGCCACAACTGGCATTTAAGAGGCATCGAAGGGTATGGCTGGGTGCAGGGCTGGCTTCAAGGGAAGCAATGCTCACAGCCATCCCTGCCCCAGAGCAATGGAGGTAGTAAGAGCATGTTCAACCCACAGCAAAGGACGTGTCGAGTCAAACCCTGTGAAGTGGAGGGAGGCCTCGAATGCAAGTCTGTGATGAGCTGGGCATGTGCTGTAACCTCCAGGGGATTTGTGCAGGATAAAGAGCTGCTGCTGCCTTTTATTGCCCGCGGAGACATGAGCTGTCCTGCTCACACGGTCAGTGGGGGGTGGGAAGTGGAGCGGACAGAAGTGTCTCAGCACAAGGGACATCTTCCCCACTGCAGCAAATGTGGAGCCATGCCCCTCTATAGCTGCAGGTGTCTAAGTGCTACCCATGCAAACAAGTGGGAGCGCCGGGTGCCTTGTGTTAGCAGAGCAAGACATCCTCCATCCTATCGCTGCCTCTCCTAATGCTCTGCTAGCTGGACGGCTGGCCCAACACAAGCGCTGCTTCTTCTTCTTCTTCTTAATAATAATAATAATAATAATAAGTAAAATTTACCTTTGCTTTTATGCTCCTGCATCAAGCCAGGAAAAGGGGTGGCCACTGAGTCAGCCCCATAAGGCCCATTAAGCAGTTAACGACTTCCCAGTTAGCCTAATACACAGGGCACCATCCTATACATAACAGACCCCTGGCTTAGCCATTGCCCGGAGCCTGCAGAGAAAGGGAACTTATTTTATGCATCATAGTCTTTTCCTTAATGCCAAGGAGAGAAAAATGAAATATGCAAATCGGTGTCTAGAGAGCCAGGCTTGTTCCTCACAGTCTCCTGGAAAGGAAACACGAGCTGGAACGGCTGATGTATGGTGACAAATTAGCAGCCCATATATATATATATTTTATATAAATAAGACTTCCTGGTGTGGGATCCCTGCCATAGCCTTGCTGTGCTCAGGCTCTCCCTCCTGGCGCTGTCTCCAGGACGGTGGTTGAAAGCAGCTTCAGAGGGGGGACATGAGACACGGCTAATGTTGTACATGCCAGGGCCGAGTAAATCTCGTCTGTTAACGAGCGTGCTGAAGGCATCACATGGACCCTCCTCTCCCCATCTCCAAATTGAGTTAAGGTTCAATTATGCCCAAGGCTTGTTGCAACCACAAAGTAGACAAACACATGTGTATCCTGCAGTACACCTTGCCCTGCTTCGACTCCAAGAGCAGCTGCTGTCTTGCACGGCGTCCTTTTCTCCACCGCAACACCTGTGCAAGTGAAGGAAGCAAGGAACAGGCCTTGCTGCCACCAAAGCCCCACTCAGACTCAACATCACTGATGAGTTTCTCCTGCAGCTAGGGGCCCATCCAGACATGCAGGTAAAGGTGCGGGACAGGAGATGTGCTTGTGGAATTGCACATCAGATCCTATCTCACTTTACTGGCCGTGCAGGGGAGCCGGGGATCACAATCCTGGACTCCCCCTGTCCCAGCAAGTCGCAGGGTCCTGTAGCTGGGAGCCCCCTCAGCTGACTGGGATCCCAGCCTTGGGGGCACTCCTGGCCACACATACAATAAATGGGGTCATAGGAACCAGCCACAAAGTCATTACACATTTTTTGTGGAACATTTTTATAGCCTAGTCCTTGTCTTTGAATCACAGCATCAAGAAAAGGGAGCTCAGGAGGTCACATCTAGCCCAGCCCCCTGCTCCAAGCAGGACCAGCCCCAACTACACCATCCCAGACCTCCAAGGCTGCACCACCTCTCTGGGTAACCTGCTCCAGTGCTCCACCACCCTCCTGGTGAGAGGTTTTCCTAACATCCAACCTAAACCTCCCTTGCTGCAACGTGAGCCCATTGCTCCTTCTGTCATCTGCCCCCACTGAGACCAGCTCAGCTCCATCCTCTTTGCAGCCCCCCTGCAGGGAGGTGAAGGCTGCTATTCAATCCCCCTCGGTCTTCTCTTCTGCAGACTAAATCAGCCCAGTTCCCTCAGCCTCGCCTCACCAGTCCTGTCCCCCAGCCCCACAACCATTTTCATTGCCCTCCACTGGACTCTCTGCAATGTGTCCACATCCTTTCTGCAGTGGGGGCCCACAGCTGGACACAGGACTGCAGATGTGGCCTCCCCGGTGCTGAATAGAGGGGAGGAATCACGTCCCTCCATCTGCTGGCAACGCTCCTACCAATGCAGCCCAGGATGCCGGTCGCCTTCTTGGCACCGAGGGCACACTGCTGGCTCCTGTCCATCTTATTGTCCCCTGTCCCCCCAGGTCCTTTTCTGCAGAGCTGCTGCCCAGCCCGTCACCCCCAGCCTGCACCGGTGCAGGGGATCGCTCCTTCCTCAGTGCAGGACTTTGCACTTGTCGTTGTTGACCTATTTGAATTAAAAAGGCCGTGGGCCCAGCACACTAAAAAGCAGAGGCCGCCACTGGTTGAACCTCATGAGATTCCTTGTGGCCCAGTCCTCCAATTTTTTCGGGTCACTCTGCATCCAGCATATCTACTACTCCCCCCAGCTTGGTGTCATCCACAAATTTGCTTAGGGGGCACTCATCCCATCTTCTATCATTTTATGATACCTTTAATCACACTTGATGTAACGTGTCACAGGGGTCTAGGAGTCTGTCCAGGGGCCATGTCACCAGCCAGAGCTCTTTTGAAACGAGTGTGCTGAGAACGCAGATCCAGGGGATCCACTCAGGGGAAGCAGGGACTGATCCTGGGGGGCTCCAACCTCCAATGGCCTTCTGGAAAGCACAGGAGGCTTCGGCATAGTGGTTAGGATCACTGTTGGCATCTGGGGCCTAGACTTTATATCCGCTGCATTGCACTCTGCTGCATAACTAGGGTTAATTCGGTCTTTAAGAAACACCCGTGATGCTTGCTAAGCACTAAGAAAATGGAGCTGCTCCTTCAAAGAAAAGCTCCAGATAAAGAAATTATAAGTCTATGGGTACTGCATCTAAGAAGAGACAGAGGATTACCGTCTTAAGACTCTATTAAGAATGGGTTATATATTGTTCCATTTTCCATGCTCATTACCATCATTGCCACAATAATAGATACACGCTGTGCTTTTTTTTCTATTCTAGTACAATTTTCCCCCTGGGAACTTAATATCTCAGTTTAAATACTGAACGGAGTTGGTGAAAGGATGCGGGATGCTTCTGCGGTGTTAACCTTGCGTGTTAATCTGCAATTTAGCAAACCCCTTTCTCATCGTTTGGTAAATTGGTTAACAAAGGGGCAGGGAAGGAGAAACCAACGGTTAGCCAATGAGATTTGAGGACACTGCAAAGGTCAAAATACTGCAGATATCTTTCCGAAAGCAGGGTACCTGATGCATTTCTCTAACGTCTTTTAATCAGCTCTTTCCTGTCCATGGTACGTCCACATCTTGAATACGGTGCCCCGTTCGTGTTCCCAAATTTAAAAAGTGACTGAGAAGACTTAGAGACGGTGCGGAGAAGGACACCAAGGATCATCGGGGTGTGGAGGGGCTTCCATAAGAGAGGAGACTGAATAGACCAGGTCTATTCAGTTTAGAAAAGAGATGCTTGAGGCGGGCATGGGAAGGGTTTACTGAAGGGTGAAGAGAAAGTCAATTGGGATTTACTATGGACTATCTTTCACACTCCAAGAATGAGGGGTCACAATATGCAATGAGCAGGCATTAAAGTTTAAAACTAAAACATGGAGTTCTTTAATACTCAGTGTGTCATTAAAGGTAGAGCTCATTGCCACTAGATGAGGTGGAAGCTGAGAGCTTAACCAGATTCACCAAGGGATCGGGCACATGTTTGGAGGAAAGGGGCATCGGTCGCTATTGAGCAGGGGAGCGAGGGGCACGGCCTCTGCATCACACCTGTCTGGGCCTCAAATGCTGGAAGCTGCAAGGCCACAGGACTCCAGCTGTGGCCTCTCCAGTGCTGAACAGAGGGAAGAATCACGTCCCTCGATCTGCCGGCAACGCTCCTACCAATGCAGCCCAGGATGCCGTTCGCCTTCTTGGCACCAAGGGCACACTGCTGGCTCCTGTCCAGCTTCTTGTCCCCTGTCCCCCCACGTCCTTTCTGCAGAGCTGCTGCCCAGCCCGTCACCCCCAGCCTGCACCGGTGCAGGGGATTGCTCCTCCTCAGTGCAGGACTTTGCACTTGTCCTTGCTGATCCTCATGGGATTTCTTTTGGCCCAGTCCTCCAACTTGTCCAGGTCTCTCTGAATCCTAGCCCTACCCTCCAGTGTATCTACTACTTCCCCAGCTTGGTGTCATCTGCAAACTTGCTAAGCGTGCATCCATCCCATCTTCCAGATTATTAGTGAAGAAAACCGGCCCCAGGACTGGCCCCTGGGGCACTCCACTTGATACCAGCTGCCAACTAGACATCAAGCCATTGATTTACCATGTTAAACAATTTATCACACAACAAGGAGGTGATCCAGGACGGGTAACACAAGATCAGAACTGCATCTCTGCCCTAAAACCAAATAGATTTAGAGTTCCAAAAATGTATGGTAATTGTTTCTATTATTTCTTCCTTTTTGTGTCTTTCCCCATATCTTGAGTTTGGACACAGGCAGAAGGGATGGGGGAAAACAGATCTCCAGTTTCTAGTCTGGAAGCAGGAGGAACTGCAAATCTGCCAAGTGAACCGATTCCTGTGCAGTTCCCAGCCCTCATAAGCCATGAATCACGGGATTACCAGTAATATCCACTCGTGGGTTAGAAATGGGCGTAAAGATAGAAATCAAAGCGTGAGTATAAATGGGCAGTTTTCAGGATGGAAAGAAGTAAAGATCGAGGTCCTCCAGGACTGTCTGTTGGGACCAGTGCAGCTTAACATATTCATAAGCGAGCTAAAAAGTGGGTGTGTAGGGAGGGGGGCAAGTTTGCAGATGACACAAAATTATTCAAACTGGTAATGGCCAAGGCAGACGTGAGGAACTACAGAAGGATCTGGCACCGTTGGGCGAATGGGCAATTAAATGGCCAATGCAATTCAAGGTAGTAAGTGTAAAGTGGTGCACATGGGCACAAATAACCCAAGCTATACCTACATGATGATGGGCTCTATTGTTAGCTGTTACCACACAGGAAAGAGATCTGGGGGTCACTGGGAACAGGTCACTAAACCATCAGCTCAGGGCTTAGCAAGCCACCAAAAAGACAAGCACAATGTTTGAATTAGAACAGAAAGTATCACGATCCCCCTTTGTAAATCCATGGTGCATCCACCCCTTGAATATGGCACCCGGTTCTGGTCCCTGCACCTCAAAACAGGTATAGAAGAACTGGAGAAGGTCCAGAGAAGGACAACACGGATCATCAGTGGTGTGGAGGGGCTCCCATGCGCAGAGAGACTCAAGAGGCCAGGCTTTTTCCATTTAGAAAAGAGATGCTTGAGGGAGGACAAAATGCTAAAGGGTGAAAAGAAAGTCACTAGGGATTTATTACTGACTGGGTGCATCTACACAAGACGCTTTACAGTGCATTAGCCTAAATTTAAAGTGCCTTAGGGTGCACATCTACATATGCACACCCTTAATGCAATTTAAAAATTGGGATTTGGGGCTAATCGTGCCTAAATTTGATACCTGCAAATGCAAGTACTACATTTAGGCATGACTAGTTATAGCGCTAGCACATTAACGCACATGTAGATGCATTAAAGCGCATTAGCTTTAGTCCCAAGTCAGTCCACACACCGTGTTAATGCGCTTTAATGCCTGCACATGTAGAGGCCTGCCTAAACCCGCTTAATGTGCATTAAGTTAATGCTCATTAAATTTGGGCGTGCTTAAATGCACGTGTAGACACACCCACTGTCTCACAATACAAGAATGAGGGGGGTGACAATATAAAACTGGCAGGCAGGAAGTTTAAAGCTAACAACAGGAACTTCTTTTTCACACCACGTGTCCTTACAGCGTGGGACTCGTTGCCAGTAGACGTGGTGGAAACTGAGAGTTCAGCCCGATTCACAAAGGGATCAGACACATCCTTGGAGGAAAGGAGCATCAGTAGCTATTGGGCATGGGAGTGATGGGCATGGCATCCGAATCAGACCTTCCTAGACCTTAAATGCTGGAGATGGCAAGTGAAGGAAACCCAATGGAAAGACCCTGTTCATTCTCCCTTCCAGCCTCTTCTCTCTGCTCCGTGTGACTTTGGGCAAGTTGGACCTAGGGTCTGACGCCATCAGTTCTTGTGCTCTTCTGGTCTCGTGGGAGACCTGTGGAGGTCTGTCACAGCTCCAGATAAGCCTCTGAGCACTTGGAAGACCATCCAAGACCTGCCTCCGGCCATTCCCTAATCCATTCATCTCTTTTTGCCTTTCTCTTTAATTGGAAACCAGCTTTTTTGTGCCCTGCATGTACATCCCAATCTCTTAATCCTCAGACACCAACCTTTGTATGCTGCAGCATTTTAGTCGCTCTGAAGCATCTACCGCGTCTCCTCTCAACCAGTGGTATTAAAAAAAGGAGGAGAGAAGGGCTAAAAATAACCTGTACTTGATCATTAACTAAAGATGAGACAAAGCCCAGCTCTGAACATGTCCAAACCCTGAAATGCTCACAACCCATGTACAAATCAAGGCCTGACTGTTGCAGCTCAGGGCCATCTATTATGAATGCAATAAAACCATTCTCCTGTTCAGAAATCAGTTCCTCTAAAAGGAGCTTCTGCCGATGCTCCAGCCAGCCGCAGATTGCGAGATGGATGGAAGAGATGCACAAATGAGATTCAAAGCTCCAGGTTATTTTAAATGTAAAGTGGAGCTCATTGAAGAAGTTGTGTAATCCTTACAAAGCTCAGGTGCGGGGAGCCCAGCACCTTCCCTTTGCGTACTTGCCCTTTCAGGAGAAAGGCGAGTCTTTCAGGATAATCTGAAGGTATTGAATTGTGCATTCAGGTTTTTGGCAGAAGGACAGAGACTATCGCCGCCCTGTGCAAGCCGCTGCACTCATACTTCTGCTTGGAGCAGGGGTTGGACTAGATGTGACCTCCTGAGGTCCCTTCAACCCTCATTTTCTATGATTTCTATGACTCTCCAGGAGCTCGGTGGGTGCTTTACACCCTTTAACAAACCAAGGGCCAAAACCTTTTCCCAGGGCAGCTCTACTAAAGCCGCAGTCGCCTTAAAGGAAATAAGGACATTCTCCCTCCCGTGTCTTGCAGATGCTACTGCATGCACTGATGATTTAAAGCAGCAAGTGTGGAGAAGTCTATATCCTAGCACTCATAGCACAGGGGTTGGAAAGAAACTGGAGATAAAAAGCCTAAAAAAGGGTGTAGCACAGACTGTAGGGACAAGTCAATCCAGACCTCAGAGTTGCTGCCTGGGAATGTGTTATGGAAAATCTAAGAAAACAAGGGTTGGACGGGACCTCAGGAGGTCACATCTCGTCCACCCCCCTGTTCAAGGTAGGACCAGCCTCAACTACATCATCCCAGTCAAGGATTTGTCTAGCCAGACCTTAAAAACCTCCAAGGATGGAGACTGCACCACCTCTGTGGGTAACCTGGTCCAGTGCTTCACCACCCTCCTAGGGAGAGAGTTTTTCCTAATATCCAACCTTAACGTCCCTTGCTGCAACTGGAGCCCATTGCTCCTTGTCCTGTATCTGCCCCCACTGAGACCAGCCCAGCTTCTTCCCAGCCAAAGCTTTGTCCAGCCAAGTTTTAAAAACCTCCAAGGATGGAGACTGTGCCACCTCTCTGGGTCACCTGGTCCAGTGCTTTATTACCCTCTTTATAAGAAAGTTCTTCTTAATATCCAGCCTCGACTTCCCTTGCTGCTACTTGAAATCCCCTCCCTCCACCTGGAACAGGGCCTCCTTCTCTCTCAAGTGCCCCTTGGAGCTATTGAACACCGTGGCTTCCATTTCCCCGCACAGAGGAAGTTTGTCCTTTCCCCACAGCCCTGGGAAACCCTCTCATTGTGTGGCTGGTACCACTTGGCTGTGAGCACAATGAAGGAGCATTGCCAGGGAGAGGGCTTCTGCAAGACAAGTGCTATAGCCAGCAATTCGGCGACTGCTTCCCAGGCTGGTCCAGAAGGTCATCTTCTTTCACATAAACCCAGCATTGCCCAGCTCAACTACCCAAGCTGCAGATGCATCCCTATGATGGACCCACATCCACACAATCAGCCGCCTGGCTCTCAGGGAGCCAGGTGCTGCAAAAGCAATTCCTTCCCAGGAGTTGCCTGTACAGGGTCATCATCTTTCCATTCATCCCTTGCCTTCATGACTGCTGCACCTCTGCGGGCTACAGACTCCAGCAGAAAAGGTAGTTCTCTGGCTGCCAGCCTCAGGGTGGCAGGATGCACAGATGCTGGCTATAAAAGTAATAACACTGGGAAATTTTCATCTTGTGATATTTTAATACCCTGAGCTCCGGATTATTTGGGTTTTTGCAAGCTTCAAGTACTCTCCTTCTGGACGATGGACGGCCTCGTTGCTCCGGGGGAGACCATAAACAGTCAGGTGCTGAAAACAAAAGATTTCTGACTTCTCGACTGTGCATCACGTGTTTGTGAGTCTGGAAGAAAGCAGCAGGGTGTGCAGTTGCGGGGGGATTTCTCTGTCCCATGCAACCACTTCTAGCAGCTCGCAGGGGGGGTGTAAAAAGGACGTACTATGTTTTCATCCTTAAAATCTGCTTGTACATCAACCCCCTCTGACCTCCTGCACCATGACACAGTTGGGCTCTATGTCATGCCAGAGTCACCCTGCTCTGCTGGGGTTTCTTCTCTGAGGAGCATGCATGCTACAAGGCTGAGAGCAGCTGGGGCAGGGACAGGGAGGCAGAGAAACAGACTATAGAGGGCACATCTACATATTCAATTAGTGCACTTTAGGTAATGTGCATTAAATCTACTACCTCCAATATGTACAGTACTAGAAAAAATGTGCATTAGCTAAAGAGCACTTTTTCTGATGCACATTAAAATAGCCGAATTTTCATTGAAGTGTGTGTGTAGATGCATCCTATCGTTCTTTTACACTCTCCATTGCCTGTTCAAATAGGGATCCAATCCAAACTTGCCTGGCATTAGTGGAAAAGCTCCCATCAATCAGATCCTAACAGCAGATGGTTGGGCTCTGCTTTTCTTTAGAGAGTCAGTCACAGCAAGCATGTCTACACGTGCATTTATGCCAGCTTGAATTTACTGCACAGTAAGCAGGAATAGGCTGGCATCTACATGTGCAGGTGTTAAAGCACATTAATACTGTGCGTGGACTAAAGTTAGTCCCAACTCAGTCCACACACACAGTGTTACTGCACAGTAAGGCGTCTGCACATGCGTTACTGCGCAGTAACTAAGTAAGCATAAATTTGATACCTGCATGATGCAGGTATCAAATTTATACTCAAGTCAGCGTAAATCACTATATTTACTGTGCAGTATGGGTGTGCACATGTAGACGCGTGCCTGTACTGCTCAGTAATTTCAGTTAGTGTGCAGTAAATGTGCACCCAGTGAGTCCCTGGCCAAAATGGGGCATGAATGGAGAGCGTCATCTTGGACCATGCACTGCTCCAAGCAGGCTCTGAAGCCACACGCAGCATTTATTTGCTCCAGTCCATGGTTAATTCTACCAGCTTCCTGCTTTAAGATCCAAGGACACCTGATGGGTAGGACCAGATTTCCTCAGGGCAAACGGCCCGTTAATATGCAGCAGGACCTGTGCTTACATCCCACTGTCTCCTGCAAGCTTGCTGCCTTCCCTCATGCGGCTGCAGCTTATTGTCTTTCATTTCATCCCCGCTTCTCTGGGGATTAACCACAGTCGAGTGGCATTCCAGTCCTGCCGCACCTTTTCTGGTCTCCTTCAGTGGTTTAATTTCCCACCAGCAATTTGATGCATTGAATGTTTATCAGAGTCGTTGCTGATAAGCAGGAAGGTACAATAAGTCCTGGGATGACTTCCACAAAGTCATCCCCAGATGTGCAAGTGGTAAAGGAGGCCCCGACAATAGAGCGGACTGGGAGGGAACCAGGAACGCAGGCCAAACCTGAGCAATTCCACTCAAAAGCTGCAGAGAAAAGCACAGGCTGGTTTGACTTTGCAAAGCTTTGAGTCAGGGGAGTTATTTCGTGGTCTGATCTAGAATCACAGTGTAGCCCTCGTGTTGGGCACCAGTTGGCAACTTCACATTTTGGGGTACCTCATAAATCGTAGCAGTGGCTTGATTCCCCATCCAGAAATCTGGGAACACTAAATTTTAGGGGGCATCCTGTATAAGCAAAATAACTCCTCCTTGCAAGCGGTGCAAGCACAAGCACCCAAATTTATTACAGAGAATAAAACAAAACAAAATAAAACATGAAATATAATTTAAAAACACTATTAACTACATAGCAAAGTTTATAGGTGGCACCCTCTTGAGGGGAGGGCTTCACCCATACCCAGGCAGTCTCCATCCAAGGATGGAGAGTCTACCACCTCTTTGGGTGACCTCTTCCAGTGCTTCACCACCCTCCTAGCCAGAAAGTTTTTCCTAATATCTAACCTCAACTTTCCTTGCTGCAGCTTGAGCCCATTGCTCCTTGTCCTGTCATCTGCCCCCACTGAGACCAGCCCAGCTCCGTCTTCTTTGCAGCCCCCCTGCAGGGAGGTGAAGCTGCTATTCAATCCCCCTCGGTCTCCTCTTCTCCAGACTCTATCAGCCCATTTCCTCAGCCTCTCCTCACCAGTCCTGTCCCCCAGCCCCACAATGATTTTCGTTGCCCTCCGCTGGACTCTCTCCAATGTGTCCACATCCTTTCTGTAGCGGGGGCCACAGCTGGACACAGGACTCCAGATGTGGCCTCCCCAGTGCTGAACAGAAGGGGGAAAAGGCACTAGTCCACACTAAAGGTCTACTGGTGCTTATGGCTTATAACACCTGGAGCTATTATGCAAGAACCCAACAGGGAAATGCAGGTAAAAAGTGTTTGGGTTTTAAAATGCCCTTGACTCGGCATTCGCAAAGCCCTAACCCCCCCTTCATGAACACAATCATCCCCTTTACACGCATTGGAAACACCACTTCCTCCTGGCTTGTGTTTTTGTGTGTGCGCCGGCTAATTTCTTATAGCTCAGCACTTCCCTACACATTAGCTATTCACTTTGCAAAGCACCAGAACAAGAGCCGCTTGAAAGATGCCTGCATTATTTATAAGGCAAAGATTTTTTTTAGGGTGATAACTTTTATTGGCCCAAGTGCATATTTGGGATAGAGTCAGACAAGCTTTTGAATGCAACATATTTTTCTTCACGTCTGGATCCTATCATTTTTCATTACCACCGCTTCCTTTGGATCCCTGGCTCAGGTTAGACCAATGTTACAGGGAGTGCTTCCTAACGCGGTGGTTTAATCATCCCTAATTCTGATACTGTATAAACACACAGTGCTAATAAATTAAATGCAGTTTCTCCCAGAACTGCAGCAAAGTCATTACTGGGTTTTATTTTTTTGCTTTACAGCTTGCAATGTCTCACTTTCCCAATCCAAAGTCTCCTGCTGGTTTGCTGCTTTTCACACACGCACTGCTAAATTTTGGAGTTTAAACACTTCCAGAGCTTGATGCAGTGTGGGTTTGGGAGAGAGGCAGGGAGAGGCTGGGGCTGTGAATACAGCTACTGCAGCAGCAGCATTATGGTGGCTTAAGACGGCACATCATACAGTGAGAGCACAGCAGTTGGGCCCTTAAATTACACCAATAAACAGAAAAAGAGATCAGTGGAATGGGGAGGAGATGCAACTTTTGCAGTATAGCATCATGCACCATATAGCAGCCAGGATCTAAGTCGACCCTAGTGCTTTATCATGGGCCTCTGAGCGTTTCTGAATTTCAGGGCTGGATTTAGAATCACATCTCTGCATCCGGTCCCAGTTTGGTGTCTACCTATCCGGAATCATAAATACTAACAAGAACATAATAATGCTGGTCTCTCAAGTGGTTTGCCCAAGAAAGCAGAAATTTAACAAGGTCAGTTCATCATGGAAGACTCCTGTTCAGCTTGGGATCCACTACAGCCCCCTGCTCCTTTTCTGAATAGCAGGAGTCCACAGTGCAATATTGCTGAGGAAAATAAAAATCCTAACAGGATAGCTGTACTAACAGCAGTGCCCCATGCAAATTGTAGACACGAGTCTTCTTTTCTCTTCAGTGCTGGTGTGGCCTCACTTGGACAACCGAGACCTGTTTTGGGCACTGTCTTTCAAGAAAGAGGCGGATGGATTGGAAAGACTCCATAGAGAGCAATGAAAAATGAGCAACCTGTAAAACATGATGTATAAGGACACGCTGGAAGCACGGGGGTTATTTAGTTTGGAGACGAGAAAACTGGTGGGGGCAGATAGGAGGAGATGATGAGGCTAGAAACCCTCAACTACAGAAAAGGGTTACTGTGAAATGGTTGGTGAGCAGCTGTTATCTGTGTCCACAGGCGACAGGACAGGGTGGGTGGGTGAGTAGATAGATAGATAGATAGATAGATAGATAGATAGATAGATAGTGTGTGTATATACTTGTGTGTGCATGTGTAAGTGTTTCTACTTTAGTTAGACTATAAGGTGCAAATCTCCCTTGCCTTCTCTTTGACTTCAGGCTAACTACGTCTCCAATGCTGAACTAGTGAACTGGTTCTTCCTAACAGCCAGGCTCTGATTTTCCTTGTCTTGTCCATGGATGGATAGATAGATGGGTGGGTAGATAAGCAGATGGCTAGATGGGTGGGTAGATGGATGGATGGGTGGGAAAATCAGAGCCTGGTTGTTAGGAAGAACTGGTTCACTAGCCAAGCATTGGAACTGGGAGACGTAGTTAGCCCCGTTGGCCTGAAGTCAAATAGAAGGCAGGGGAGCTTTGCACCTTATAGACTAACTAAAGTAGATACACTTACACATACACACACAAATACACACACACACACACACACATATCTATCTGCTCGCCCACCCACCCACTCACCCACCCATACATCTACCCACCCACCTAGCCATCTACTCATCTACCCATCCATCTATCTACCCACCCATGTATCTATCCATCTATCCATCCATCCATCTGCCCATCTACCCATCCATCTATCTATCTATCTTGTACTATTGTATACTATATCTAGGATAGCTAGATAGCTAGATAGATAAACCACAACAGAGCCAATCTTCCAACAGCCAAGCTATATTGTGGGGGAACTGAGTGGAATCAGGTACTGCCGAGCTCTCGGTCTCAGTCATATCCTGAGGCAGCGAGTCCCACTGGTTAACCACACAGCAAATAAAATAATGATGCCCCTTCTCAGAGTGCTAAACTACTTACATATTAAGAAAGTGAAATTACTTGGGACTTTTATGGCAGCAGTACACTTTTTCTGGCTCAATAGACTGAGACGTGAGTTTGACACCCCCTCCTACCTTGAGCCTACCTGGCACAGTGGTTTGTCCCAGTGTCTACTGCCTGTACAGAGAAGTGGGTCCTGCCACTGACTTGTTGGGTGACCTTGACTGTATCACTCCCCCTTTCTGTGGCTCTGCTTCCCAGCTTTAAAATGGACACAGTGATACTTGATCTGTGATACTACACATGCACATGAGCCCAATTTAAAGCACATTAAGAGTGCGTGTCTGTGTGTGCATGCCCTTAAT
Organism: Alligator mississippiensis; assembly: GCF_030867095.1. Lineage (NCBI taxonomy): Eukaryota > Metazoa > Chordata > Crocodylia > Alligatoridae > Alligator > Alligator mississippiensis. Next base: position 88,026,527 of record NC_081830.1, on the reverse strand, counting down.
GCACCATTAAAATGGTGATTTAAGGTTATTCAAACCTAAATTTGATACCTGCATAAAGCAGGTATCAAATTTATGTGTAAATAGCTAAATCGCATTAGCGAATGTATAGATGCGCTAATGCGCATTAATGTGGCGTGTATCCATTGACTTGGGATAACTTCAGTCCCAAATCAATCCACACACTTGCATTAATGCGTATTAGTGCATGCACATGTAGATGTGCCCCTAAACCACCTTAACGCACTTCAGGCAAATGTGCGTTAAGTTTAGGTGCACGTGAAAGCATGTGCAGACACGTCCCATGAGAAGCAGAGAGGGCCTAGCATAGATCCTCCCATTTTGCTAATCCAGCCATTCTCAACCTTTTTAGACTCAAGACCACCCTCAGAAAATGCCAGCTCTTACGTTTTGGCTACAGAAAAATCTTAGAGCAATTCTTCTGGTGCAAAGAACCCAGAAAGGTCGCAGCGAGGCAGAATGCTTTTGCACCATGGATTTCTATTCCCAAGCTCTGGGTTTATCTTGTGCAAGTTGTTTGCACTCCTAACCGTGTTAACACCCCATGGCACCCTTGAAAGGCGCTCAAGGCACCCTGGGGTGCCACAGCAGCTTGGCTGAGACTCACTGCTCTAATCCCTTCCTATTCCCTGCAGAATTTAAGAAGTGGGGAATAAATTGGGACATGAATCCACCCTCCGTCTGGTTTCACTGGGGTGGAGGATTGGCAGAGACAAAGCCGGTCCACCCTGCAAGGCCACCCATTGTTCTGGGCTCCCAGAGGAAATCACAAGTTTGTCATTTTTGAAACAAAATGCTTTGCTGGCAAGAAACCTCCCATAAAGCAGGCGATGGGAGCCGTCACATCTGTCTGACTGGAACGCCATCTGTCTCCCAAGTTATTTGGAAAGTAAAAAAATCCCATCCAGTTTTCTTGATATATATCAGTGCAATGTTTAGCTGTGGCACTTGGAGACAGACTGAACACATTTCAATTAGACAGTAGCATCGTAAAGCATCGCCCTGGTAAATAAAACCCCCTGGAGGTTAAACTTTGTGAAGCTTAAGTGGTTTGTTAAGTAAAGTTTACCGAGTCTCGTTAGGGCCCTGGTAAGGAACCGCTGCACGTGGGCGGCATCCCAAACAGACTCCCTGGCATCGGGCTCCGCCTGACCTTTCTGTCTCCAGCTCCCCGGCCTCTCTCTGCAAGCACCGTGACCTGGACATGTGCAGGGCACACAAGAGACGGTGCACGCAGAGCAGGAATCAAAGCCCATCTCTGAAGTGATGGAGACACCGACTGTGCTGGTAACTGGGTCACTCACCCACAGGAAGGGAGTCCGTTCAGTGCTGTCCCCAAGTATCCCCTGCAGCGATTACATACTGGAGCGGGCTGTCTCTGCGAGCTTGTCTGGGTGGAGTGGACAGGGCCCTCCCTGCCTTGTCTGTCCTATTATTCCCAAACAGCGGTGCCCCAAGGCCCATCCAGGGGACAGAGATGAGTCTACATGATGCATCACACATCAGCCCTGGTTTCTAAGATCCCAAGCCACAAGCACAGTCCCATTAGGCAGAGCTTAGTTTCCATACAGAAGTGAGGAGCGAAGTCCTCACTTTCCTGGGTCCAGTCTGCAATGGGAAGGAACCGGGGCATCCTTTGCCCTCTTCCAAGCTCAGCCTGGCCTCTCTGGTGGAAGCTGAAAGGGGAAGCTACGCACATCGAACGCAGCTTTCCACAGCCTCAGAAGGACGGGCTTTTGCATGCACACAGAATACCGGGTGGTGGTTTTCAGGAGAGCAGGGAACAGACGTCCTCTCCCTGTTCTGTGAGAGGCGGTTTCTCCTTGCCATGGCTGCAGCTGCAGTCGATGGGCTGCCTCGCGTGGGCAGGATTTGGAGCACAGCTTGCCCGCGGTGCTTCGCCATCCTCAGCTGGAAGCCAGTAGAGACGGGCAGGCTTCTGCATTGCTTTCCCAGGGGGGTCCTGGAAGGCCTGACTCAGTCCCAGCGAATTAGCCTCCCCACTACTTTTAGCAGGGCAAAAACATTGTCCCCTGTTTTACAGACAGCAAAACTGCAGCTCAAAGTGAAAGGACCTCGCTCGCCTTTCCCAGGGGCACTGCTTCCAGACAGAAGCATTTGCTGCCGAGACCCCGGCCTACCCGCACCCCGGGGACCGCTAAGCAGAGCTCCCTCTTCCTGCGTGAACTATCCCACAGCCTCATAATAGGCACTTTTTCCCCCGTTTCATCATCATTTTCCACCCACACAAGCTGAGAGATTATCTCAATTATTCCAGCTGTCGTGCTACTGCACATGGAACGTAATCAAAGCTAACGAAGCACGCTTCGCTAGCTCCATTGTAATCTGGCACCGCGAGCCAAAGATCCTAAATGAACGACGTTTCGGCTAATTCCACATTCAAAAGAAGCTGGGGAGGGGAAAAAAAAAAAGAAAAGAAATCAAGCTGTGGATTTCACACAGCTGGGGTTTGTATTATTAGCAAAACTCCAGTGAACTATTGATATAACGGGGAGGGGAAGTGAGGGTGACTGTAAATCAGACTAAATATTCAATTGAAAGCCTGACATCCCCAGGGAGCTTGTGGCTTATGAATATGGAGGGGCGTGAGATCATTTCCAGACAAGACACAATACCTGTTTCCTGCCCTGGCATTCATTCATCCCAGTGCCGGCACAACGATGAGGTTCCCATTAAAACACCATTTCACTCTTCACGCAATGAAATCATCGGGGCAGCCAGTAGACGAAGCCTGAGAGGTCCAGTACATCAAAACCGATCCAGCTCATTTCCCTAAGCAAACGATTTGTGGCACATCTGCACCCTTGCAGGGAGTGTGGATAAGTAAGGAACTATTGCTCATGGAGGCCAGAGAGATTATTTTCTGATTGTGGGTTGATGATCGCAAGGTTGAGATAGGGTTCCTGCTATAGAAGGCAATGCAAAGAACTGCCCCCAAGGCTTTACAAACTCAGTCGAGTTGCCTGGGACAGCAAGAAGAGAAAGAAAACCATTGTCCAGAGTCATCAGCACAGCCCTAGACCCCTGGCAAAGGGACTTCCTTGCCCTGTGCCCACGCACCATCTGGCCAATACCTTGTTAACGAGATCTATGGTTAATCAGGCCTTATTAATATAAGTATATACTGCACCCACTGGTCCACCAAGGGGGTCCAGAGCCTTCCCTGACAGCCCAGTGGGCAGCAGGTGCCAGCGCTCTTATATTTTCAATTGCCAAATCACATGATAAGAAGCAAATGCTGCATAAAATGTGCTCTGACGGTGACGCTTGCGTGGGCTTTACCTCCAAATGAAAGACATGTCTTTTGCTGGGAGAGGTCTACATAACCATGGATGAGGAGTAGGGGTAGGGCCCTACTTGCATTGGCATCGGTGGCACAAGGGCTGTTGCCCTCAGCGGTGTAGCCAGGTGGAGATCACACAGCACCCATCATAGGACTGTGCAATCATGGAAACACAGGGCTGGAAGGGACCTCAAGACACAGCTTGGTACAGGGTGACGGGTGAAGTGACTTCAAGGCTATGACTGACCCAAAGCACTGACGTGCCGGTCTTAACTCCATAGATTCAGAGGGTGGCAGAAGCTTCTCAGCTTCGGGAGAGTCAGGAGATGCACGTGTAAGTAACAGGTCTACGGCAGAAGACCGTGGGTTCTCCTTATCACGTGCCCCGGCCCAGGCACATCTACGGAGGCACAACTGTGGGGGAGGCCTCGGTCTTCAGGTGAAGTTACACATGACACTGAGACCATACTAATGGCGCTTGTCTGCATGTTAAAGCTCATTAACTTGCAAGTGTCTGCACGTTGAAGCTCATTAATGTGTGTTATATACCCTCGGATTGTCTCAAAATTACCCCACTTTGGGTGAGGGCGATCTCTGGGCCGCGCTGCTTAGCTCGTGTTAGGGTAACTTCAGTCTGCTCCAGGGAGATAAAACAAGCAATCTGCAGTCCTCTAACATCCCAGGATGCACTGCTCCCGGCCCCCGCCCCATCAAGCAGACAGAGCCCAGATATCCTGACTCCTAGCCATGTCACTGCTTGCCAGATATGCTGGCAAGAAACAGTATTAAATCTTAACGTGAGACTACACACAGCACGTTCTAACTTTAACACTGCTTAACATGCCACAGATTTAGCGTGGTCTAAATACAACACGTAGCTTCACCCTTCTCTCCATGAACTCCAGCTCCTCTCACCTGAAAGGAGAATCTCCATCTGCCAACACAGCGCAGGATCCCTGACACAGTCAAACCAGGCTGTTTCTGTCCTTAGAGGACAGTGGGAAACACAGGCAGAGCCACCAAGTCTTGGTGATGTTTCTCTGCTTTGTAGCACACACGTGTGGCTCATGTGTGCAAATGTGCACACACCCCTGCCTATCCCTACAGAAAACTATTAGACAAGCAGAAATAAATGCCTCTCTCTTAGCTGCATTGTCCAGCACCCTAGGTTTATCTTAAGCTAGGTGGGCAGTGTTTCTAGGAGCAGCTTGATCCTTTCGAAGCCTACCCTGCAATTTGTAATTACTGGCTGACGGCACATTGATTGCTGTGTGGGTTGAATCTCTCTCCTGGCGATTCGGGCAGGTTGGGGCCTGTAGTGCTAGAAGCACATAATCAGCATCACTCGGGAAACACCGAACAACAGTCAAACCTCTGGAGCAAGTTGTTTTTCCTCTGGTCGGTTAACGGGCCTATCCAGCTGTATGCGGGGGCTGCATCAGGCCCCCTTCCCTGAAGGCAGGCAGGAGAGCCTGCAGTGAGGGATGTGCGGGGTGCTGTCACCTCTCTCCTAAAGGGCTGATCCCTGGGACATAGGGCAGCATGGATAGAGGCAAGCACAGGGGTCCTGCCTGGGGTTGCCTCACTTTCCCCCCTACCGGTCTCCACTCCAGGACCTGCCCCATTTCCAATTCCGGCTCTGGGCATCGCACAGACATTTTTCACACGTTGCAGGATCTTTGCCAATTCACCAAATGGCCCTGACGGCTCGTTCCACATTACAGCTATATTTTATCTCTGCAGCCGAGGAAGGGTAAAATGCACAGCGGACAGGATGAATGTGCAGAGCTGCTCTGCCCAAGAGGGCTAACGCAGGCCCCCGGCTCAATGTGGGATCAAGCCTTTCCCACGAACTCAAGTAAACTGCTGGGGATCATGAGCCTGCTAAGGAAAGGGAAAGGGAGGGTGTGCATGGGCCCCAAGGGTAGCAAAGGGTCGAGGGATTATCCTCAGCCCTGCCAGGCCTGGCCTGGGCCTTGGAATTAGCCCCAAGCTGCAGCCTGGTTGGTGGTGCAGGGCTGCCCAGTGGGGAAGGGGGCAGACACTGGGGTCCAGGGGGGTGCCACGGTGCACTTCCACCCTCCTTTAATTCCTCCTCCACTCAAGCTTAAAACTGGGAGGTGCAGTGGCATTTCTATTCAGGCAGCAGTGAGGGCACAAACGGACTTCACAGCTTATTACTCTCCCTTTGATTCCTGCTAATCTCTCTCCACTCTGCACATGTTAACGAACCCCCCTCCTTTGATGTCCCACGATTCAACCTATCGTTTCTTCTGCAATTCTGCGGTCTGTTAGCTATGCCTGCTAATGTCCCTCTCCTATTTCACAGCCCTGCACACTGTTTTTCGCTTTAGCTAAAAGCCTGAATTCAGGTGTGGTCATATTAACTCAGGAGTAGACATGACGGACAGTGATGTATTGGAGGCATTGTCAAAACGTTCAAGGTGGCTGGATCTTGTTTTGTGACTCTGAATAAGAAATGTACATTTAACTTTAATTCAGTCTAATAAAAAATATTGGATTTACCCAAAGAACCTGGTCTGCCTACATCCTTAGACCAACACAGCTACAACCCGCACCCTGAAACATTTAACTGTATTGACTCCAGGTCAATACAGCAACATTATATTTTTGACCATTTTTGCCAGTTTTTAATGTTTTTCTAACTTAATATATAATTTAGCAAATTAGTGTATGTTCCAATAGTTATATTGCTTTTTTTTTTTGCTTTGATCTTAAAGTGACCTCCCCCCCTGCATAATAGTAATGCTTCTAGTTTGTCTTTAGCTGGAGAAAAATCTGTGTTGTGTCATGTGTGATCAACGATGTACCAGTTTTAATGCACTCCACCCCCTCCCTTTTCACAATCCCAGATCCGTCCATGCTGGGCTGGCACGGAGGCAGTGGCTGCAAGCCCCACACCCTACGACAACATGGCAAGGGACCCCTCATAGAAGAGAAGGCTTTGATTGGAAATCAAGTGGTGCCCAGAGGATCAAAGCACCAAACCATGCATGCACTGGGGGAGTGGGCACCAACACCAGCCCAGTTCATCCAGGGATCCATGCATTCATCACAAGGTGAGATGCTACGTCTTGCTATGTCTGCCCTCTGCAAGTCCCAAATGAAACAGTGCTCCTGCCGAGAGCACCTCGGGGACCCCCTCCTGCAGCACGCCGTGACCTGCTTCCTCTCAGGACCTGCAACAGGGAGCTCAGAAGCAAATTTGCTGTTGATTTCCTTTCTTTTTTTAGGCAGAAAATGGCTTAGGGAAAACACGCACTTGGAGGAAAAAGGCTCAAGGCAGGCAGAGAAATGACTCTGCCTCTCTCAGCAAAAATGGCACTGAAAGAAGCAGAATCCATTGAGACTTTTCCAAAGAATAAAAGCAATTTCCTAAGCAGCTGCCCTGCTCCATCAGTGAGCGCGGGGATCTCCAAGGACTGGTGTTATGGCTGCACGCGTGGCCAGGGCTCTCATCTTGAGGACTGGTTTCCTTATGTGTCTGCACCAGGCTGGGTTTGGTGACTTAGGGAGCCCTGGGCAGCTGCACGTGGCCGGAAGGGATGGCAGCGCCCTGCACCAAAGCAGGATGCTGCTCCTAAATCCTCCCTGCGCAGTGCTTCTCTGGCTTGCTCTTGCAAACCTCAGTGCCTTCCCCACCAGACCATCTTTCTAATGCCCCTTAGCTGGAATTGCTCCATCCTCTCCTGTCCAGGCTTGATACCACTCCATTTGTCTACCCAAGGCAGAAAGACCATAGTAGCCATTAATACCAACCCCCTGGCAGGAGCAGATGCTGGCATCACCTCTGTGCTCCCAGGAAAGGCTAGATGCAGGGGGTACACAGGAGCCCATGTCTGCAAACTGAAGCTGTTGTTCGTGGCAGAGAGGGTGCTACAAACCTGTGTCGTGCTGCAGCTGGTTGCACAGGTCTCGTCACACTCACCTTCACAGGCCTTAAAATCCTCATTCTTCCTCCTACAATGAATGCACGAGTGTGAGGCTGAGAAACCCTGCTGCAGGCTGTCTCATGCACAGTGCTTGATGCCATAATAAAAGGACTAGGTTTAGATGGCAACAAGTTAGGTCTTTATTTGGAGTGCTGTGTGCTGCTTGCAACCGTGAGCAGCAGTGAGTGCAAACAGGTTACTGGGCTGCACTGGTAGGAGTGTTGCCGGGAGGTCAAGGACCTGGGGGGGAAAGTGGACAAGAAGCTGGACAGGAGCCAGCAGTGTGCCCTTGGTGCCAAGAAGGCGACCGGCATCCTGGGCTGCATTGGTAGGAACATTGCCCGCAGATCGAGGGCAGCGATTCTTCCCCTCTATTCGGCACTGGGGAGGCCACATCTGGAGTCCTGTGTCCAGCTGTAGAGTCCTGTGTTCACTATAGAAAGGATGTGGACATGGAAAGAGTCCAGCAGAGGTCAATGAAAATGGTTGGTGGGCTTGACTAGCAAGGAGAGGCTGAAGGAACTGGGCTGATTTAGTCTGGAGAAAAGGAGACCGAGGGGGATTGAATAGCAGCCTTCACCTCCCTGCAGGGGGGCTGCAAAGAGGATGGAGCTGGGCTGGTCTCAGTGGGGGCAGATGACAGAAGGAGAAATGGGCTCAAGCTGCAGCAAGGGAAGTTGAGGCTGGATACTACACAGTCAGATGGGTCACTAACTGGCTGGAGCGCCGCACCCCAAGAGTGGTGGTGGAGGGGTCATTTTCAACCAGGAGGGCTGTGGGCAGTGGGGTCCCCCAGGGCTCGGTTCTTGGACCTGCACTGTTCAACATCTTCATCAGCGACTTGGACGAGGGGGTGAAAAGCACCTTGTTCAAATTCGCGGATGACACTAAGATGTGGGCACGCTAGAAGGGAGGAATAGGCTGCAATCGGACCTAGACAGGTTACAGGGGTGGGCAGATAAGAACAGGATGGGTTTCAATACTGACAAGTGCAAGGTGCTGCACCTGGGGGGGAAGAACCAGCAGCAGACCTACAGGTGGGGAACTCCCTTCTCGTCAGCGCAGAGGCAGAAAAGGATCTTGGAGTCATTATTGATGCCAAGTTGAACATGGGCCGACAGTATGGGGACACGGTCAGGAAGGCCGACCGCACCTTGTCCTGCATCCACAGATGCATCTCGAGCAGGTCCAAGGAGGTGATCCTCCCCCTCTACGCGGCACTGGTCAGGGCTGCGGTTGGAGTACTGTGTCCAGGTCTGGGCGCCGCACTTCAGGAGGGATGTGGACAGCATGGAGAGGGGCAGAGGAGGCCACCCGCATGATCGGGGGCAGCAGGGCAGGCCCTGCGAGGAGAGGCGACGGGACCTGAACCTGTTCAGCCTCCACAAGAGAAGGCTGAGAGGGGATCTGGTGGCCGTCTATTTACCAGGGGAGACCAGCAGGTACTGGGAGAGTCCCTGTTCCCCCGAGCACTCCTGGGGGTAACAAGGAATAACGGCCACAAGTTGATGGAGAGTATGTTCAGACTACACGTCAGGAGGCGATACTTCACAGTCAGGGCAGCTAGGATCTGGAACCAACTTCCAAGGGAAGTGGTGCTGGCTCCTACCCTGGGGGTCTTCAAAAGGCGGCTAGATAGACACCTACCTGGGGTTGTTTGACACCAACATCCTTTCCTGCCATGGTAGGGGGTCGGACTTGATGATCTGCTCAGGTCCCTTCAGACCAGACCTACTATGAAACTATTAGGAGGGTGGTGAAGCACTGGAGCAGGTCACCCAGAGACGTGGGGGAGTCTCCATTCTTGGAGGTGTTGAAGACCCAGGCAGACAAAGCCTTGGCTGGGATGATGTGGTTGGGGCTGGTCCTGCTTGGAGCAAGGGGTTGGAGTAGATGTGACCTCCTGAGGTCCCTTTCACCCTCATTTTCTGAGTCTGATTCTCCAGCACATGGAGCTTCTTGGCTTCACTCTCCAAGTCTTGGCCTTACAACTTTTGTCCCAGCCTGCAAGTTGCTACACAGATGGAATCAAAACCGGGTTATTGCATCTGATCATAGAGGCTAAAGAGCCCAGAGCTCAGCTAGTCCTTGGATGGGAGCCAAAATGCTGTGCTTGAAAAATCAGTCAATATTAGATCCCAGGATGGGAAGGACTGACTTGACCCCGGTGTTGCTGTTGAGCTGAGAGACGGAGAACAATAAAATGCTATTGCAAAAGCTTGTGTGTGTATGTGCATGTGTGTGTGCATGTATGTGCATGTGCAAGTGTGTATGTATGTGCGCGCTGGCTTCTGTTGGCATAATACCATCTCTGTGCCTGCCCTTATCCTTCAACTGATCTGGACACCCCTGCAAAACAGCTTTCATAGTATCATAGACAATGAAGTTTGGGAGGGAGCTCAGGAGGTCACAGCCAGTCCAACCCCTGCTCCAAGCAGGACCAGCCCCAACTCCATCCAAGGCTTTGTCTGTCTCCCCAGGTCTTAAACACCTCCAAGGACAGAGAGTCCACAAGAGTTTTTCAGGATCAGGACCTCTGCTTGCAGGGTCTTTGGGCCTGGGATTGCTCCACCCAGGTGGTCGGTGACCCTCCTGGCAGGCTTTGGGGGGCCACCCCATGAACACAGATGCTGTAAGAGGGGGAGTGGGTACAACAGAGAGCAAAGGAGAGGAAGGGAGGAGAAGAGAGGAGAGGCAGGACAAGGCAGCAGACGTGCATGGAGGGGGGAAAGGGGTCAGGCAAAGACGAAAGCTGCAGGTGACTCTCATGGGAGGCCAGGAGTTAAGAGAAGCAAATTAAACACCCATTTGAACACAGCATAAAAATAGCACATGGTGGTGGGGGGGGAGGAAACAACTGCGAAGGAACAAAACCTGCCTCCTCGGGAGGTGCTATCACACCCTCACATCTGCTCTGCACACTTCGGGGGAGCCAGAAAGAGAAATTAACTCCAGGGCTGGGACGGTGGGTGGGTGGGTGGGGGTGAGACTTACCAGCCGTGACGGCTGCTGTTCATCCAGCCCTCGCTCAACCTTGCTCCTGCATCATGGTTTTAGCAGAGGTTTTGAAGACCCGGAGACAAAGCCTTGGCTGGGATGATGTATTTGGGGTGGTCCTGCTTGGAGCAGGGGGTTGCACTAGATGTGACCTCCTGAGCTCCCGTCTACCCTAACTTTCTATCAGTATGATTTGCAGCTGGGTAGCTCCACTGAGGACAGCTTATATGAGCCCATTTTTTGATTTGCTTAGTGGGGCCCTCTATTAAAGCTCCCGGGGTTTATGGCATCCCCGGTGTGATTCTCCAAACCCGACTGAGTTACACCGCAGAGGTGAGGCTGCTGCTCAGGGAAGCTGGTGGGCATACTCTTGCCCAAGAGAGTGAAGCTAAGCCTCTTTGCAGCTCTTCATAACTCACCCAGCTACTGATAAGCTACTCCGGAAAGCATGATGCAAACACAACGCTTGCCAAGGAGCATACTGGTCTTTGTTTCCTTGCTGGCAAAATGACACAGCTGTAGAGTCCGGATTCAGCGGGGACTGGCATTACTGGCAGACCGAATAACAAGGCACCGTGGTCTGCTGAACACCTTCCAGGCGCTCATCCCCATTGCCAGGGAGGGAGGTGGAGGGAGACGGTGCCAGCAGGCTGGAGGGAGGCCAACAACCCAGGAGCAGACAGACACTTCTCTACCTAGAGCTGGCAAGGCCACAGCAATGGCCATCAGGTGTATCTGCTGAGCCCCCACTTCATCCCCTGGGGAAAGGCTTTGGAGACGGATGCCCTCAAGAATGAGTAGCACGCTTGGGAAAGGGCTTGGTACTCCTTATGGAGCAGCAAAGCAAATCTGGGTGCTTCAAGGACAGAGGGTGCTCCCAAGCAAGGATGCATTTCCAACTCTCTGAAACACAGGGCAACCCCACCTGAGGCTCTAATGTTGGATGTTGTAGTGTGCAGAGATACCCGGTGGGGATAGTCCCATCTGATGGCCCCCAAACCTGAATGCAATAGTGTAACACAAGAGCCAAGGAGAAAGTGTGTGCGTCCGAGGACTAAGTTGGTGAAGAGGAGGGGTATGGAGCTGAAAGGGTTTGGATGGACCCTTGCTGTTGTTCTTGTTCATAAGAAGCTCCCATGATCTGCTAGGAGTTTGTCTTTGCCATGTGTCAATATTCAAGGGAAAGTCCTCAAAAACCTGCCAGGCTTTGCTTGGTTTGCATCACAGGCCCTGAATCCTGCTGGACCTCTTTCAACCAAGCACAGGGGACAAGCCAAAGCTCTTCCTTCTCCTAGGTTTAGGTTCCCATTTCCTATGCTTTTTCCAGACAAGCCCACAGAGCTGACTTTGGAGCTTGTCACGTGTTCATTTGCAAATCATTGGCACGTGGTAAAGTTTTGGAGATAACCCTCCCCTGGAAGGGAATAGCTTTGCAGTGCAATGAAGGGGCTTAACACATGCCAAGCTGCTTGACCCTGCATTGGCTGGTGTTTTAACTACATTTAGTTTTACAGCTGAACGCGAGACGTGAGGTTTGTCATTAAAATGGAACAAGTTTCACGTGTGCGCTGTGCATCGGGACCCCTCCTACATCGGGTGACACAAACCCTGCAGCTTGCGAATGTCATGAGACTCATGCTTCACTGGACCAAAGGCCAAAGCTGGAGCCAAAAAGGGGGACATGGCAGCAAAAAAAGAGCATCACAGAACGGGTGAAAAGGGAAGTTGGAGGGACCGAGTCATAAAAGATGCCTGATGTGGCATAAGCAACAGATCCTTCCGGTGACATCGCCTGATCTAGTGAAGTGTAAGCAATTTGGGGCAGGGAGTGGGACATGCTCGAGACCTGTATAATGCCTGATCTCAGCTGGAGCCACAACACAACCCATCAGTGATCATTAATCAGGCCAATTGAGTCTCTGAGACCCGACACCTCACACGCTGCGGGTGCGTGAAGTAGTACAGGGGTGCAATTTATGTGCAAAGCAGCCCTAAGAGGGAAGGTAAGCAGCTCGTGTCCTATCTTGACCCTTGATGCACCTTCCTGTCCACGTGCAGGTTAGACTCTGCAGGGCAGGGTGCTCTGTGCAGGAACTGAGGGTACAGGGTGAGCGCTCGTCTCCCAGTGCCAGAGCCAGCCTAGGCAAGGCGCATGGGCAAGCGTGCTCTTAGCCTTGGCAAGCACATCTGGGCAGTTGTTTGGGTGGAATTTCTTTTCCCCGCAGCAGGGCAATATTTCCGAGTCTGCAGGATAACTTGCCATGCAGTCTCCAAAGGAAGGGTGCCCAGTCCTGGGTCAGGGCAGACGACAAGACTAGGCTAGAGACATGGCCTTCTTCAGCCCATCAGGTCTCATGCAGCTGCAGAGCATCCCCTCATCTCACACCTCTGGTCTCCTTCACCAGCACGTCTTCTCCTCCTCTCCCTCCCGGCCTCTTGCAACTGGAGCGTGTTGGGGCACGTTTTCTGGGGAGTTTCTCAATAGTCCCCATCGACTCTGTCGGCCCTCCAGCTGTCCTGCTAATGCTTGGGTCCTGAGCACCCAAGCAACACAAATGCGTGCAACCTGCAAAGCAGTGCTCCTACCAGCATAACCCGTGGCTGACATGGGGTGCTAAGGCTGTGCAGGGCGCTGAGCAGGCACAGACAGGTCCAGGTGTGCTTGCATATGGGATTTGAGAAAGCTGGGCATTCTCTGCTACAGATTCCCCGAGTGCCCTCAGGCAAGTCACTTAGCTGCACTGTGCCTCAGCACCGGTAAAATTGGGACCCTGGCACTGCTCTCCTGGTCATGGTCAGACAGCAGCATTAAAGATCATTGCATTTAAAGCCTGCCATGCTCACCCCCAGGCCCCAAAGATGGGTCACAGCAAATTGCTACACAAATCTGAATTCAGACAGTCATTATCTAAGTAAGCGCTCTCTTGTGCCAGTAAGGGGACACGCTTTAGAGATCCCCTGGATCTTTCCATATACAGATATACATGCCTGTCTCCTCCTTTCAACCAAAAGCTGCAGTCTGGGCTTCCTGCAGCTCCACCGTGAAGCCACATCTGTGCTACAGGGATGGGGACTGAGCTGAGGGACCGTGTGAGCAGACAGTGCAGTCATTAAAAAAAAAGCAAACAAAGGAAATGAATTGTGATTATTACCATATGCAAATACACGCCACTGAGGCTAATCTTATGCGAGTCAAACCTCACTGCACCAGCTATTTGCTTTCCTATGGAAGTGGCTGCTCTGCAAGCCGCGGGCACCGTGCGCTCTCATGGGCGTGACGGAGAGCAAGCGAACAAGCGGGATAGCGTCCAAAAGGCGCTGAAGGCTCACGTGCCCCCGCTGTACGGACAGGCCCTTTCCCATCTCCTCCAAGAACACTTCACTGCCATCTCACCTTCCCTCTCCCGCGGCGGGCGGTGCCGCTACTTGGCCCCGTAATGACTTATTTACAGATGCAGCAAACAGTTGAGGAAGGTCGGGCTGACCTTCTGGCACGCACACTGTCTGGCTAGGAAGCCTACCGGGGACGGCATGTGTCTGGCTAACATGGGCTCCCTGGATGGGGAGCCTGCTCCTCACTTGAGTTAATATTCACTCTCCCTCTGTCCTGAGCTTTCAAACATCCAAGGAACAATTAACCTGCCACAAATGCTTGTTTCATCATATTACATTTTAGGTGTTGACAGGAAAAAATACATTTCTTTCTCGCTTTTTTTTATTTTCTTTTACTTGGCTTTGAATCAAAAAGACTTACCTCCACAGTGAGACACTCTCCAAAACAAATCCTCATGCTCTAGCTCTTCCAAGCAAACCCTCCCGCCCCTGGCTTCTACCGGGCAATGAATTGCACTCCCCAAGGCTCACGTGTGTTGGTGGGGGGAGGCTTACGATGTATTGACACCTATCGATCGACCCAGATGTCCTTGTGGACTTGTAAAGAAATTATTAAGAGAGAGGGATTAAATCAGCCTGCAGAGCTAGGCTCACTGTCTCAATTACTTCAGTTGATCAAGGCAGTTCTGCAGCTATAAATCAAAGCCTATATTGCAGTACAACACTACATTATTAAACAGGTGCTGTTCTGCAAATGTGAATACATTAGAGGGCGGGCGATGGTGATTTCATTTACAACCATGCAGTGTTTTGTGCTCAGTTCACATAGCTATGGTGCCTCCTTTGAAGTGGCTTGTGGAACGGGGGAGCGTGCATGTGCAAAATACACGTCAACCCCCTCCTTACACACCCCGCCACAGAGCCACATGGGGATACACAACATGATGGAGTCGCTGTGACCCCATCTTGGAGCCTGATTCCTTTTTCCCCTTAAGCAGAAGTCCCACCTCTGTATGAAAATCATGGCATTATTTTCAGCTCACCATCTCCAAGTAAAGTTTTGACTTTCCGAGGAGTTTCAAGAAAACCAGCTCATTAGTTCCTCCATGCTAATCAATTAAAATGCCACCCATCAAAATGGCATAGTCCGAGCCTTGCAATTTTGCAGGCCGTTCCAACCACAAAACAGAGGACTAAATGAACATCAAGGAAGATAATGGGTGCCCTGAAGTTGGTTATTTTGTTAATTAACAGAAAAGACGGAAATATTCATGTGCCTTCCTCCTTATCAGATCCTTCTGCATCACGCCTGTCCGGAAGCCAAGTAACCATTTCTAGTACCGGGGCATGTCTACACATGCAATGATGTGTTTTAGTTAATGCGCATTAAATCTAGTACTTCCCATTGTGACATACTAGGAAAATACACATTAGCCTATTTTAATGAGCATTAAGTAAAAAGTTTTTATGTGATGTTTTAATGCTTATTAAAATAGCCTAATGCACACTAAAGCGCATGTGTAGATGCACCCTAAATAGGAACTGACATTTCAGAGGCAGGAGTTTCATGGAAGTGCTCAGCTAGGTGGTGACTTCGGTGATGACCAGGTTATTCAGCAGCTTTATTGAAGATCTGTACCTGTGTGAAACACTTCCACGGGCTCAGGAGATCTCCACTGTCCTCAGTGAAGGTCGCTGAGTGCAGGTTTGAGCTCAGGGTCCTTTTGGAGTGCTTGGCTTGCTAAGTGATTTAATGCACCTTAACTAAAGCACATCAATGCATGTGTAGACATGCGCTGGGACTAGGAATCGTTACTTGTGTTCAGGGCAGATTTAGGCCTCTGTTCATTGAACATAGACAGACATCCCAAACAGGAGGGGAGGCAGTGACAGAGCTCTGTGCACTTCAGCGGGGCTCTGTGATCAACGGCGAGGGAGGACCTCACCCACACTAAGTGTACAGGAGCGGTATTTGCCAGCCATACCTAAGATCAATACTTCAGCAACTGCATTGATCCCTTGGACTAGATACATGAAAAACACCTCGACTGCTGAAAACACCAGCAGCTGAGCTAACAACTCATCTTTTCCACCATGCTTGATTTTTTTTAAGGCCACCGGGGAATTGCACTGCTGCTATATGCACGCGATCTGTGCACATGCAGCGTGTGCAGACCGACCGTGTGCTACGCCCTCGTTATAACCGTGTTGATACATGTTGCACGCAGGCAAACCCCACCCCTAGGCATGCATTTGAAAACGGGACCCACCGGCAACCTGTGCGTCCTAGATAATTCAAGGGCGAGGTACCTAACCCAACAGAGCATCTTTGCTGATAACAAAGCAATAATCCCCCTTCTGTGAGAAAATGACAAGTTTTAAATTGCCTTGTGTTCCCAGGCTTCAAACTTGGCAGCAAATCAGTTCCTGCAAATGTTTCACTCCCAAAGAGTCTGGCTGTCCGCTATTACTGGCTAATTCATTGCCGAGCATGTGGGTAGCAGCATTTGGGCAGAGGAGATGAGATACCAACTGCTGGGGAGGGAAAGCCAGAATGGCATGCAGAGATCAACTGCTTCCCAGGCACTGGGGACCTGCGAATCGTCTGACACACAAGTTTGTTTTAAAAGTGAAGGGAACAACAGAGCTACCGGAGAGGGGCAACGAGCAGAGAGGAAAAGGCCGGTGCAGCAAAAGCAATGCCTCGTTAAGCACCTCGTAGCCTGCCCGAGCCCTGCACCGAATGGGACAGAGGATCTTCCTGAAGGATGAAATACTGCTGCAGCCAGAGCTGAAATAGGGGGAATAAAGGGCAGCAAGAAAGGGAGCTTCATCTCAACTCTTCCTGCTCAGCCACAGCAAATCCCGGGCTCCGTGCCTCGGTTTTCCTCCCTGTGAAACAAGAATGTCATTTCC
Source organism: Alligator mississippiensis (assembly GCF_030867095.1). Taxonomy (NCBI): domain Eukaryota; kingdom Metazoa; phylum Chordata; order Crocodylia; family Alligatoridae; genus Alligator; species Alligator mississippiensis. The sequence goes on along the minus strand of NC_081830.1, from coordinate 88,010,006 downwards.
TCGCCAGCTTTTGTCAGGCAGATGCAGGCTCCTAGGCAGAAGTCGTAGCAGATGCACATCATCCCTGCTACCGCCTGGTCCGGAGGAGGACGCAGGCTTTGTGTAGCTGCGGTCACTCCAGTCGCTCATCCATTTGCTTGTTTTATACACTGCCCCTCCCAAGAGAGGCTCGGGGCCGCTTACGGCAAGAGACGGGAATAACTTAAACAGCAGGAGGACAAGAGAACAAAACAACTGAGAAGGGAACTAGGAGATCAGCATAAAAACAGAGACCTCCTCCCTGCAAAGTGTTATCCCAGCCTAGCTTTGCATGCTAAATATCTGCCCGAATAGGGAGGTTGTACAGCACTTCTTACGGTGGAGGCTCTGGCAGGTCTCAGGAGGGCGGTGTCACGGGAAGCTAAATTCCCTGTTGTCAGTGGAAATGGCACAACACAATCAGCAAGCCATCCCCGACCCCCACCCGGTGTGCCTAACCCTACCGAGGGAAGCCTGCAGCGTGGCATCCTACCGCTCCTGGGGTCTCGGCATGAGGACCTGAGCACAGCCTGGGATGATGAAGTCAGGGAGCGATGGGAATTGCGGCCTATTAACAAAGCTGGTTGGTCTCTCCTTCCCCTTAAAACTCTTCTCTCCTGTGTCCAGATCAGAAATCATGTGAAAGTCAGGGGCCAGACTCTTGTGCCATCCCGTTGTCTTCAGGTCACAGCTTGCTGGGGGTCTTCTAGTGGCCACAGGGTTAGAAATGCATGGGGCTGGACAACACAAACCCATCATTTGCCAACACTGAGCCATGTCTGTGCACCTACTTACTCACTCAGGGCCAGATTCGCGGTCCTTCTCTCACGCTGACTAGGCTTTTCCTTTCAGTGGGGTCCTCTGCACAAGCATCTGAATCTAGTCCTACAAGAGACATCTGCTCTCCTCTAGCTAAGCAGTGCAAGGAGCGTTCACTACGGAAAGTCTCACTAGCCCCTGTTGTGGAGGCTGCCTGGGACTTCACTGTTGCTTAGACCATGCACTGGTCCATGGCACAGGGCGAGTTTCAGTGGCCGTGTCTACACGGGACACTTTACTGTGCAGTAAACTAATCTTCTGCACAGTAAAGCATCACCGTCTACATGTGCAGGTGCTTACTGCACAGCAAATTACTCTACTGCATGGTAAATTTACTATCTGCATATGCCAGTAGTACATTTACTGCGCAGTAAAGCCAAATAGCATTAATTGCACGTGTAGACACACCCAGTTAGTAGCAGTGGTTGAGGTAGCAGAATGTGCAAAGGGTGCTGTTCTCAAGTAGACGAGCGTGTTAAATGTGTTAAGTTTCTTAGTTAAGATCTTGTGTGAAGAAGAATTTGTTCTTTTGAGTGCAAATTTGGGGGGAGACCCATTCTTGGCATAAATGCCCACGTTGGCACGACTGGGTAGAACAGCTGGGGCAAGAGCAGCTCATTGCCGGCTCTTTGTCAGTGCTGAAGAATTGCAAACTTCATGCCTATGCGCAGGAAGAGGAAGTAAATTCATCACATGCTTCACCTCCTGGAAATAATTCAATCCAGCCAGGACTCTTCAGTTTGGAAAGGAGAAGGCAGAGGGGGCATCTGATAGAGGGCTATAAAACCATGCGGGGTGTGGTGCTGTTCATCGAGTCCCAGACTAGGGCCTCTGATTAAATTATTAAGAGACAGATTTAAAACTAACAAAAGAAAGGATTTTCTATGCACCACGTAGTTCACTTGTGGAAGTTGCTGCCACCGGAGGTGGTAGAGGCAGAGACGAGCCAGGTTCAACGAGGGACTAGATGAATTCATGCACGATAGCTCTATTCATGGCTATTGAACAGAATGGTTGGAGAGGTTTCCTTTGGCATCTCCAACCCAGTAACTGATGGATGCATTGAACAGGGGATGGATCACTCCAAAGTGATCTCCCTCGATAGCATCCACTCCTGCCACTGTTGGAGCCAGGATGCCAGATGCCAGACTAAATAGACCGCTGCTCTGACCCGGTGTGGCATGTCTTGAATGCTTCTGTTCTTAGCTGTACGCATAGAAAGAAAACCTTACTTTAGCTGAGGGACTGAGTTACCCCCCAGGGCTGCCTGGGATCCAAAGGCACTCAGCTCATGGCAGAGTAGACCTGGATTCGTTGCAACCTGGATCTCCTTCTCTCAGCAGCTGGCTGCCATACTGGGGTATGGTGTCATTTCTTGGCTGCATGGCCAAGGGCTAGCTCTGGACCCAAGTCATTTGGAAGCAGGCATGGTACATGCCACTATATGCCACTTCTGATACCGATAATCCCTGGGTACTTCTTGCAAAAGCAAGGGGGGCTGCTGCTTGCTGAAATTTCCATCGCCACACTGAGCCCTGGATGGCTCTTTTCTTCTTCCTTGAATGTGGCCAAAGAGCACAGATTCGGTTATTTCTGCTGCCTTTGTGGAAGGAAGATATTAGGCACTCACCACCCAGGGAGACTGGGTGCTAAACCCTCACACACCTTCAGGAGACGGATGCAAAAGCCAGTCTATTCTGGAGGAGATGGGGAAAAGGACACTGCACTGCATGCTGGCTTTGAGCTAGAAGGATGTCCAGAAAAAAGACCTGGTGTTTGATTTACAAACCTAGAAAACTTCCCTCTGGTCAGTTATTTCTTCCAAAAGAGAGGTCAGGTGAGGGCCCTAAGTCAAGATGCAAGACCAGGCTGCTGCAGCCGCAGAGCATGCCGGCAAGGTATTGCATGCAGCATGCGCTGTGCAGCGTTTACACAGCTGCTGCTAGCAGGAGGAAGAGTTCAGGGTGTCCTTCTGCAAAGCCCATTTCATATTTATAAGGCTTTATGAACTTGCAAACTCTTTCAGGCATTCAGATCGGTGCCTAATCTCAAGCACTGCTCCTCAAGTGCCTTCTCTCTCCATAAAAATGTGCTATTAACTTTCCAAATCCAACTGCATGACTTGTTAAATTCAGGGGCGGTTTTAAAGCAAGCGTCTAAATGTTAAAGACGGGTCCACTGGAATGAAAAGCAGATCATGTTCCAGGGCAGGAGAAAGGGCAAGTGCAACTGTGTAGCACGGGCACACCTGCGAGGTGGAGCATGGGACCACCCCAAGGACACGTCCTGCCCTCCTTATTCACCCCTACGACTGAAAAGCAAGGAAAGACCAAGGCTGGGGTTGGTGACTGGGCTGTGCCAGTGCTCCTGCTGGGATTTAAACCCAGAGGATCCTGGCTAGAGGGTCTTGCCCCTCTGCTCAGGGTCTGACAGATGCTGCATTTGGGGTCAGGAAGGAATTGTACCCCATGGTCAGATTGGTACAACTGGGGATGCAGATTATGAATGTGCCTGGATGGTTTGGGTAGGGCTGATCCTGCCTCCGGCAGGGATCGGACTAGATGTGACCCCTCAAGGTGCCTCCCAGCCCCGCTTCTCTACTTCTGCGATCCTATAAAACTCCTCTTCAAGCCCTGCTGTGTTCTGCTGCGCTGCCCTTGGTGGAAATATTACAGTGGAATTGATTTTTAATTTTATATCTAAGCAAATAAGTATGAAGCGCTGGATCTCAGCCAGCTGTCTCTACGGTTGCCCCCAAGTGCTGTAGCCAGAAGTCGCAAGCATACAGCCCAGGGCTTGCTCTTCCAGCTTCAATTTAAGCAATTCATAGCTTCCTGGGACAGAAGGGGCCATTATGAGCTGCTCATCCCATGGGCCAGAGGACTCCGTCTGTGATCCCTGCCCAAGTCCCGGCACTTTTGGTTGAACTTGAGCTTGTCATTTGAAAGACATACAAGTCTTGACTTCATCACAGCCCACAGGAGCCTGCTCCAACGTCAGCACCCCTCAAATCTGCACCCCATGTTCAGTGTGGATGTCTCTGGTTTCCCCTTCTCACCACAGGGCACGGTCCTCCAGAGGTCGGAGGACCTGCTCACAGCTGTCTCTTCTGGCCCCGAGATCCATCCTGTGCAGTGTTCATCCTCTCCACAAGCAAAGCACCAGTGCTCAGGACCCATGAGAGCCATCAGTCTGCACATCTACCCAGTCTGACTCTCAAGGCAGCCCAGTTGTCCCGGACGGGGGACGGCAGAGGATGCTGAAGCCAAGAGGCACGGCTAGCGTGCATCCTGAGACAAAGCCGAGAGGCACGGCTAGCGTGCATCCTGGCTCTCGTGGACATGGGGTTAATAATGCAAGGCGCTGGAGCTGATCCTAATGAACGGAGGAGTGCTAATCACATCAGAGTCAAGCAAATAAGCTGGACTCCAGCCATTCAGGCCATTATACATGGGCAGAAAGCTGGCCAGCTCAAGCATTTCTTCTGGGTACCCCCGCTCCTTGTTGCCTGTCACCGGACACATCATCATGATGGATAAAGGTTTATGCTGCAAAACTGCAGCTCCTGACAAAGGCCTCCCCCAGCAAAGTGCTTTCCCTGGATGCATTCAGTGTTTCAGGGCCCAATGGGGAATGCCTTGCATTTGAAAGCTGGTCTAACACTATCCCAACTCTGCAGTTGGTCCAATAAAAGATTGCCCTAGGAAAGAAAGCCTTGCCTCTCTTTTAAAAACAAGGGGATATTTGCACCTCCCAATGCAGGGAAAGGCGGGGAGGTAACAAGGAGGGAAGCTCAACTTTAGAGACTAGTTTAAGAGAGGCGCATGCACCCTGCAAACCCTAGGGTGGCCTGGTTTGGAAGACCCACAAGCTGCCTTCAACCCCTCTGGTAGCCTGCTACAAAGGGGCTAATGGCATCTTGCAAATGACTTTCCCTCGGGAAGGACATGAATACATTAGGGTCCCTTGGAAGCCCCTCGGTCCCCCTCTCCTGGAAGCAATCAGAGTCCTCTCCCCCCCTGCTTTCTCCCCAGCTGACCGTGACCTGTCAGTACCGGGTATTTTGAAGGCTCGAGACCAAACCTTGCCTGCGTTTCACATCAGCAGGTGCCGTTTTCCCCCGTAGGAGCCGCAGGCTCTGACAAATGCGGAACGAGCATTAGAAGAAGAATGATGTGGCAGCTGTGATTAATCCGGGCGCTTTCCTTGAATAACGGTAATTGCAGCTCTGCACGGCGAGGCACGTAAGATTCAATTTAATCAGCAAATGCGCTCCTGCCGAAATGACCGCCAAGCCGCCCGCGCACTTATCCAGGACCGTTGCTGTAATTTGATTGAGATGGGAGTTTTCACCCTGGAAAATGCTTCTTTCACCTTTGCTGCCACTTCAGTTCCTCTTCACGCCTAAAGCAGACGGGAAGCGGTGCTCGCGGAAGCGTGCTTGCCTGCCCCCAGACTCGTCTCTCGCATGGCACAAAACACGGTGCCTGCAGCAGGGAGCTTCTCGCGGCACAGGATGTAGGGAGGAAAACTACAGCATGGCCCCGAGACCTTGCAATGGGGCCGCGGACAGGGAGAGATCTCTTCACTGCCCGAGCCCCGGGCCTCCCGGGAGCCAAAGGAGAAGCTCCATTAGCTGGGAGCTTTGGTCGGCCTTTATCCCCTGCCAGCAAAGGTGGATGAAACCTAGCTGGCTAGTCAAAAGCACGGGCCAGTTCCCGCAATGACAGATGTGAACTAGAATAAGAAAATAAATGAACCCAACTGGCAACCAGCAACTTGGCCAATATCTTCCGATTGGATTATTTAGATTGGGCCGAACGGCCCTGGCAGGCATCTGCTGGGATTGAGGCTCCTGTGCAAGTTATTTCGGAGAGAGGATTTCTTATCTCCGCCCTGCACCCTCCTAGCACGTAGCTTATTGAGGGTTTTCTTTTCACCCGATTTCCCGGTCTTTCCTCGGACAAGCCTTTGTTTTTACAGCTTATCTAAGAAACTTAACACAGCTACTCAAGCACAACGGCCTACGGCACATTTGGCTAGCTCAACCACCACCACCAAGCGAAGACGAGCCGAAGTCTGGGTGGTTTCTTTCTCAGCCTTCGTATCTGCCGTTTCTTCCCAGGTCTTTATGCTGTGTCTAGTTGGATCTCAGCGCTGGGTTAGCAGGGCGGGCTCGTTGTTTCCTTCCTAGTTATATCTGCAAAGGTTCAGCATTTATGGCAGGAGCTAGCTGAAGCCCTCCTCCTCTCCACAACAAGAAAAGGCCAAGGCTGGCAACAACCACCGAAACAGCAAAGCCTCGAGCCATGATCTTGCAAAAGGCTTCCAGTCGGTAAACTCTTGTAGCCGCCCAGCTTCTTGCCTGCGTATCAGATGGGACGTCACGGGTGAATGAAGCGGAAAAGGGAGGGCATGACTGGGATTGACTTCCTCCAACTGGGAGAAGGAAGACAAAATAATCACATAAGGAGGCGTGAAAAACAACACGCCCACATTCCCCATTTTGTACAGACATAACGTATATTATATCTGACATAAATATTAGGTACGTATTCCAGGTATGCTTTCCATTGCATGCCTTTTCCGCCCTGTACAAATGCAATACAAGCAATATATCACAACACCAAACAGCAAGAGCTGTGCAGAATTAAGGATGCTGCAGCCAAACCCTTTATATTTTACTCACTCTGTTGCTAAGTAAAAGCCCTATTGATTTTGATGAGCCTTGTGCTTGAGTACGGGGGCTGCAGAAGTGGCCCGTGGTGCTTTTATTCACTAGCAGCATTCCAGCTGACCACTGAAAGCACTGATATTTCCTTAGGTAATGTGGTATCTTTTATTAGACCAACTAAATAGTTGGGAAAAAGCTTTCAGGTACCTTTCTTCAGGCACAAGGAGATCTTGCTTGGAGAGCTCAAAACAGCAGAGACTCCCTCTGCCTGAAGAAGGGGGCTTGTGCCTGAAAGCTTGCAGAAAACCTTTTACCAGCTACTCAGTTGGCCAAATACAAGTTATCACATCTACCCAAAGGAGCTTGCCTGCCTATGCCCTTAGACCAACACGGCTACAATAAAAACCCTAATAAAAGATATCCCATCTACCCAAAGACACTTGCCTGCCTGTGTCCTTCGATCAACATGGCTACAACCAACAGCCCTAATAAAAGATATCCCATCTACTCAAAGATGCTTGCCTGCTTGTGTCCTTCGACCAACGTGGCTACAACCAACAACCCTAATAAAAAGATATCCCATCTGCTCAAAGATGCTGGCCTACCTATGCCCTTATAGTCCAGGGGTAGGCAATTATTTCAAGCGGAGGATCGCTTACTGAGTTTTGGCAAGCCATCGAGGGCTGCATGGCAGGCAGCCAGGGGCAGATAAATATTAATTTTCTAAATTTTTTAGGGCCCCCACGGGCCGGATAGAATGGCTTGGCGGGCCAAATCTGGCTCCCAGGCTGCATTTTGCCCACCCCTGCCTTAGACCAACCCAGCTACAACCAGCTACAACCAACTACCCTGATATTTCTTTCCTTTTATGCCTTTGTACACTCTACTTTTAATATATCAGTGCATTAGCCACCTGGCAAGCATTGCCATTGAAAGAGTCTGGGCCAAGTCAGCTCTGGTGTAACAGGTTGGAAGCCTCTGGATTTCCACCAGGGATGACTATGGCTCTGTGTGTTTAATATGATGAAGTTCTCCTTTTACAGGCAATTCCCAGTCATAAATATTAAACACCCATCCAAGTAACCAACTGCACAGTGCAGATGTGATGCAGAATTTAAATAAGCTTCTGACACTTATAGTGATAAAGCACCAGGATCTAGAGGAAAGCTCATCTCACAAAAAAGGGCCCTCTAACTGTTTCTTCAGGGGTCTCTTTCTACCAGATAGTTACCAGTGCTCATCCCCTTGCCTTTTTCTGGGGCAGGGGAGGGTGTTTTAGGGGGTGATATGCCTTGTCACCGTGGGACAGGGGTGTTTGTGTAGTTGGAAGAGCAGGTGGGACAAAGCCATGGGATGGTTTGGATAGGGTATATCCTGCCTTGAGTGGGGGCTTGGACTACATGACCTCCAGAGGGTCTTGAAAGCCTGACTCTTCTGTGATTCCCAGTGCTTTCTGCTCTACATCATACACTGAACTTGGCCCCGTCTGGTCCAGCAGCTATTTCTGTCAAGCCTCCCACACCGTCTCACTCAGGGCTGTACTGCTCATCATGAAGTCAATGGGGAACATCATTCCCCATCCTCCCAGGGCTCGGTGAGGTGGTGGACCAGCTCTGATTGTTGACTGATCAAACATCCCACTGCTCCCTGCTGCTTGCAACTGCTCATCGGTGTGTCCTAGGCCCTATACTGGGGCCCGCTAGTGAAAACGCCCCTTTAGCAAGAGTGGTGGGAGCCTCGGCAGGGCTGTGACCCAATTGGAGGCATAAAGCTCTGCGTGGTAGGTGGCAAAGAGCCAATGTTGATGTGCAAAGGGCTGCAGGGGGGTGTTTTTCCAGCACTTCCCATTGTAAGGTCGCAAAGGACACGGAGCCTTAATAGGTGTAAATGAAGCAAGCACAACGCCACCATTTAATGGAGCACAACATGTCTACACACAGGACATCTTGGACAGAGGAAGGGACACAAAGTGGGCCTCTGGACTTCCCATCCTGCAGGACATGGAGTTTGGTGGCTGCGTTATCACAGCTGGATGGTGACCAGCACAAAGCAATGGGCTGTTGATACAGTTTGTAAATTCAGAAGTGCTCTGGCTTTCATGTGGTTCCTATAACAGTGTGGTTTGGGTCTTCACAGGCTCCAGACATCCCCAAGTCCAACTTCTGGAAAGGGATCAAGACTTTCTCTGCAGAAGGAGAGCATCTGCAGTGCCCCCGGATAAGATCCTCATGACAAGGGAGATCCAGACACGGGCTTCAGGGCATCAGAGGCTCATGAGCTGGGATCAGAAAGACATTCCTCCTTTCTCTTCGCTCCCTGGATGACCCTTAAAGTAGGCTCATCCTGATGGTGGGTAACAAGGAGTGAAACAGCACAGGAGGAGGGGATCATCACCTCCACCTTTCCCCTAGAGTGAGCTACCTTCTTGGCACAGCTCCCTGCAGCACTTCCCCCCCCCCCCCCATCCCTGTTTTTGCTGTGTCCAAAATGTGGCAAAACATCACAACCACACACCAGGCTGCTCAGTCTATGTTGCAGCCCAAAGACAAGCAGGAAGTCCTAGAAACCTCCAGAGAAAACTTATTCTTCTATCATTTTCAGTCATGCTTCACAAATAGCAAGGGGCTAATTTTCCACTGTGCTTCTAGAGCAACGTGATTCCCAGGAGCGTGTTTCAAGCTAAAGGTGAGCTCCCACAGGTGTGTCTACATTGTAAGGCTTGCACTGGTTTTCACGTCAGTTGGGACTTAAATTGACTTGGTTGAACTAGTCCTGCACCCTGCTTGCTTGTAAGGGTGAAGCTACATGTTACACTTGGCCCGCACTAACTCTGTGGCACGCTCAGTGGTGTTAAAGGTACAACGTGCTGTGAGCACTCACTCGTTAGGGGTTAATATCATTTCCTGCCTGCACTGCTCTGACTTGCCACTAGAGGGCTGCTGAGCAGGGGTGGGGCTAGGACACCTAGGCTGGATCCCAGCAGTGCATCCTGGGATGCTGGAGGACTACAAATTGCTTGTTTTATTTCTGTGGAGCAGACTAAAGTTACCCTAACAGGAGGTAGGTAGCACAGCCCAGAGTTAACCCTCTCCTGAAGTGATGTAAATTGGAGGTGCTCAGAAGGAGCCTTGTATGGGTTAACAAGCTTTAACCTGAAGACATGCATTTTAAGAGCCATTAGTATGGCCCCAGTGTAACATGTCACTTCGCCCTAAGGATCCATGCAACATTTCCCAGTATTTTAGTAAAGTCAGGGTAATAGTCCACCTTGAGTTTACTGGCACAGCTACCTCCCACAGACTAGCCAAGCTGTGAACCTCTGCAGGGCCAGCTAGCTTAACAGCAACCGCCCTTTGCTGTTCCTTCTTGGCCAGTGTTTGATGGGAGATTAACACCACTTTGTGCTTGTATCAGAAAATCTCAACGTGCCCAATGAATATGAGCGAATTAAGCTTCACAGTGCCTTCCCGTGGCACGTAGTGTCATCTTCATCTTATAGATGAGGAAACTGGGACACAGAGTGGTCAGCGTTGGGATTTGTAGAGACCCCAAACCTCTGCTGTCCCATTGGCTCCAAGGATGGTTGCAGGTGATGGCTCCAAGGACCAGTTTTTCCCCTCGAGCACTGGAGTTGTTTGGCTTGGTGCGGTTTGCATGAGTGTGAATGGCAGCACCCCGGCTATGGCTGGGGTGACATGGTTGCTATTGTCTCAGCACTGGCCATTACAGGGATGTGCTCACCTGTGCACAGAGTTATTTTGAGTCAATTTGTCACCCTTGGTCTCCGCCTTCAGTATACAGAAAAGCTGGCTTTGGAGCAACTGAACCATATCCTGGTGTTGTCCCCTGAGCCACCTCTGCCATTCCCTTCGGACTCCATCCCCAATCATGCGTAGGTTCATTTACTTCTACCAACCTCTTTTGGTTCATCATATAAAGGCTGATGCCCAGTGGCAAGCAGATCTCCTGGTGCACAGTGGACCCAACTTCTTCTTGATCTTCCCATTCAAGAGGCATTTCCACCTTCACAAAGTGAGCTGAATGCTGCTACCGACCCAGAAGGGAAAGGTCTGGCATCTACTCAGAACTAGTGTGAACATTTCCAAGAGACAACCTACACCCCTGTAACATCTCCAAGAGACATTGGACTCCAACATTTTCAGTTCCAGTGAAGTAAATGCTGGCATTCTTCCTCCACCCCTCCATAACACCTCCCACCTCCGGTGCCGGGGTAGGCACTGCTCCTTTTCCCAGTTTGCATGCACCGGTTCAGCATTACAGACAACCCAAGTGCTCACCCCTGGATGGAGAACCAGACTGACCGAAGCAGGGAAAGAGGGGTGACAACAGGGACATCTACATGCACAGAGATGTTGCTCAAATCACTGCAAGGCCAAGGAATGAATCACTCTGAATGGAGACTCACAAGTGCGGAGGCTGGATGGTGCTTCCAAAAATTGACATACCAGAAAAGCTACTTAAAATGGAGCCTTTTACCGTCAACTTTTTCACTGTATTCCCAGGCTGCGAAGGGAAAGCACTTTCCCAAGCACTCAATGGCCCCAGCCCTGCAGTCAGGGCCAGACAAGGAATTACCACGTGTTGGATGACCAGTGTCACACCAATGCAGGGTAAGATCCACTTTGATTTGACTTCAGACTAAAAACTTAACTATGTCTCTCTGCTCAAAATTGCAACCGACTCCCATGCAATGGATGCCGAGAAAGTAGACCCATTGTAGCATTTTTTATTCTTTATCATTGCTCAACGTAGCGATGAAGAGCTGTTGTGCACAGGATATAAAAATCCAAACTATACGGGAAGAAAAATCCAGCTATCATCCCTGAAGCGTGGGTGAGACTTATCATTTGAATCAAACATGGAAGGAGAATATTCCCCCCTCTCCCCAGAGCATTTATTGAAATTCACAGAACTGCCTTCCTGTTTTATTGAAAATCACCTTATAAAGTAAGACAAAGAGGTAAAAAGTGTAATAAAAGACATCATTCCCGATAAGGGGATTACACTGTTATTCATGAGCTAAGGAGCAAGCAGAGAGCTGGCAAGTTGAGATGGTTTATAGCACGGATGCTCATTATCAGGGGGCCAAGAAGTGTTTGGGACTAATTGCAATGAAAAAAAAATAACTAATTTTTGCACTGACCTCCCAGAGGTGAGGTGCTGGAAATCTTGCTCTTCAGAGAGTTTAAATATTAAAGGTGGCCTGTATCCTAAGGAAACACTGCTTTCCAAGGCCCTTCAGGGGCTGGCTAATCTGCTAGCATAAGTGTTGTGAAAAGCATCTGAGTGTCATTATTCCCCTCTACTGGGGAGGCCACATCTGGAGTCCTGTGTCCAGTTGTGGGCCCCCCACTACAGAAGGACGTGAACAAGTTGGAGAGAGTCCAGCGGAGGGCAATGAAAACGGTTTGGGAGCTGAGGGACAGGACTGGTGAGGAAATGAGGAGGGAACTGGACTGATTTAGCTTGAGAAGAAAAGACTGAGGGGGATTGAATAGCAGCTTTCAACTCCCTGCAGGGGGGCTGCAAAGAGGATGGAGCTGGACTGGTCTCAGTGGGGGCAGATGACGAGACAAGGAGCAATGGGCTCAAGTTGCAGCAAGGGAAGTTGAGTTTGGATATTAGGAAAAACTTTTTCACAAGAAGGGTGGTGAAGCACTGGAGCAGGCTACCCAGAAAGGTGGGGGAGTCTCCATCCTTGGAGGTTTTGAAGGCCCAGGTAGACAAAGCCTTGGCTGGGATGATGTAGTTGGGGCTGGTCCTGCTTGGAGCAGGGGATTGGACTAGATGTGACCTCCTGAGGTCCCTTTAACCCTCATTTTCTATGACTCTATGATTCATGTGATGTGTCCTCCACCTGAACTCAAGGCAGAGGTGTGCATGACATTACATTGATCCATCCACTTAATGCTTCCACGTGCTATGGAACAAGGCTGTGATGTAAAGGCGTGGCAGGACATACATAAGGAGTGAGACAGGCCACTTGTATTAACACCAGTAGCTGGGCGTGGAGTTCCTTGGATGTGAAGAGACTCCAGAAGCCAGTTTTGGACAAGAACAGGATCCCTAGAGCCTGACCCAGACCCCAATTTGCACAGGTTCAGGAGGCTTTAGAAGATGAAATCTGGAGTTACATCATCCGTCAATATAACCCTATCCAAATGGGAATTTCTTCAGAGAAATCCAATGGCTTGTATTGAGTTCAGTGATCGGACCAATACTATTCAATATCTTCTTCAGCAATTTGGACGAGGGCATGGAGAGCACCCTCTCCAGGTTCGCCGATGATACCAAGTTATGGGGCAAAGTTAGTACACCAGAGGGCAGGGAGCAGATTCAGGCCGACCTGGACAGGTTGGATCAATGGGCAGAGAGAAATAGGATGCAATTTAATAAAGATAAATGTAAGGTACTCCACCTGGGAAGGAGGAACCCCCAGCACACCTGTAGGTTGGGGAGTGTCCTACTCAGCAGCTCGGAGGCAGAGAGGGATCTTGGAGTCATAATTGATTCCAAGATGAACATGAGCCGGCAGTGTAACGAGGCCATCAACAAGGCCAGTCGTGTATTAGCAGGTGCATGACTAATAGATCAAAGGAGGTGATGCTCCCCCTCTATGCAGCACTGGTCAGGCCACAGCTGGAGTACTGTGTCCAGCTCTGGGCGCCACATTTCAAGAGGGATGTGGGGAATCTGGAGAGGGTCCAGAGGAGGCCATTCGCATGATTAGTAGCCTTCGTGATAGACCCTACGGGGGGAGGTTGAGAGAGCTGAATCTCTTCAGCTGTCACAAGAGACGGCTGAGGGGAGATCTGGTGGCCGCCTATAAATTTATTAGGGGAGGTCAATGGGGAATAGGGGAAGTGCTGTTTACTAAGGTGCCCCAGGGAGTGACTAGGAATAACGGGTGGAAACTAGTTGAGAGGGAATTTAGGTTAGATATTAGGAAGGAATTTTTCACAGTAAGGGTGGCCAGGATCTGGAATGGGCTTCCAAGAGAGGTGGTGCTATCACCTAGCTTGGAGGTCTTCAAGAGGAGGCTAGATAGTCACCTGGCTGGGGTCATCTGACCTCGGTCCTCTTTCCTGCCAGGGGCAGGGGGTCGGACACGATGATCCATTGAGGTCCCTTCCGACTCGACAACCTATGAATCTATGAGTCACAATGGACTTTTCTGGCTGAACCGTCCAAGACTTCATGCTTAACTTTGACCTTGAATTTAGGTAATGAAATTAGAGTCATCCTGTCTGTACACCCAGGAAGAGCTCTACTTGCAATTAGCCCTTGAGTGCCAGGGAGTTAGTCATATAATACAAACCCGGAGAACATGAATTGCTATAGTCAAATTCAGGAGTCATTGGGATCTCTCCATCTCCAATTCATTGCAGCCCAAACTAGACCTATTTGCACACGTTTAGGCTCTATCTTGTGCTGGGGCCTCGTTCACTGGCTGGCATCTGATACAGGCAGGAAAGTCACTACCCTGTGAGGTGGTTTGGTGGTTTTTGCAGACAGAGCTGTGCATCATCCAACAGTTACTGGGCAGCTATCAACACCGACATTGGATCTAATTCACTGTCATCTGTCCAAGCAGAAATGCCAATGACTGAACTGGCTAGAGATTGAAATACCCTCTCTCTCAACTTTCTAAAGGCAAAGGCATCAGGTCAAGATTGAGTTATGTTGTTGGACCACTGCAACCGAAATTGGACCTTCCCCTGTTACAGCTGCTCAATGAATGGATGTCGGACATCATTTTCCAAGACTGACAGTCTGGAAGCTGGTTTCTGTAACCGAGTTTGTCTGGTGCTTCTGCAAATGAAGCCTGGCTTTTATTCCATTATAGCCATGTCGTTATAAAATCCATCAAGACCACATGGTATAGTCTCAACTCCACGTCCAGGGCCTCCCTTGCTCTAACATGAATTGGCATTTCTCAGCTGGACCCACATGTCTTGAATTTAGACTATGCCCATAAGGTTCAATCCATGCTTTTAAATAAAACACCTATGATACAAGGTTTCACAGGCAGCACTGAGGCACGCCACCTAACACATAGCAAGGGTGGGCTAAAGTGGTTTTTGCTGAACAGGCAGCTACATCTCTGCCTCTGGTGGCATGTAGCACTGGCTGGGCTAATTAGGCTAAACAGGTCTTAATTGGAAGCCAGGTCAACCATTGGGGAATGTGAGAACCAAACAACGCATTGCACTAAGCACCTCTGTTCAGGGAAGACGGGTGGGGAAGTGCAAAGTGTTGAAGATTGATGAACATAGGACACGTGCACCAGGGCTTAACACAAAGGTCCTTGACTGAATGGCAACAGACTCAGTAATCCTGTCCAATATACTGCTTAGGCCACTTGAGCACTTGAAGAGCTCCTGGCTCTAGGCAAGACCGTGGTACTGTATACTGTTATCACTTGTTTGATTAAGCAAATTGAACCTAGAGGTAGCAGATACACCAGAGAAAACAAGTCAAAGGTAAGGAAGGCACAAATGTTCTCAACTAGGAGTTCATGGGAAAGCAGGGCTGGAAGGGACCTCACAAGGTCAAGTAGTCAAGCCCGTCAAGCCAAGCCATCCCAACCAATTGTCTTACCTGGGCTTGAAAATTTCCAAGGATGAAGATTCAACAACCTCTTCAGATAGCCTATTTCAATGCTTGCCCACCCTCAAAGTCACAGGATCGTAGGCAAACCAGACTGGAAGAGACCTCCTGAGGTCACATCTACTCCAACCCCCGCTTGAGGCAGGATCATCCCTATTCAAACCATCCCGTACAGCTCCACTGCCTAACCGATTAGCCAGCACAGTCAGTCCTGACACAACCATTCACACTCAGTTTGCAAAACAAATTGCATCAGAGCAGAGAACGGACATTTCTGTGTGAGCTCGTGGGCCATAATTTTCTATTCATAGAATTGGTAGCATCGTCCCGTCACGGTGTCACCTGGACACTTCCAGAAACCGTACAAGAGGTCGCAGGAATTGAGCTCTGGCACTTGGAAGTAAAACACAACTCATTCAAAAAATCATTGTGGGAACTCTTACAGGTATAAAGGACTGAAGAGATGGCGTAGCAATCTCTGTAAGTGAATAGGTAGCAAAGTCTCTCTGCTCCTGCCCCAGTCTAAACACTTAAGGTGGAGCAAGGATCATGGTGTCCCTTTATACATATGCTTCTTCTGTGGTCCATAGCAGTGTTGGTAGAGAGATTTATAATGACAGGTGGAGAAAGGACCATATATATGTATGGGCATGGGAGTCTGCAAAACGTAGCCAGCATCACAAAAGTTGGACAGCTGGAATGGGAGCCTTTACGAAGTAGGAGTTGTCTGCTGGAGATTACACGGACTATGAGCATATTTCACAAGAACTGACCCTCCATTGGACTATATCGGCTAGAGATGGGCCAGCTATCCAGGGTTTAAGAAAGAAGATCCTGGGTCTGACTCAGATGCTGGGGTTCAGAAACATCTCTAGTGTTTCATAGTATCGTAGAAAATGAGGGTGGAAGGGACCTCAGGCTGTTGCATCCAGTCCAACCCCTGCGCCAAGCAGGACCAGCCCCAACTACATCATCCCAGCCAGCCAGGGCTTTGTCTACCCGGGTCTTCAACACCTCCAAGGATGGAGATTCCCCAACCTCTCTGGGTAACCTGTTCCAGTGTTTTACTACCTTTATGGTGAGAGAGTTTTTCCTAATATCCAATCTCAACTTCCCTTGCTGCAGCTTGAGCCCATTGCTCCTTGTCCTGTCATCTGCCCCCACTGTGACCAGCCCAGCTCCATCCTCTTTGCAGCCCCCCTGCAGGGAGGTGAAGCTGCTATTCAATCCCCCTCCGTCTTCTCTTCTGCAGACTCCATCAGCCCAGTTCCCTCAGCCCCTCCTCACCAGTCCTGTCCCCCAGCCCCCAACCATTTTCATTGCCCTTCACTGGACTCTCTTCAACGTGTCCACATCCTTTCTGTAGTGGGGGCCACAGCTGGACACAGGACTCAGGATGTGGCCTCCCCAGTGCTGAATAGAGGGGAAGAATCACTGCCCTTGATCTGCTGGCAACACCCCTACCAATACAGCCCAGGATGCCGTTCACCTTCTTGGCACAAGGGCACACTGCTGGCTCCTATTCGGCTTCTTGTCCCCTGTCCCCCCAGGTCCTTTTCTGCAGAGCTGCTGCCCAGCCCGTCACCCCCAGCCTGCCCCGGTGCAGGGGATTGCTGTGTCTTAAATGCAGGAGTTACTGAACCTCATAAGATTTCTTTTGGTCCAATCCTCCCATTTGTCAAGGTCACTCTAAATCCTAGCCCTACCCTCCAGTGTATCCACTACTCCCTCCAGCTTGGTGTCATCTGCAAACTTGAAAGTTTGCTGGAAAGAAAGTACTCACCTTTCTCCCAGCTCTGACCCCTGTGGCTGGTCTTCCCATCTTTCAGTTCAAATGATCTCGGAGTTGAGAACTCCCTTCTCTCGTACCAGCACGCATCTTGTAACAGGGGGAGTTACAAAAACTCACTGCCGCGCTCCAGAGGATAATGCCGGCTTCTCAGCAAACCTCCTCCAAACCTCAGCTAACCGCGAAGCTGGAGCTGCAACCCTCTTATTAATTCTGCAGCGGAGAGCAGGATGTGATTATGCCATCTTTATTTGATTATATTAGCTTGCTCTTCAGTACCACGAAGCTTAACCAACTTACACAAATAGATGGAGATAAGCTCGAATTAATGGCTTTGGGAATGTTTTGGAGATCTCTTGTAACTGGCAACAGAAATCCTTAATTCATTTAATTAGCCATGCGAAGGATATTATATGACTTGTAAAACCCACCCCAGCTGACTGATAAGGAGTCATTATTGAACATGGTTTCTATTTACAGAACAGGATGCAGGGTAAACTCAGAATCAGGTAATGGCTTCAAGAGGACACAGGGCGAGAGAGAGGGTTTGCAGCTCCTGAGTTTTTTGCAGTACAGAAATGACCTGATCTGATGTTAAGTGTCGTCTTTATGTCACTCAGGGGCTTCATTACAGCCCACTCCAGAGCTGAGAGTGTAAGCTTTGCTCTGCACTGAGCCAGCACCATCCTCAGTCAACCCTTCTGTAAAATGGGCACCTGGTCATTCCAGCCACAGTATCAAAGACTGGGGATCAAGATGCCAGCTTCATCCCTGGCTGCAGAAGCTGGCATGCCATAAGCATGCCAACATGCTGATCTAGGTGGGCCTCTGACCTTTATCTCACCTTGAATTAACTCTTCATGGTATGAATGGTTGGGGGGATAAAAGTGATAGTCTTAACAATTAAAATGACAATACTGTGCTGGATGTGCTAGACTCAAAAGAAACTAACTCTTCAGCACAGTCATAGCGGGATTACCCTGGGTTTTTGCCCTGTTTGAAAAGGAGTTTAATACCTCTCCTAATTTAAAGGAGGAAGAAAATCTCCAGGGTTCAGTACAGACCTGGAGGCCTGCAGGCATACAGCCAAATGCAAATTCAGCACTTTAAATGAACGAACACCGACCTTTAGAAACAAGCGGCTGCAGAAGACAACGAGAAGGATGCAGGGAGGAATGCATTTTGTGCCTCAGTTTCCCCTGGCTGCAAACTCGACGTGTTAATACTGTGCCCCTCGCTTGGATGACAGCAGGCCGAGTACCTCCTGAAAGACAAATCCATGTCTTGGAGCTGAAGTCACTATTTCTGGTAGCTTATGTTATATAGACCAGTCCCTGAACAGAGATGGTAAGAGACAGCAAGCACGCAAGCAACCCGCTCTTTCAGAAATCGTAAGCAAACCCCAGTGCCTCCTTCCAAAGGAGTAACTCCAATCCAAGAATTGACTCTGACTAGAGAGGTCAATAGGTAGCAAAACCCTCAGGTTTTCTTTCTTCTTTTTTTTTAAACTTAGAAATACTTTCCCTTCTCTTCTTCAACCATTTCTGACTTTCTCTTTGCCCTCTCTCTTCCCTATAAGTAATTGTGATAAATCATAATTTTCATCTGGGGGTCATTGTGGGCAGTTCACTAAAGACACCAGCTCAGAGCTCAGCAGCCATCAGAAAGGCTAACAAAATGTTTGGGATGATTAAGAAGGGAATTGTGAATTAAATAGAAAGCATCATCATGCTCCTTTATAAATCCATGGTGCATCCACACCTTGAATACGGTGCCCAGTTTTGGTCCCAACACCTCAAAAAGGATATAGAAGAACTAAAGATGGCCCAGAGGAGGGCAATGAGGATCATCAAGGGTGTGGAGGGGCTTATGAGAGGAGATTAAAGAGGCCAGGTCTATTCGATTTAGAAAGGAGATGCTTGAGGGGGACATGAGAAGGGTTTACAAAATACTAAATAGTGAAGAGAAAGTCAATAGGGATTTATTATTGACCCTCTCTCAATACAAGAAGGAGGGGACACAATATAAAATGAGCAGGCAGCGGGTTTCAAATCAACAAAAGGCAATTCTTTTTTTGCTCGGCGTGTCATTACAGTGTGGGACTCATTGCCACCAGATGTGGTCCAAGCGGACGGTTCGGCCAGATGCACCAAGGGATCGGACACGTGCTTGGAGGAAAGGGGCATCGGTTGCTATTGAGCAGGAGAGCAGGAGGCACGGCCGCTCCGTCACAACATCCTGGACCTTATATGCTGGAGGCTGCAAAGGAGAGCAGGAACAGGGGAAAACCCTGCTCAGACCCAGTTCAATCTCCCTTTCAGCCTCCGCTCTCTGCCACCGTGCGATACAGGAGGCAAGATGGACCTATATGGTCTGCCCCAATCCGTGGCAATCCAGATGTTCTTCAAATCACCTGGAAAAGTGTTATCTGCTGATTTGCCCCTGAATAGTGCTTACACCCATCCCAGGGAGAGGAATTAATGCTGGTAGGACCTTCAAAAGAGTGGTGTTTTACAAATGCGAGGTATTGTGATTTGAGCATTTTAAATTTGGGTTACTAGAAGACATGATCATTTGTACGTGAGTTAGAAATCAGTCTCACATCCTGCTTTTAGCATCAAGGTATGGAAATCTAAGCAACCAGTCAGAGGGGTGAGCTATGCTAAAATGAGATTAGGCTTGCGAAAGATTATGCTACACATCTCTGATTGACTTGGTCTAGAAGGTGCAAACCTCCCCTGCCTTCTGCTTGACTTCAGAATAACGCCGCTAACTACCTCGCAGGCCTCTTCAATGACATTTTTAATTGAGCGGCGGGTACGATGTTCTCCAGAGCATCCTCTATCAGCTTCATGTTTTCAGCAATGCCAAGCCTAGGATAAAAACTATAATTAATTTCTCCTTCTAAAACCTTTAAATTATAATTAAAGACAACACACATAATAAGAAAGTTTTCTCTTGATATTACATGCAATGTCGGAGTTAATTATTGTAATTTTAACTTAGGGATTTTTTTTTTTTTATCACTTAAAAATGTTAATCTCCCCCTGTTACGCAGAGATTTTGGAGAAAGCAGAAAACCTCGCCTATCATCTTTCCGATATATGTTTCTGCACAACACCTGGAAGCTGCATGTGCCGGTCTTTGGTCACCGAAATTTAAATGGGAAGGAACAACATTGGGTCATTGTCTCAAAAGGTCGATACCCGATGAGATAACCTCCACGTCCTCGTAATGAAACAGGGGTGAGACGATATGATATTGTAAGTTGCTTTTTGCACACTTTGCCTCCTGTATTGCACAACGGCAGCTAGATATCATTTCTCTCTCCCTTCCCACTCTCAATTGGGTATGCTACATCCCAGATGTGGCTGCTCTATAGACACAAGGGAGGTGATCGGTATTGAAATCACTGCCATCGATGGTAAAGCCCCTCCTGGATTTCTGTGAGCACAGGATTGGGTCCCAATACTTTAGTCCTGAAAATAAATCCATGAGTAACTTCACACACGGGGGTAATTCTTGCTTTCTGTGTCCATCTTTGTGGCCCTGTTCAGGTGAGTGACACTAAAAAGACATGGAAGAGTTTGCAAATCTGGGCCCCCATTTTTTAGGGTTCTGCTGTATAAAATGCCTTTCTGGGCAAGAGCCACTACATCAATGCAACAACACTGCATGATTTTTTTTTATGGCTTAGTTTGCATGTGTAGTATAATATTTTGTTTTGTAGAATCGTATTACATTTTTTTTTAATATTTCACACTGGCCCCAGCTGCTTGCCAGGATTTGTGTTAATGTAACTGCTGTTTCAGGGATGTATTTGGTAGCCGTGTTGATCCGAGACAAAAAGGAATACAAAAATCTCCTATGTATGGGGACTTTTTACCATCTTTTATTTTCCCTGAGCCTGATGAAGGGCATGTGAGCTCAAAAGCTTGCAGAAAAAGAGGTATATTTTTTTTGTGCAATTGCTCAGTTGGTCTAATAAAAGTTGTCATCTCTGAACCAGGATTTCTAGATTTTCACAATATTCCTGTTGTTGCAGCTCAGTCAGGTTTTTGCTGCCGTAGGCTGGTAACTTTGGAGTTTGTGGCCAGAGGTGGGGAATGCAGTAGGAAGCCTTGAGCAGGTTGCTACACGGAGATAATTTTCTGCTGGCTTCATCTGAAAGTAATAGAAATCCTAGAGATGTGGGGTTGGAAGGGACCTCCAGAGGTCACATCCAGCCCAACCCCTGCCTGAGGCAGGATCAGCCCCGTCCAAACCAGCCCAGACACATCCAGCGTATAATCTATTAGCAAAACTATACAGTCAACCTGGACACAACCACCAGACATAACACCCTAAGATGCCACCGGGAAATCAAGGGGACCACAGCAGCCTATGTGCTGCTTCTACAAAGGTTGTTAAAAAACAAATCAAGAGATCCCAGGTAGAGACCACAACCCTGCTACACAAGGAGGCAACCCTCTCCCCCCGCCACCAGTCTGCACCAATCTAACCTCCACACTCCAGCCTCATTTGGCTGTGCAGCCCTGCAAGGGGTCTGCAAGGAAACCCAGTGCAGGAAAATCCAGTGCAGGTGTTGCAAGTGCAGGCATTGCCATCACGGTCATTGCTAGGACCATGCATCAGCCTTGGCATTGCGATCCTTTTAGCTTCTCCAGGGATCTGGCTCTGGCACCTACTGTAGGACTTGAGAGGAATTCAAGCATCTTAAGGCCCAAAGTGCCAGCCTTTGCCCTCTCGTGCCCGCAGCTAGCCCCGTAGGCCCCCAGTGCTCACCAACGAGGATCCCCAGGCATCAAGAGTTTTCCTTCTGATTACACCCAGGACTGACTCTGGTTTGTCAGGGCTCAGTGATTGGGTTCGGCTGCTTCTAGCACTGTGTGCACTTCTGGGCTCCACATTTTAAGAAGGACGTGGAGAAGAGTCCAACAGATGGCAATGCCAATGGTTTGGGGCTGGGGCACGTGACTGGTGAAGTCAGACTGGGGAACTGGGTTTAGTCTGGAAAAGAAAAGATTGAGGTGGGATTTGATTGCAGCTTTCACCTCCCTGCAGGGGGGCTGCAAAGAGGATGGAGCTGGACTGGTCTCAGTGGGGGCAGATGGCAGGACAAGGAGCAATGGGCTCAAGTTGCAGCAAGGGAAGTTGAGGTTGGATATTAGGAAAAACTCTCTCACCATGAGGGTAGTAAAACACTGGAACAGGTTACCCAGAGAGGTGATGCAGTCTCCATCCTTGGAGGTTTTGAAGACCTGGGTAGACAAAGCCATGGCTGGGATGATGTAGTCGGGGCTGGTCCTGCTTGGAGCAGGGGTTGGACTTGATGTGACCTCCAGAGGTCTTGTCCAAAACTATTTTTCTATGATCAACAAGATCTACTTTTTCCATCCTTGGGCCTTGAGCCCATCAAACTCAAAAGCATCGTTATAACCCATGGGACACTAGGTGGTCCCAGTCTACAACTCCATGGTTTTCAGGCAGGATGACTTTTTCATTTCAAACGCAGGTACTGTCATCTAATTCACCCCATTTCCTCAAAAATGTGCATCACATATTGAGGACACAGGGCAAAGATGAAGGCGAACACCCCATAGGTATCCAATAGCTAGTAAAAACCAGACATGCACTTCTCTGGGAACAGCCTAAAAAACGTTTTCAACCCTAAAACAAAGCTCATTGGCTATTGTAGGGTGTTGCCAGCACTTTATAATTGTGTGAACTCAAGTAGGAACCGTGCAAAGATGTAGCACACTACTACTTCTCTAATATTGGCTTCTCTAAGATTTTGGGGTGAGCATTTGCTTAGTGGATATATTATCTGTTGGTGCTGGTTGTCCACAGACCCACTCTCTACATCTGTGCATTTGACATCCTGACCTCTGCTTTCCAAACGTTCAGGGATGCTAAAATTGGTGGCTCAAACCCATCTCTGTGATAACATCTCCAATGACCCATCTCTGTCTTAACAGTGCATTTAATCAGGCCAAAATGGTAGGAGACTGGCCTGTCTTCCAGGATAATGGAGGATCCTGTGACAATCAACTACCTTAGGAAATAAAAGGAAAACATAATGGGCACTTTCAGAGAGAAAGCAGAAAAAGATGCAGATAATAGGTACAAAATGGCCACTTCCGAGCTGCAGCTGCCTGGCTCTGCCTAATACAAATGGACAGCTCTAAAAAGGCAGGAATGGAAAAAAAATCCTATCAAGGGCAGACATGGCATAGATGAAGGCGAAAAGTCACTAAGACGGTGCCTGGCGTTGCTGTATTTCATGTCCAGTGCCAGAGCGCAGAAGCAGAGCTGAGCTGCAAAAGTTCCCCAAATTTTGAACGTTCGAGTCTGATCTGAACTTCGGAGAGGGCTGGCGGGAGTGCGATTCCAGGAACGGGCTCCAGTTTAGGCTCGCTACCCTATTTTCTTGTATACAACACACCCCTTTTTTCCCTAAAAATCAGCTTCTTGAATTTGGGATGTGCATTATAAGCAAAAAAATATGGTAACAGCCATTTCTTCCATTTACACTTCTGCTGGAGGATAGATCAGCAAAGATAATGTTGCACGTGCTCGACGTGGAGTAGCCCAATGAGCAGCTCCATAGCTGCTGCTGTTTGGATGCTTACTGCTGCTTACCTACATTTTCAAGGAAAGAGCTTTCTTTCTTCACTCGTCCCTTCACAAACAAGATGCAGCTCTTATTTGGGGGGGTGTTGTATGCAGGAAAATACAGCATTTCCCCCACAAGTGTCCCTTTCTGTCCATCCCTCCCCTTGACTTAAGCACTTGGGCCAGCAACAGTGTTTAATGGCGTGAGTGAGACAAGTGGACATCATTGACAAAGTCTAGACCTCCACTACCGTGCTCCAAGTGAGAGCAGTGTGCCATACCCACCTCTCCAGCTCCATCGGGTCATGCCAGTTGGCTTTTCCTGGCCAGACTAAGGATCGTTAGCAAGCAGCCAGCAAGCCCAGTCAGCAAAGAAATATTCTGACTTCACCATTTCAGAAATAATGTGCGATGCAGAGCCCCTGAGCTGAGTGATTTATCAAGGTAACGGCAAAGGGAGGACATAATGTGGCCAGAAGCTGATGTATTACTGTCCTGAAAGATTCATGTGGTTCAATTGATGGCTGGCATTGCTGGCCCTATCCGTACAGAGACTTCCTGGGCCATCCAAAATGCCATGTTAAAAACACTAGTATTTATCTCTTACACCATGTTTAATAGCCTCGAATGCCATTTGCAAGAATTAACCAGTTGTTCCCTCCAGCACCGTGGGCAAGCAGCTGGTGCAAGTCAGCTCCCCAAGGGAGGAGGCATCGCAGAGTGCCCAGGTACTCTCTGGGCATCACTTTCTTTATCGACACCTGTAAGCCTGAGCTGGGATGAGATGATGAAATGGCATTCAGGGAGATCCCGTCTGCTAGGAATTTCTTGCCCAAATCCATGTCTTGGAAATGCTCCAACTTTGAGGTCTAAGTGGAGACCAAAGCCAACTCATGCAGCTACTTAAAGGGTCGATGCAAGGTGTAACACCACTCCGCTGCATCCGTGCTGGTGCTGATAATCTGGCTTGCACATTACAAAAGAAAACATTAAAAAAAAAAGAAATGGTGCAAAGCCACCCATTACAGACCACTGGTTGACACCTGCCTGCATTGTACCCTACAATGTTGTCTTCAAGTCATTCTTCAAATCTCTCCTCTCACTCCCTAGTCACTATTGCCTTTAAATTAAGCATTAAGTCCATAAACTGAGTTGAACTAGCATGAGTAGCATGAGCTAAAGGGCCAGGCTCTCAAGCTGAGACCTGGAAGAGATTCATATACTTTGTGGAGACCCATGCACACTGCGGAGCAGGTTACATGTGCTCCTCACCTAAAGACTTCTGCATCTCATTGCTTGTCCACCTTGCTGAGCTTCATGCTGCCCCTACACCTGCTCTGCTCTGCTCTGCTGATCTTCTCACTCTTGTCCACCTGGGTGTTTCTGTCATGTCGCTTCCAGGCCTTTTCTACCCAGCCCCCTTTGCATGACATGACCCCAATAAGGTCATCGTCAAGGCTCTCACACGGAAGCCCCACATCTACCACACTGCTTTCACTGGATATGTACTATGAATATACTGATATAAGTATGCCATTTCCCATTCTCTCAATGCTAATGGCATAAGACCCAAGGCCTCCCTCAAAAAAATGCTAGTTCTGAGCTTTCACTCATTTTTTGACTAACTTTTGAAGAAAAAAAAAAACAGAGCGACTCTGTTGCAAAGAACTCAGAAAACCCACAACAAGTTGGGATGGTTTGGGTGCTCTGGATTCCTGTTTGCAACCTCTGGGCTTATCTTGTGAACCATGTGGAGGTGTTTGCACACCTAACAGTGCTAATACCGTGCGGCATCCTGCCGTGCCCTTAAAACGAGCCCCTTGGTCAAAGGTTGGTCCTGCATAAGGGCAAGATTTTAAAAAGCATTGAAAAGAAACACACCCTCAGTTCCCATATGACTTTATCCACATTTCATTTTGGCCTTCAGAAACACCAGCCCAGCTAATTCAGAGCTGCCGCCCATAGTTTGGATCATTTTCGGAAGCCAAGCACCCTTCTCTGCTTGCAGCGTTAATCATGACCTGTCTCAACCCTGACTCCTAAAAAACATATCCGGCAGATGTCTGTATTTGCACAGGACAAAACCCACAGCAGTCATCTCAGAATCCCTTTGATCTTATTTATTGAAGTTATCTTCGTGAAATTAGCTCCTTTTAAAATTCAGCTATTAGAAGCTGCAAATAATGAGGCCATTAAAATAACTTAGCACAGGCTGTGATCAATTAAAATGAATTGGAAGGAATAAGGACTTTAGGAACAAGTTGCTTCATCAGGGAATTCAACAGTCATCTGCGTCTCCCTTGGCTTAAATATATACAGCATGTATATTCATAATGCCTCCACGTGAAGTTATATACAGCTGAATGCCACAGTTATTAAATCAACCAAAACACAGTGCATTCATCTTTTAAAGCAGAAAGGTTATTTTAAAAACAGGCAGCACACGCATCAACTGGTCTGTATTGGCCTCGTCTGGTCCTTCTTTGCTGCTGTAGGAGTGACTTTTTCCCATTCTAGATTAAAACACATCCCTTTCTACTCTCGACTGACTTCTTCCAGCTCGCTTGTGGACTCCGGAGCTCCCATCATTATTGCCCCGACTCAGCAACCATTGAAGCATCTGCTTAGGTTCCTCTTCACTTTGCAAAGCACGTGCTTCAGACTGCCAATGCTTTTCATCGCCCAGCTCCCCCAAGTTTCAGGACAGCTAACTCGATTGTCATTTCCTCTGAAGAATCACAACCTGGGCTCTTTTACTGACTAGGGATGGGGTGCTCGATGGGCATGCGCGAGCTCACCATACCCCGCTCGCTTCCAAAGCCGGGTTGCTCATTGGAATGAAATATCAAAAGGTGGGGGAATCATCACAGGGTTTCCTGCAAGGACCGAAAGTCGGAGGGTAACTTATCTAAGACATAGCTCGTGGAGAAGCGGAGGCCATGCAGATGGAGCCCAGGGGAAATAAAAGACACACCATTCACACTGTAAGCCCATGTAGTGTGCTGCCCTGTCTCATACCACGGCAGAGAAATGCAGCAGCACCAGAGGAAGAGATGGGGAATTGGGTGCGGGATCTCCCTTGTGATCAACCTAGAGACAGGAGCGATCTTGCTAGTTTTGTGAGAAGGAGATCTCCGGTGCAGCCGTGGGGGACTGGGATTATCCGTTTCTGTACGGCTTCGCTGGTCTAGGACTCGGCACCCCTTCTTGCAGCAGAGAGGAGGGCTCTCTGATGCCGCAGCATCACTCGTCTGGTCCTCCCAAGACCCCGCGGACGTCCTGCAAGAAGGCGAGAAGCAAAGACTTGATATTTCCTAAGAGCCAGGCAGCAAATGGTTTTATAAATCCATTAGCAAAGAAACCAGTGCAGGATGGGGTCAAAGCACTGGGCTGGGGCTCAGGAGAATGGGGCTCCCTTCTCCCTCTGCCACCGCCTTCCCGCGTTACAGCGGGCAAGTCACCTTGTCTCCTTGGCGTTTCTGTCCCCTGAGTATACAGGGGTTGCAACAGGGCTTCCCCACCTATACAGGCGGCAGGGGACAGAAATCAGGGGCAAAGCCTTCAGTGCAGATGAAACACCGACAGCCAGGGTGTTGCATTCATTTCTTTCCTCGCTCTTCAGCGTCCAGGAGGAGGAAGGGAGCAAAGCCTCTGGCTGGGTGACAGCAGCATCCCGCATTCGTGATGAGGAACCTACTTTGGTCTGTTTTGGTGCCAGCCTCATCCTTTGCGCCTGCAAAGGGGAATGACGGGGTTTTGGCTGGGTTTCCTCCGCTGCCAGGAGTTATTTCGATGGCTTCATGCAGCGCTTTTTGAAGAGCACTCGAATCCCACTGCTGCAGCACCACGCCATCCCCATGCCCTCCATCACCAATGTCACCTATAGCACGTATCCTGGTCATAGACGTACACTCTCTTGCCCTCTTCCCATCCTCCCTGCAGCGGGACATGAGACTGAGGGCTTGCTCTGTGTCGGGCCAGGTCAGCGCCTCCCAGCCACGCTCGGGTTATCCTTCTCTGCTCCCGGTCCCGCTGCCCCCGATCAGCCCCTGCAAGTGGCCACGATGTAGCTTCCCGGAAGAATAAAACACTCCAAGATTATTTAATCTTAAATATAATAAAGCACTCCAAGATTATTTTAGTGGGTGTGTTGGCACCAGTGATGGATGCAAACCCGCGGAGCACGAAGGGGCTGGATTGCAGGGCCGTTGTTCAGAGAAAGGCTTACTCACGGCCCTGGAGTGATTCCTTTATAGGCAGACACGGTTCTTTGGGTAAATGTGATATCTTTGATTAAACCAACTCAACCCCTGAATTATAGACTTCATGTAGCTTCATCCTTTTGTGTGACTCTAACCACCAGGCCACGCTGCATGGGCTGGATTCGGACCCTCGGGGCACCGAAATAAGTCACTGCGTTCAGAACGGAGCCGCTCCCGGCTTAGACAGGGAAGAGATATCACAATCAGCTGTCTTGCAAAGGATAAGCTAGAAGACAGAGAGATGAAGGCCACGGATATCTTATCGTGGTGGGAAAATGGGTACCAGGTAGAAGCGAGCAGAGATAGGTGCTTGAGGAAGCCAAGAGAAGAAAAGGCAATCTTTCTTGCTTTAAAGGAAGAGAATTTGTGTGCGGCGTACACAAGCCAAAAGCTGTCCGGCCTTGCTGACACTCTCCCCATCTATCCCCGTCTCAGGTTGAATTCAAAGTTGACTTTGGTCGGGGATATGAAATGTTGGCCTGATGCATCTCCCTACATACAAAAGTCACCGGCAGGGCCCGGCGTCATGAAATGCAGCATCTTATTAATAAAGGTTTGTGCAAGCAGCAGGTCTCCAAGGCAGGGAGTTATTAATGCATCTGCGCCTGCTAGTTAAGCAAGGTAATTAATATATCTCCAAATATTAGCAACGCACAGGTGACCCTGACGGCTGTCAACAATGCAATCTGGGTCATTTCTAGCACGTGATTTGAACGTATTCTAGAAAAACAAGTTTCTCATTACAAAAGCTAATTAAGTTTCGGGAAAAAGACTGCTTTTGTTTTACTACTACAATAAACTTAATTACAATAACCAACACCCAGTGGACAAATACTTTTCTGGAGAAAACTCCCTCTGTTCTTGGAGCATCAGATCCTTTTTTTTTTTTTTTTAAATACTCATTCTGTTGTGTTCCCAAAAAAAGGAACAGCTCATTGCATGCAAGAACACTATTTCCTGTGTTATATTTAGAGATTGCCTTGGCATTGCCAGCAAGACGCGTATGCAACTGGGGAGAGCAACCTGCGTGGTGCTCAGACACGCGTGGGTGAGAGGGTCCAGACTGGCTGTTGGGAGCATCTTTGGTACCGAACCAAAATATGCCTTCGTAAAACTCCCTTGCATTTAATAGAGTTATATCAGACAGCGGTTTGGCCAATTTGCCTTTTAGTAATCTCAGGAGCTGGGAATGATTAACATCTTGGCCGAGCTCTGACACGGGCTCCCATTAGGACCTTGATTAAGCTGCACGGCTTTTTTTGTCCCGTTTACCAATCAGCTGCTTCTCCGCATTCTTGCATGAATGATTGAGATAATCTATGCCAAGGGCTTTGAAGCAGAAAAGTACGACGGGCCGAGCGGCTTTACGTGCTCATTTGTGATTGGAAGCGTGTGAGCATTGAAGTTTGCCAGCTGCATCCAAGCCCGGTGGAATAAACACAGGGACAAGCACCAGCGATGAACCTCAGCACAAACCAGGCTCCGTAGGAGCAAGAGTGCGGGCCTTCCTGGATGGAGGACAGGAGACCGAAGATGAGAACCAGTGATTATGGATTTTCATGCAAGGGAGATACACGGGGGATTAGCAAGTATATTTGCACGTGCATGCACACACACACTTTAGGCTAAGGAGCAGCCAGCTGCAAGCAGATTCAGTGAGTTCAAGTTGAGCCCCCCGACCAACCCCATGAGGATGTTTTCAGCGGCTGTGAATCAGTCCCAACTTACTGACGGGTCTAGAGGTCTCAGCCCATGGAGCAGCATGACCGGGGTCTGGAGCTGCCCCACTGCAGGGTCGTTCACACCAGGGCAGTTTGCCCCCGTTTGCTGAAATCCCAGAGAAGATAAGGCTCCTGGCTGTGCAGTCAGCCAGCAAACCTTCCCCCGTTAGTGGGATATGCTGCTGCCTTCAGCAACAAAGAGCTGGCCTCTCCCTACAGTCCCCCCCTTTAGCCTTTTCCCTAGTTTCCTCTCTTCCGTCATAGAAATAATAGAAAAGGAGGTTAGGAAGGGAGCTCAGAAGGTTGCATCTAGTGCAACCCCCTGCTCCAAGCAGGACCAGCCCCAACTCCATCTTCCCAGCCAGGGCTTTGTCAACCCAGGTCTTCAAAACCTCCAAGGATGGAGATGCCACCACCTCTCTGGGTGACCTGTTCCACTGCTTTACTACCCTCCTGGTGAAAGAGTTTCTCCACATATCAAACCTCAACTTCCCTTGCTGCAACTTGAGCCCATTGCTCCTTGTCCTGCCATCTGCCCCCACTTAGTAACATGCTCCAGTGTTTTATTACCCTCCTTTTGTGAAAGTTTTTCCTAATTTCTAACTTCAACTTCCTTTGCTGCATCTTGAGCCCATTGCTCCTTGTCCTGTCAAGAAGTGAAGAGAGGACTGGGTGCTCTCTTGCCTTGGACCACAGGTCCTCAGTCCCATGCACGTCATTAAACATGCCCACTTCGGTGAAATGGCTGGGGATTGCTGCACCCGTGTCGACACAGCATGTCCCTGCACACACAGCCCCCATCCTGGGCAGAGCCAGATGCTTTCCTGCCACAAACCCTCCACTTTTCACCCCTCTGAGAGACTGTGTCCTGCATCAGCCATGCCCCGAGCCACGGGAGAATCACCACGCTGGATGCGGGTCGCTGCAGTCCGATGTGCAAAGGACGAGATGCTCCTTTCCACCGCAGGAAGCACTTTTCATTTGCGCTGAACTGTTTTATCCAGCCCTTGTTCCCAGGAGGCTGAAGATTAAGCGGCAGAGTTTGAGCAGGCAGCTAAAAGTGCTGAGCTCTGGAAAGGGAGCCGTGCGAGGAGCCTGTCTTCCCCTGCAGCGCTACTCCAAGCCTTTGAAGTCGGTTTCCTTTGCTCAGCCATCAAACTCTGGGGCTGCGCACGGTTCCTGCAGTGCAGATCCGCATCCCAAAAGCAACGACTTGAAAAGCTGCTTGTTCGGAGCTCTTGCACGTGCAAACCAGAGCGTGCCTGCGTGAGCTGCATCGTGTTGTCACCCAGGCCTGAGTCAAGGCAGCCTGAAGGAGCTCCCCATCCGATCCTAGGGGAAGCAGGTAGTGCATCCCCAGGGCTGTGAGCCCTTGCTACTGCTGCAGCTTTCTGAGTGCATGGACCATGGGGATGGGACCTGTTCATGGGAAAGGGCCAAACAGGGCATCTATCCACTAACAGGAATGCTAGGAGAGGGGGAAATTAGAGGGGCAAGATTGTGCTGGGCACTTCTCCGTCTGGAAGCGTGCCCGCTTGGGTCCGTACTGGTGCACTGCAATCACAGCAGTGGCAGAAGCAGCTGCAAACACACCGCCAGGACCTGGGAAAAGCAGATTCAAGCCCTGACCCTCTTTGTGGCCTTTGGACAAGTCAGAAGCATCTGGGTGGCTTTGGAGCCAGGGGGTTTGCTGCCTGCAAAGAAGCTGATAAGGCCAAACTGAGAGATTCCCAAACTCTGGATGACTAAGGAAGTTTGAAGTTGTTCTTCCCTCTGTCCCTGCAGACTTTCCCCA
The DNA here is from genome assembly GCF_030867095.1 of Alligator mississippiensis. Classification (NCBI taxonomy): domain Eukaryota; kingdom Metazoa; phylum Chordata; order Crocodylia; family Alligatoridae; genus Alligator; species Alligator mississippiensis. Next base: position 87,978,682 of record NC_081830.1, on the reverse strand, counting down.
CCTCACAATGATGGGATCTGAAGCTCCCAGTTTTCCCGGCTAGCTGGAGCAGAAGAGGTTTCGCTAGGGCAGCGTACCACAGAAATTGGAGGAGAACCCCATGCTCCAGGTAAAAATGAATGTGTGAGCCAAAGATTTGCTCATTGGAGAGTACAATAAGAGGGCGAAATCAGGAGAGGGCATGAATGCTCTACACCCAGTGAGCCAACCCTGCATCTTGGGGCAATGAATTGAGAATTGAAAGCAAACATGCAGATTGCCGGAGAAGACTGGCACAACCAGGATTTAATCCTAGCAAACCCATGCAGTTTGCCCAGCAGTCCAAGTCACCCAAACCTGACAAAAGCAGATGGAGGATAGACAGCGCCCTAACCCTGTGCACACGGTAGTGAGCCAGCAACCTGCCTGTATTACTGTGTGGATCAGAAGTATGCATGAATGATTAAAGCAAGGAGCCAGTCTCCATATGCATAGTGAATGGGGAACAAATCTGCAATTTGAGAAGTCAAAGGACTTAGGGTCCCCAGGCCTGTCATTGCATAGCAGGAAGCATCACACCTCAATGGTCCTTGAATGCTTCCAGGGACATGGGCACAGTCCTCCTACAGAAGTGCAGACACAACGGGAGGCTGGTTTCTCTCTGATGCGTGCTGACAAAAAATGGAAGATCCACATCCACCCCGATATGCAGACTTCCCCGTTAGTTTATAGGCATAAATGTGTTACGTCTTTATCTGCGGGAGGCTAACACGAGCTGAAATTCCCATTAGCTACTTATAGCCATTGCCAAAAGGAAGCTGGCCAACAAATCCTTGCTCCCCAGATGACAGGAGTTATTTTTTATCAGTTATGAAAGTCTGATTCACAAATCAAATACAGACCGAGGAGAGGTTTGGGGTTGCAGATACAGTCTTTACATCCTGTTGTTTTCTCACAGGCCAGACCTGGGCTATAATCATGGTAATTTGATTTTAAAAGTCCTGTGCCATCTCAGAGGAAATGTGGATTGTGATTGCCAGACCCCCAGATCAAGATGAGGCCGGCAGAAAATAATTAAAGCTAGTAGCACAGGGTAGCCAGGACAGCATATTCTCAGCCCTTATTAAGTATTTAAGGGGAACCTAGGTGGAATTTGATATATATACACATACATATACAGATATTCATACATATACACATATATACATATACACATATACACACACACACACATACATATATACACACACATATATATGCATACATACATATATACACACACACACACACATATACAGATATACATACATATACATACTTATATATACACACATATACACACACATCTATATATATACACACACACACATAAATATATACACACACATATATATGCATACATACATATATACACATATACACATACATATACAGATATACATACATATACATACTTATATATACACATATATATACATATATGGATCAGACTGATAATTCCTAAGATGATACAGAAAATATGTTTAAAAGGATATAAAGAGGTCCTTTCACTGGATTTGTTCTAAGTATTAGACTTTCTGCATTACATCCATGTAGCTTGTTATGAGTACATCTGACTAATGAGGAAGACAGGGGAACTATAGGCACTTGCTGGTTCGAAGCGGTTCGTATTTTCTGCAGAGGCTGGAGTTCATACACAGCGCAGACAGAAGTTACAGAAGATGCTTTGGTTTGAAATGTCTTCATTTGACTTCTCAGGAAATGAAGGATCAGATTTTCACCTGAGCGGCCATTTTTTAAAGCTGTCTGCAGCCATGCACTTGTGTTTGGTCATGACTATAGACTGCTTTCCATGGCCAGATTGGGCAAAAATTGTCACTTCTGTCTCTGCTCCTCATTGCAGCTTGGACCCCGAATAAAACAGACCTGTCAGACACCTTGGCCCTGGGGGATTCCTGAACACAACAGACAACGAGCATCTGTTCAAAGCAATGAGATGAGTGCTGAATGGGTGCAGGCTGGAAGAAGCACGTAGCTAATTCAGATCGCAGTGCAAGCATTAGGCTGTCCCGAGATAAGCCCAGCCACACATCTACTCTGTACCAGCTCTGAGTGATGCCTTTGTGATAAGCAGCAAATGGATTAAGTCCCCCTAGCATGGGAGAGCATGGGTTTGCCATAATGTCAAGCTCATGAATTGTTGGCAGAGTCTGACGGCTGGTGGGGAAAAGGCTGGGCTAGGGAACCCATGGGACATCCCGCTTTGAAAAGCGACCACCTTCACCACAACCAACCTGAACTCCAAGGCCTCCGTGTTTGGGGCTTGCACAGAGGATGCTTGCCATGGATATGGGAGTATCTGAAGCCCTGGGCTGACGAGTCTTGGAGGCAGGATACTTGGCAGCGGTAGCACCACACAGACTCGAACGATTGAGCTCTGCTCAGTCAGTAGTTTTTGGAAGCGATTTAACTAGTTTGGCCAGAGACATAAAATTAAAAAAAGAAAAGGGGTGGGTGTGCTTCTGGACTAGGGACTGATGGACCCAAAGATGGGGGCCTTGTGCAGAGCTGAGAAGTCGGTCTCATCAAGAGTAGGCCTGATGTCAGGCACTTAGGAGCGCGCCACGCCGCACTGTAAAGATGCATCGAACACAGAAAGACAGGGTTCTTTGGGTAAATCTGATATCTTTTATTAGAGCAACTCAAATAGTTGGAAAAATTCTTCCTTGCAAGCTTTTGGGTAGAAACACAGAAATGCACTGGAGAAGGAAGCCACTAAATCTCTTCCCCAAAAAATGTGCATGAGGCTTCCTGGAGTCTTTCGAAGTAGCGCAGCATTTTTATCAGAGCCGGGCAAAACTCAGACGCCCTGTTCTGGGGGAAGTGCTGACCTTTTGGTTCCAAAAAAAAGGTTTTCCTCCACCTTTGAATACGAAGCAGAACCTTTGGAAGCTCCTATGGAAAGGAAATTCTCTCTGTTTTTTTTCCACCTCTTCTTCTGGAGGATCGAAAAAAAAAATCCTTTTTCTAGTGAAAACAGCAAGTGGGCCTCCCTTTGCCTGTCACATGCAACGTGGGCACTTCTGTATGCAAGGGATCAGCTGCGGGCATGCCACACCTGGATTTGGGCACATTCACGGCTGCCGTCGGGGTCTATGAAGCCATGTGGACACACTAATCCCTACCTAGTGCTAACACAGCAGCTGGTATCTGCAATAATGTCTGAATCTAATCTTTTACCTGCAGGGCTGAAGGACCAAGCAGGAAGTTAACCCTGTCCTCTCCGGCTGCTGCAGATGCTGTCTTCAGGATGACAAGAAAGGGTTCTTTTATGCAGGGAAAGTGAGTAAAAGAGCACACAATGCACTTAAAAGCTGAAGAACTAAACAAGTGAATGGAGGGGATTGAAACACATATAAATTAAATTATTTATAACTTAATACGAAAAGTCACTTGGCATCACGTGAAATGGTCTGTAAAAGCCTCTCCCTCTCCGTCGTCTAGATTGCAGGGCCAGTCACTAGCACAATTATTAATGCCCCAAGGATGGCAGGTGCTGTCTGAGTGAAAAGAAATGCATCCTCAGCCTTTGGAAATGGTATTTGGGGGCTGCCGCTTCTCCATGAAGTTCAGGTTATTCTAGTCAACCCATAATTATGAGCTAAAGTGCAATGCAGGGGGTCAAGTAGGGGAAGTGGGCATCAACACGTCTGCGTGTCGGCACCAGCTCTGTGGTTGACCACCCGGTAACTTGGGCAAGTAACACTAAGCTAATGACAGGCTCCATGGTGCTACTTCGTGGTCATTCCCCAATTTGTAGAAGTAGGACCGGTGCCCACATGGTAAATGCATGGCCTGAAGTTCACCACCTCCTTCATCGTCCTTGGTTTCAAGACAGATAACCAGACTCACGGGAGCCCTTGGGAACTGCAGCAAAGCCTGTGCAGAACTTTCCTTGGCTGCTGCAGTGTTGTCGGTAATTGTAGTTAGGATTTCCAGCACTTAACACAACCCAAGTGGGGACCATTCATTAGCGGGGTAAATGGGCCCAAACCCACTGGGCGTTTTACCTGCTTCCATTAGCCCAGGGAGAGACATCCAAAGACATTAGTTGGGTTGCTAATGTCAGCTGCTGCCGCAGCCTTACATGGCATACGAGGAACCTGGGTGCAATTTATTCCCCAAGTATCAGGGAGCCGAGGGCACTAGACAGGAAACGTAATCTAGCCTTGCTCAGATACGGTGCCGATAGATGCCAACGTCTAATTTACCAATGCTGGAGGCAGACAGAAAGCACCTCGTGCCACTCAGAAGCACCCCTTGTAGACATGAGGTAGTCATTGTCTGAGAGCACTGATCCTTTGTCAATCCCCCTGTTATTATGTCTCTGCTTGGCTTCCCCATAATATTTATTTTTGATAAATGCCTCTGCATTTATGTAGCAGCAGGAGACCATTATCCTGTGACAATAGTCTATTTTCATTGACATTATCTCTAAATTATTCTAATATTATGCGGCTCAGATGGGTTACACTTACACAAGCTTAGATGGTGTGCTTAGGAGAATGGCACAAGCTACCAAAGTACTTTGTTTTGTATCAGCTAAAGAAATATAATTATATACATTTAAAGTATAGTTTGGGTGACTGGCTGGCCCTCAACTCCTCCTACAAGGACCTAGAAGTCATGGCATGGCTCACTGAGAAAATAATTTCCTCCTAAATTTCTAGTAAGCTCTAGGATTTAATTTAATAACCTTCATAGATCATGAAGCAATGGGCTCAAGTTGCAGCAAGGGAAGTTGAGGTTGGATACTAGGAAAAATTTCTCACCAGGAGGGTGCTGAAGCATTGGGGCAGGTTACCCAGAGAGGTGGTGCAGTCTCCATCCTTGGAGGTTGTTAAGACCTGGCTCAACAAAGCCTTGGCTGGGATGATGTAGTTGAGGCCAGTCCTGTTTGGAGCAGGGGTTGGACTAGATATGACCTCATAAGGTCCCTTCCAATACTAACTTTCTATGATTTAATAATCAATTGGGCATTTTTAAAATACCTGTTCCTCAACGAGGCATGCCAGAGATGTACCATTGCAACAGGAAAGCGTGTATGAGGAGCAAGGTTTTTGGTTATAGCCATGTTGGTCGAAGGATATAGGCAGGCAAGGTTTTTTGGGTAGATGTTAGGGCTGTGCAAAACAGCACTGTTTTGTTTCAACTTCCATTTCACTGTTTTGATGGGATAGTGTTTTGTTTCAAGTTTCATTTAATTTTGAAAGCACTATTCGATTTTGTTTTGTCGAAACGGTTTCACTGTTTCGACGCTGTTTCAACGTTTTGCCCATAGGGTATAATAGGGAAGCACAAAACTGCCTATAACCTTGTCATTTCATGTGTGATTTGGATGAAACCTGCAGGGATGGTAGCCCCATCTCAGGCCACAAAATCTGCCAAGTTTCAAGGAGATAGATGCAGGGGTGTCTTGGAAACTGCATCTCAACGTTTTGAAAGCAAAACTCATGTTACATGTGTGTTAAGGCACAGGGGAGTGAAAACTGCAGGGATGGTAGCCCCTGTGGAGGTCATGAATCCTGCCAAGTTTCAAGGTTATATGTATAGGGGTTTCTGGGAAATTGCAGCTCAAGCTGCTGACAAGCAAAACTTGTGACACGTGTGACTCTGTGTGTATTTAGCCACAGTTGTTTTTCTGTCCCTCCCCCAGAGCACCGGGATTGGAAGAGACCTCAGGGAAGGATGACAGTCACTGGCCAGCTACACAGTCAATATGAGAGCAATCCTTCCCCCCCTTAGTTTCCGTTTCCCTGCAGGCAAGGCCAGCTTTGAAACGCGAAACATTTCAAAACTTTCGAAACGTTTCAACTGCCCTCGTTTCGTTTCGAGCCTGTTTTGAAGCCCTTTGTTTCAGTGTGATTTCATTGTTTCGAGCTCGAAACAAGTCAAAACAGCATTGAAACAAAACACCTGGTGACATTTTGCACAGCCCTAGTAGATGCAGTATCTTTTATTAGACCAACTGAGTAGGTGGAACAAAGTTCTTTGCAAGCTTTCAGACGCAATCCCCCTTCTTCAGGCATAAGGAGACTCTGCTGTTGTTCTGAGATCTCCCAAGGAATGAGGAGCAAGCACATCCTAATGGGGTCAATATAGGATGAAAGCGGTAAAGAGGCCGAAACACAGAAAAGTGGGGCTGGAAAGGGCCTCCGTAGCTCCAGTCCAACCCCCTGCCTGAGGCAGGATCAACCCCGTCCAAACCATCCCAGACAAACCTACGATCAAAACTCTTCGTAAAACTACCATCAACCCAGACACAAGACATCGCACCCGAACCTACTGGTAAAGCAGGGGGATCGCGACAGCCAAAGTCCTACTTCTATTCCCCTTAAGTGCATGGATCAATATAAGCTCAAGACATCCCAGGTAGAGGGCCAAACCCCTGCTGCAGAGGAAGGCAACCCCTCCTCAAGTCCATACCAATCTAATTATGGGGTAAAATTCCTTCCTGGCCCCAACTATGGCATCAGCATGACCCTGAGAAGAGGGGCAAGATCCAGTGATGGGGAGACACAACTTCCCTGGGTAATCTCTTCTACTACCTCAGTATTTTAACAGTGAAGACATTTTTCCTGATATCCAAGCCAAATCTGCTTTGCTGCAACTTCAAGTCATTGCTCCGTGCCCTCCTCTCTGCAGCAAGGGAGAAAAGGCGCTTTCCCTCTCCTTCATGGCAGCCCTTCAGGTATTTGCAGACTGCTGTCATGTCCCCTCCTAAGTGCCTTTTCCACAAGCTGAACATGCCCAGCTCCTTCATCCTCTCCTCATATCTTGTGCCAACTCTCTCCACAGTTTTCTTTCTTTCCCTCCATTTTAATGGGGTTGTTTTCTACTCCATGGCTCACTGATTTAAAAAAATATATATTCACACATAATTATATCATCCTTCTTCCTGTTCTCCTTTCAGCAAGGTTTTGTTCCCCATCACTGAAAAGATCTAAATCATGGACATGGGTCATCATTCGGCTACACAAACATGAGAACCACAGACAACTTCGTGTGATTTGAGACTCTTACTTTCAGAGCAATTTATGAGTCTCCCTTCACTTTGCTGCTGCCTCTATTGGTGGCTTCTGCACCATAAAAGATTATTTCTTTAAAGAGTGATTTTTTTTCTTTCAAAGCAGAGGCAACGTGGTTGTTTATCACATGTATGGCCCATTGCCTAAATAATTCATAACAAATCATTTAAAAGGACAAAATGTACTCCTCCCCCCCCCCCCAAGTTGCAAATTGACTGTGTACAGACTGCCATCTTCCCACACTTGCAGTTTGCAATTATTTGTTGACTTATTTTGTGGTAGCTGGCTACCAAGCAGCTTGTGTGTGTCTGGGAGCAAAGCAGGGGAGATTTGCCCTTCAAAACCTGAAATTTCTGCAGATTTCACTGAAAACGGAGGTTGCACGAGACGGAGTCTCTCCCTCAGCTGGAGGGAAGCCATTCTTTGCATCCAGCTTCTCGTTTGGAAACTTGTAATTAGGAGTCTGAAAGTATCTCTGCAAACGTTGTCTCAAAGTAATTGTCCCAGTGAGCTGATGTGGGAATATACATAATATAACACAGTTTTCTTTATGCTACATGCATGCTTTTAGTGACCCTGGGGCCTCGTCGTGCCCCAAAGAGCTTATAGTCTAACTAGACAAAGGGATGGGAGGAGAAGTAGAGCGACCAAGTGTCTTTCCAGTATCACCCAGGAGGTCACTGGCAGAACTGGAACTAGATGCCAGGTCTCCTGACTCCGGGGCCAGTGCACTGTCTGGTAGCTTCTAGACCACAAGTTTGGACTGTGTAGAGATTCAGAAACTTTCATCCATGAAGCCCAGATGCCTGCTCGTCCCTGTACATCCTTTGGGTGGTTGCTCCTGCCACTTTCAGATATTTGTTCCCTAAAAGAGACCGATTGGGAGCTGCTTCTTGCATATTCCCTAATGAAGGGACCTGTTATGTCTCTGGTTTCTGACACAAGTTCAGCCAACCAGCCTGGCAACACCGTGATCAGGTATTTTGGTTATGGTCATGGTATGGGCCACATTGCTTTTTTCTGCTACAGACATCTCTGAAGGTCACAAAAAGAAGCAAGGTCAAAGCTAGCATGGCTAAAGGGGCACACCGGTTTCTGCCATCAAAAGCACCCAAGGCAAGAGTCACATCTGACTCCCTGGCCCGAGCTACCGGGTACCCTAGAGCAGGGTTGACCTGGCCTGAATTTGGAACAAGGCTTGAATTCATCCCTGAATCCATGGCTAGATACCTGAAGCTGCCACGGCACTGAGATGATGTCTTGGAAGGACTGGGACCATAGTAAAGTGACGTGCAACAGCTGCAGCAAGAGGAATCAAGCCAACGCACCGCAATTTATATCTGTTTGCCGTTTTCCTTCCTGCCGGTTTACAACAAATGCAACAGCCTCCACTTCCTCCTCAAGCCACGCTGCACTGGCTAATTTAGACATCAAAGCAGAAGAGGGCACTGAGGAGAGGTATTCCTTTAAACACCAAAGCGAATAAGAAAGATTTCCTGAGCTCGACGAGAGAGGGATATCACTGAACTCACAAACAAGTAGCAAACTTCAGGTCTGCCTGGCTTACGGCTGCTTCTAACTGAGATTTAAAGAAGGGGATTTTTTTTTATTCAACTGGAAAGTCTAGGAGACACTCACTCACTGATCCAAGACAGAATGAGATGGCAACGATAACCTGGCAGTGTATTGGCTAGGGAAGACTGGTGACATGAGAAACTGCAACGGCTGCAATTTGTCTTTTATTTTTGCATAAGAGCAGGGAATGCATTACGGCGTCCCTTCGCTGCATGGGGTATTTACCAGTCGTAAGCCGGGCTCTTCTGAAGAGATTATGCCCCAACACACAGAGGAAGGGTGGGTGAGACAGAGAGGAATAAGGAGCGTCAGCCCCCAAAAAAGGGGGAAAAGTGACAAACGCAGATCTTCTGTTCCAAAGTGATGCATTTCTGCTGCAGCTCTGAGCAAGTGGCTGCAGCATCATTGATCAGCGCCTGGGCTGACAATGTTTTATGCAACAGAAGTGGCTGGCAATGAATATCAGCTAACGGGCTCCAGCTCATAAACCACTCGTTTATCTGGGCATGTCAACAAAGGCGGTATGCAAATATGCAAGAAAAGCCCTGTCAGAGGATGCAGCGCAGGACGGGAAAAAAGAGAATAGTTTGAACTTGTGCAAGAATGAAACCGTCAAGGGAACTTTTCCTCACTCCCCAGTAAATGGATGCTATGTGCAATGCATTAATGACAACAACTACATCCTACTGCGGGAAACATTAAAGGCACTTGGAAAGTATTTTTAAACTATGAAATGTAGTTAAATCATCAGCTTGGATGGAAGATCATCTTTTTAGATCTATTTAGTCAAAAGAAAAATCTCTGCAGAATAGGCCAGGAACAGGCTGTTAAATAGGTGTCCCAGCCGGACTCAAAGTTGGGCAATTTCATATTCACAGATTATGATCCAATTCGTATGCAAATGAGATTCCAGGTAAGACACTCGGTTGCATGATCCATGTCCAATGAAACAACGAGATGTGGTGATTCAATGCCTGGAGTCGGAGCAAGAGAAGTTTAAATGGAAATAACGAGTGAATGGGTAATAGGATAATTAACCCCTGGAACTGATTATCAAGAGGAGAGTCCTGCATCTGCAGCCCCTGGCATCTTTAAATGAAGGAGGTGTTGAAGACCCGGGTAGACCAAGCCTTGGCTGGGATGCTGTAGTTGGGGCTGGTCCTGCTTGGAGCAGGGGTTGGACTAGATGTGACCTCCTGCGGTCCCTTCCACCCTCGTTTTCTATGTTTCTATGATTCTTTGTAATAGGGGAGTGTGGACCCCAACCGCAGTTATGGACTGCAGGAAGAGACCTCTGGATGAAGTCCTCTGGCCTGGATTATGTAGGACATCAGCTTAGTTGATCATAATAACCCACTCTAGCCCCAGTACCCAATAGGCAGATTCCCAGACGATATAAGTCAATGTAGTATGGGCACCACATTGCACACCATCCGTATGCCATGGGGAACACAATGACCATAAGCTCTGCCTTGCCTTGGTCTCCTGTGTGTCTGACCAGGCATACAACCATCTCCCACCATCTCCAGGAGGGGTGAGAAGTGATGGTGGCAACCTGCAGAATACGTTGTTGACCCGGTGATGATCACCCTCGGTTATCACTATAGGGGTCAGGTAGAGAAAGCCAAATTAGTGCCGATGTGTGCTTTTCCACCGTCTTCAGGGGAACGCCGCTCACACAGCTGGGGTATCCCAGAAGCATGTGAAGTCTAAGCCTGTATTGATTGAAAGCAAGAAACCCAGAGCATGGAGAGGACTGGGGTTACCCCCTCAGTGCTCTTGGGCTAGACACGTGCACCTGTGTGTAACAGATGTGGAATGAAGCCGCTCCGATGCATAGTCCCATGCCCAGATGTGAAGTCTGCAGCAGCCGGTGAAGGAGAGGAAAGGGAACACTGTTGGGACGTCATCAGCGGGATACCTCCGGGCATTAGAGCAAAACACACAACGGGCCTGCTGAGAAGGGGACAGTGGCAGCATTCATCGCAAGCCCTGCTCCAGATCTGATGTTGCTCCATCTTGACCCACACATATATATATATATTGAGAGAGAGAGAGAGAAGAAACACCCTTCCGCAAAACATAAATGGAAACCCAGGATGTTTCTAACGCTCAGCAAAGTTTCACTTATGCACCAGTTTAATGAAGTCCTTATAAATGTTTCACATCCAGGGGCCATCCTGCCCCGCTGAAAAGCAGATACAATATTTATTTCCTTATGTAAGATTGCCTCCTCTGGGAACCAAGCCCAAAAATAACAATCCTCCGCTATTGAGGAGATGGCTTGAGACCAAACCATCCTGATGAAGTATTTCTCACAGCCTCATTTGCAGCTGCATATCAGCCAAACACCCTGGCCACACACAAAAACACCAGCAGGAATCACACAAGCCATTCTGGCATGTGGGAGGCAGGTTTGGCAGAAAATAAACACAGAGAGAGATGCCTTTTGTGCTGCTGTCTTGTGGGCTTTTGAGCGAAGAGCGACGCTCGCGGGGTAATTTCAAGCCATGTAACATACTCCTGAATAGCTATTGATAATGTAGACAAGTCAGATTAAATGAGCTGGCTAATATTAGCAACAAAGGCATTCATGTCTTTGTTTATTAGCATCCCAGCATCTGGACTGAAACGCTGAGCCATGCCGGAGCCTGGAGGAGCGCGCACCCGCGTCCTCGTTGCATACCGATACTCCGGTGCGATTCTGATGGGAGGTAAATGAAAACATGGCTTTCCCCCATGGCAGGGATTTGAAGCAAGCTATTTTCCCTAACCCCCTTCCCTCCTCCTTTTATTCATCGTTTCCAAACAGTGGGGGAGGGACCATGGGAAAAAAAAAAATTAGGTTTGGGGTTTTTTTAATTCTTTTTAAACTTTGGCTTTTGATGTTTCAACCCAAAACGGAAAGTTTCTGATAAAAATAAGAGCATTTCCTTACGGGGAAATGAAACATTTCATAACATCCTTTTTTATTAAAAAAACCATGAAAATCATTAAATGGTTTTGATGAAAAGGATTTGACGGGCTGCCCATTCCTGTGCTGCCCCCATCCCCATGGTGCCTAGGGGACCGGGTGACGAAGAGTCCCCTCCGGCCAGGGGCTGATCCCCTTCTCAGAGCCACTGAGGACCCTCAGCAAGAGCTCTCATGAGCCAGCAGGCCCAGCTCATCTGCTGGGTATGCAAGAGAGAGGAGCAGTCAAGAAAGGAGCAGGTGTGGGCTAGGATGTCCCAAGCAGCATCTAGCCTGGTTCAGTGCCGGTAAGAGAAGAGAAGCACTGACATTGACTGCTCAGACCCTAGCTCCATCATGCCCAAGCTCCTGCATCACAGGGGCAGAGAGCGGCCACTGGAAGGGAGACTGACCTGGGTCTAACCAGACACGGCTCTTTGGGTAAATCCGATATCTTTTATTAGACGAACTAAAATAGTTGGAAAAATACTTCTTTGCAAGCTATTTTTCCAACTATTTTAGTTGGTCTAATACAAGATATTGGATTTACCCAAACGACCTTGTCTGTCTATGTCCTTAGGCCAATACGGCTACAACCAACACCTCTGGGTCTAGTCAGGGTTTTTCCCCTTGTTCTTCTTTCACTTGCAGCCTTCAGCGTTTCAGGTCCAGGGTGCTCTGATTCAGAGGCTGTGCCCATCACTCCCCTGCTCAATAGTGGTTGATGCCCCTTTCCTCCAAGCACGTCTCCAGTCCCTTGGTGAATCTGGCAAAGCTCTCAGCTTCCACGGCATCTAGTGGCAAGGAGTCCTACACTGTAATGATATGCTGGGTCAAAAAACCCCCCTGCCTTTTCTTAATTTTAAGCTTCCTGCCTGCTCATTTCGTGCACACGCACATGGTGATGCCATTACACTAGCCAAACGGCGATTTTCGTTGCATGTACATGGGCAAATCGTCATGTGTACAAGTGCCCACAATATTGTGACAGCTCATTCTTGTAGGGTGATAGATAGTCAATAATAAATTCCTACTGACTTTCTCTTTGCCATTTAGTATTTTGTAAACCCTTGGCATATCCCTTGCAGGGGCAAAAAGTCCCTGCCTTCCAATGAGTCTCTTGTTTGCATGCAGTCCAGCTCCGCAAGACATCAGCTCACTCCCACTTCCTCTCCCTGCAAAACTCCCACGCTTGTTTAGCAGCCGAGCACCAGATAACATCGGTGGTGCCATCCGTAAGGAAGATGGATGCTACATCCTCCGCCAGCTCTGGATCTGTGCTGATACAGAAGGAGATGGCATCACTGCAACACGCAGATAGCACACGTTCTGAGCTGGAGATATTAAACAAGGGATCTTTGAACATTTGGTGCCAACGTGTGTTGGGGGGAGGGAAGAGGGGAAGGGAGAACGGAGAAGTTTGAATCTGCACTTCTGAAACTACCGTTTCAAACCATTCTCCAACTTCCACTTTGGTTTCGAGCTCCCAGGCCGGGCTCACTTGCAGAATCCCAGTGCAATATGCCAAGCAGAATAAGTTTGAAGTTTCCAACTCCAGCCAATTTTTTAATTATAGGAGTCCAACATTTCAGATGAGAACATATGGGAAGAGTGGAGGTTAGAACTCAGCTTTAAGCAGCAAAGACTATAAATGAAAACCGCCTTTCTTCTTGGCAGTTGCTTATTCTGTTAATTTGAAAAAAAATCCCAAACTCATATACTTTCCAGAACTAACCTTCCTATTTCCTTTCTATCCCTTGCATTGGCTCTGCAGCAGGAACTCTATTAAAACAGTCTGCCTGGAAAAGATTTGGACTCCTTACCTTTCCTTGTCGGTGTTTATCCCTGCTGCAAGGCAGCTCCGCTCCGGGCCCAGCAGAAGTGCCCTTTAATCCAGCACAGGTTTTACCAGCTCTCCAAATCAGCCCTTCACGGACATGCTGAGCATGGCTTCTTAGCCTCTAAAATGTGCATGCACCCTCCTGGTGTCAACTTAAGCTCATCTGCGGGGATGAGAAGAAACAATTTAAAGGAAATGTGAGCTGAACCCAGCTCTCACCAGCTATGCAGACAGGACTCTTTGATATTCAAGTTTGCTTCTGATTTAAAAGACATTGCCCAGCAATTGGGAGGGTGTCAAATCTGGGTGGATAAGAGTATCATGCTATTATTTCTTTAAATGGTAACAATAAAACAGCAGGAGCCTCTTTTATGCTTCCAGCTGGAAGTATCAAAGCTGGATGGCTCATGCTTAAGTACAATCACAGCTAGGAAGTACTTGGGATTTCTATACTACCTGTGCACTGTGCTATCTCGTTCACAGAAAGCAAAAAGTTGATCTTGAAAACATGAGTCACCCACAAGGAAATCTGAGGCGGAACAACACTTGGGATACAGAAATAACAGGGTGTGACCTACACGTCCAATAACCCAACAACCACTGCTTGGCTATCAGAGATAAGACTCCTGATATAAAATCCTTGCTCCAGAAGGCGTAGGAGACTCTTCCAGTTGCATAGTGGACAATGTACTTTTGCAAATATTCTGAACATGGGAATAAACGGGTTTGGCTAAATTACCCAATATGGACTGTTATGTGGGATTTGGGGCATTTCCAAGAGAAAAAAAAAATTGCTGGTAATCTTAAATATTGAAAGCACCGCCTAAGTTGACAAATGATCAAAAGCATGCTTGCTCCTGCACCAATGCTCTTATTTCTGCAGTGGCTTCCTGCCCAAGTCCCAAGATCAGATCAGTTCTCAAGCCCTTGGTTCTCCCCTCTAGCATAGATGCAAAGCAGTCTCAGTAGGAAGGTGATTTTGGCAGGGGCAATCCATTAAATAGCATATTGCACTGGGCCAGAGGTTCGGAGTTGATGCATGATGTGCAGTGTGTGCTGCACTCAACTCTGCCTAAAATGTTGGTGGTGAGTTAGCAACAGGAGCTCTGAGCCAAGAGGAGCGTTGTTTGAAAGGACAACGTTGGGTCCAACTTATAGGCCCATGATGAACTTTCATAGTTTCATAGTTGGTCGGGTCAGAAGGGACCTGAGCAGATCATCAAGTCTGACCCCCTGCCATGGGCAGGAAAGAGCATTGGGGTTAGAAGGCCCCAGCAAGGTGTTCATCCAGCTTCCTCTTAAATACCCCCAGGGTAGGAGCCAGCACCACTTCCCTTGGAAGTTGGTTCCAGGTCCTAGCCGCCCTGACTGTGAAGTAGCACCTCCTGATGCCTAGTCTGAATCTGCTCTCCGTCAACTTAAGCCATTATTCCTTGTCACTCCTGGTAGTGCTCGGGGGAACAGGGACTCCCCCAGTGCCTGCTGGTCTCCCTTGGCCAGTTTACAGACGACCACCAGATCCCCTCTCAGCCTTCTCTTGTGGAGGCTGAACAGGTTCAGGTCCCGTTGCCTCTCCTCGTAGGGCCTGCCCTGCTGCCCCTGACCATGTGGGTGGCCTCCTCTGGCCCCTCTCCATGCTGGCCACATCCCTCCTGAAGTGCGGCGCCCAGACCTGGACGCAGTACTCCACCTGCGGCCTGACCGGTGCCGCATAGAGGGGGAGCATCACCTCCTTGGACCTGCTCGAGATGCATCTGTGGATGCACGACAAGGTGCGGTCGGCCTTCCTGACTGCGTCCCCACACTGTCGGCCTATGTTCATTTTGGCATCAATAATGACTCCAAGATCCTTTTCTGCCTCTGCACTGACGAGAAGGGAGTTCCCCAGCCTGTAGGTCTGCTACTGGCTCTTCCTCCCCAGTGCAGCACCTTGCACTTGTCAGTGTTGAAACCCATCCTGTTCTCATCCACCCACCCCTGGAACCTGTCCAGGTCCGATTGCAGCCTATTCCTCCCTTCTAGCGTGCCCACTTCCCCCCACATCTTAGTGTCATCTGCAAATTTGAATAGGGTGCTTTTCACCCTCTCGTCCAAGTCGCTGATGAAGATGTTGAACAGCGCGGGTCCAAGGACCGAGCCCTGGGGGACCCCACTGCCCACAGCCCTCCCGGTCGAATAAGACCCATCCACCACCACTCTCAGGGTGCGGCCCTCCAGCCAGTTAGCGACCCATCTCACTGTGTAGGTGTCGATGCCACAGTCCCCTAGTTTTTTAATGAGGATGGGGTGAGAGACAGTGTTGACGGCCTTCCTAAAGTCCAGAAAGATTACATCCACTGCTACACCTGCATCTAAGGATGTTGTGACCTGGTCAGGGAAGGCCACCAGGTTGGTCCAACAGGACCTGCCCCTAATGAACCCGTGTTGGTTGCCCCATAGGGTATATTGTATTGCTTCTTCCAGGTTGTTTTTTTTTTTCACATGTCCCCCATGGGACACGTCTTTCACAGCCCGCTCTTCACGTATTGTCCGTACAAAATTAGACCTGGGGTTGTGTTTGGTGAACAGTCAACTCAAAGCTTTTTAGGCCAGGCTCCTCCTACAGGACTTCTTTGCCCACCCCTTAGATCCAAAGACAAGCCCAACAGGTCACCTGGCTGTAGTGGAGAACGATGCTTGAGCTCATCTTCAACCTCCATGTAAATTCTTCCAAGCAAATATCTAGATGTGACCTCCTGAGGTCCCTTCCAAGCCTCATTTTCTACGATTCCCTGATATAATCCCTATTCCCTGCAAGCCATTTGCACATCTAATGAGAGGGTGGGATGTTCCAGACAACATCCATCCAGGCTTCTACCTCGTCTCAGCTTCATTTAG
The DNA here is from genome assembly GCF_030867095.1 of Alligator mississippiensis. NCBI lineage: Eukaryota > Metazoa > Chordata > Crocodylia > Alligatoridae > Alligator > Alligator mississippiensis. The sequence continues at coordinate 87,962,371 of NC_081830.1, read as the reverse complement.
CGCTAGGAAATGATACAGGATTCCCCCTCTGTGGAGGATCTGTTTTTCCAGCAGGGAGAGTTGTGCATGCACCTTTTTAAAGCATCCCGAAGATGTCTTTGGTAATTGCTTCTTAAATTACATTTCTGCACATTCCTCCTTGAATACAGCCCCCAGAAATCAGTATTCCTGTCACCTGCCCCCACCTCTACATGGCAACGTCTCAGTTCAGTTGTTCTTTTGATCCACGCTCCTATTACACCGGCTATATCTGCATAATATCTTGGGGGGGGAGGGGTGGAGATGATGAAATATGATTTTATTTTTAATGAGAGCACAGCATATGCTGTCACTCCCCCCAGCGCTTTCTAAGTGGTGATAATGTTCTCAACTTCTGGTTTAAGTACAGTATTTTTCCACCAAGGGCTCCCTGGGTAACAGCGCTCCCACCTCATTATCTTTTGGCGGCCGTGCAGACAAACGAGGCACAAGGAAGCCAGGATGATGCTGGTGACCAGGGGAGAAGAGGCAGTGCCCAGCCAGGGATGGAAAGAGACATGAGAAGCAGACAGCTCGGTGGAAGCCTTCGTCCCAGGATGAGGAGTGGTTATGGTCGAGACCACTAGCGCAGCACATGCATCCCCCCGCCCCTTGGTGCCTGGACATGAAAGCACATTCTCAATCGTCCATGTTTCAGGGGTAATGGTTACAGTTGGTCTAATCAAAGAGATTGCATTTACCCAACGAACCTTGTCTCAAGCTCTGGCACATAACTGGCCAAAATTGGGGTGGCTCATATCAGAGGGCAGGAATGTAGTTAGGGAAGTTGGTGTGCAAACGGCTTGCTGGAAACAGGGATGACCTTGGACAACAGAGAATCATAGGCAATGAAGGTTGAAGGGACCTTCACATCTAGTGCACAAGTACATCATCCCAGCCAAGGCTTTGTCTAGCCGGGTCTTCAAAACATCCAAGGATGGAGACTGCACCACCTCTCTGGGTGACCTCTCCCAGTGTTTCACCACCCTGCTAGTGAAAGAGTGTTTCCTAACATCCAACCTCAACTTCCCTTGCTGCAGCTTGAGCCCATTGCTCCTTGTCCGGTCATCTGCCCCCACCTAGAGCATGCTGCTCTCTGCCACCCCCTGAGATAGCGGAGATGATAGGGCAGGATGCGATGGCCGTGACATGACTGTAAAACAGGAGGAACAAACAAGGTGCCAACTTCCTCGGGGATCCTGACACTTCAAGGCCAGCACAGACAGCATCTCTCCGGGGTGAGCCCGAAGGATCTTCTCCTGTGCTCAGCTCTGCGCTTCAATTTCAAAGACATCTGCTCGCCTGCCAGCGCGCTCCTCGTGTCGGGAACCGCTGTACATCCAGATGGCAGCGGCTGCTCCCCAGTGAGTCATGCCCGCTGTGCTCTCACACATGCGCTCTTCTTGTTTTGCTGGAGCTCGCAATAAAATGTCAGGTTTGGCTGGAGCAGGATGAATCATTTGCTGATGGATGAGTCAAGTGATTTAGTGACAAATTTGGTGGAACCTGGCAAAAAAGAAAAAAAAAGAAAAGAAAGAGAAGTCGGCGACTTACAGCTGCAATGGCTTTAAACCCGATCAAAGGAGCAAAGGAGTGCTGAGCTGCTATAGATAAGGTGTGATTTCCAAAAGCACTCCAGCATCCGGCCAAACGGGCTCCCCTTGAAGTCAGCAGGAGTCCTTATCATGGACTCCAGTAGGAGCAGAGTTTGGCCAGCACTCCTGACTTTTCAAAATCCCACCCATGAAAATATAAAAACCAAGCAAGCAGAATATTAGGTGCCAGGGATAAAGACTTTTCTCCGTCCTCTTAAGCAATAATCATAAGGTTCGAAAGCTCCCCCATCTCTTTTGCATTTCAGAGATGGGTCTGTAAATGGTGGACGATAAATTCAATTGGATCTACTTAGTGATGCTGGTCATGCCCCTCCTTAGATGGGCAGCTGGCTCTACTGGTTTGATGCATTTCAGAAAACAGTTGAAGTATAAAAGCGAAGACAGATAGTCTGGAAAGTGTCCAAAGGCGTCAAAATGCCATGCTTGTTATTAAAACCAAAGGAGAGTCTGTAGGGCACAGGCTGAGAAAGGACAATGTTTTTTGGAAAGCACTCAGTTACCTTGGTCTTCTCTGCCTGTTGCCTGCAGCTTTGTCAAGGCTGCTGCTAATAAAATAAATTACCGGCAAACAACCTGGACATGGTTTTAAGCCAGCCGGGCCGTGAAACAGCTGCCACGGAGAAGACGCCCATGTGCAAGGGGAAGAGGCAGTGATCTGCTCTCCAGCTACACAGATTTCCCTGGGGAAATGTAGAAGTGACATTCAAATGACAACCTCCCCCACCCCACCCCACCTACCAATCACACTGGGCGTGTCTACACATGCAGTTAAGTGCAGATATATTTAATGCACATTAAGCTAATGCACCTTAAGTGATTTTTGGCAGGTGTCTACACGTGCAGGGACTTGGCACTAAAATTAGTGCCAAGTCCATGCTGCCCTGCCATGTGTCGCTAGTGGCTGGGCAGACGCAGCACTAAAGTTAGTGCCAGGTCGTAGCTACATGTGTGTTAATGTGCTTTAACTAATCATACCCAAATTTGATACCTGCATTTTCAGGAATCAAATTTAGGTATGATTAGCCTAATTTTGTTGTTTTTATGCTCATTCAGGCTGCACACATGTAGGCGCACAGCCTTAATGTGCACTAAATTAGGCTAATGCACATTAAAGTGTCTTGTGCAGATGAGATCATTGATACGCATCTTTCTCTGGTCCCTCCTGTGTCATCTGCAAGAAGCAACTGAAACTATGCACTGGGAGATGAACAAAGTGGTTTCCTCCTACTCAGAAGAAGCAGGTTTTGATGCACGAGGGAATGGCTTCGTCATGCCTTCTCCTGTTGCAGCGCCAGCAACTGCAAAGTGTTCATGAGTCTGCCTCCAAGCAGCTCCTGGGCAGGCCTCACAAACAGAGACCCTTTAAGGTCTCCCCCATGCATTACTGCTGGCTGTTTGCTTTCTGATTTTTCAGCCTTTACAGTTCCCACTTTCTGGGTAGGAAAGGGCAAGGGGGGCTTGAGGAACCTGGGAAATCTCCCCCCTGAGCTTGCCTTGGTGCAGCATCGTGGGCTGAGAGATGCAGCTGCTTTTTAATCTATTGGCAGCTTCAAGCTGGTCCCAACCCTAATGAAGTTAGCATCGCCAAGCCCATTTGCACCCAAAGGAGGGTCCAGTGGCCTGGGTCTGCGGGTGGAGAGAAGGAAACGAGCATCTGCCCTCTGGCAAGTGCTTGGCTTGGGGGGCTCCGGATGACTCTGCTGGTGCTAGCAGACCTGCAAAAGGAAGAGAGCTGCAGGGCAGAGGGAGGTTTCCCCTTCCCCTGGCTACTAATCCCCTTGCAGATCTGGCTCCCTGAGCAGATGTGAGGGTGGATTGCAGAGGAAGGCTGCACCTGTCACAAGCCAAACTGAGCTGGAAAGCAAGGGTGGGAAGGTAACAGCCCACCCCGCTGCAGGCGAGTGTCCCCTCGGTTGGGCAGCGGGTCCTGGGGGAGCGGGGCTGGGTCACTGAAAGCAAACCCTCTATCTCCCAGTTGGGATAAGGGGAGCTTACCGTGTCAGACGGGCCAGGGAATCAAGAGCGACACAGGGATCTCTTCAAGACAATCACTTTATTGGAAAGCTAAGCAGAAATTTCACTAGTGTTTAGACTAGCCAGTGGAAATGCAAAAACATAGTCATATCTGGGAAGCAGAGTGTAGGCCAGATCACCCCAGGATCCCTGAGCTCTCCTTACATGTTCAGTTCCCCCAACAACTCTTGTGCATAATATTACACAATGATTATCAATATGCATTTATCTCCAGTTTGATTGGAGATAATATTTCCATTTCTTTGTTTCATAGGAACTTTGGGAACTGGACTGAACCATTTCTCTTGTGGATGGAAGTTGTCAAATTAGTTGGGATTTATGTCCCTGTGAAAGTCATGCTTCTGGAAGGAAGGAGTCCTTATCTCCTTTCTTCCTTGATGGAGTGTCAAGTGCCGCCAGCTTGTTTCCTTGGCACCTTATTTATGATTTTCACTGACAAGACTGCTTGGGTTTCACTACATAATCAAGAAACCCAAACACAGATACTTCTATAAACTTTATCTAATACACTTGGTTACATCAGTTATTCCTCCCATCATGTCTGAACTGTGTTATAGCATTTCTGGGCTGTCTAATTGAAGGACCTGGGGACTATTTAATCTGATCTGGTTCAGCCGGACATGTGAATTGCTTCCTTTCCTTTGCTGCCCAACTAGCTGTCTGCAAAGCATCATTCAGAAACAGGCTGTTGGGGCCTTCTGCTGTAGCCACGCTCCCCCAGGCATTTCTATTATTTAAGTACACATTTATGGCAATAACATACAGTTCCGATCCAATATCGTGGAGGATGCATACAAGACGGAGGCATTTGGGCCAATACCTCTACCGTGTTTCTCTACACTCACCAGCTTCCCCCTGTATCACCACTGGTGAATTTAAACTAGCACTTTCATTTCACAGGCCTGGCAAATGGTGCACACCTCCTGCTGTTTCCTTGCACACTGGGCACACTTGCATACACTTAGTTCCCCAGGCACCAAGTCTTACAACTCATATGGGGGCTTCTCATTTCCCACGCACCTGCCCACAGACACCTGAAGGCTTAATGCTCCCCCTGCTTCCACGAGGGGCCCAAAACGGACCTGTCCCTGATAGCCACGTATGACTGGATGCTGCACAGGAGAGAAGAAATGCTTTCAATTGATTGAGATACTGATCCCCTTGCCAAAGAGGCCTGTTGTGGAGGTGCAGCTCCATCAGATCCAGCTGGGAAGACCTGTGTCCTGGAAGAGAACAGTCCTCTCACTGGATGGCCCAGCACGGTCTGGAGAGGCTGGAGGCCTGCTCCTCTCAGAGGTTTTATGGCACAAGATGGAACAAGGTCTAAAAAAAATCTAGTTGCGGTCCATGCTTTTGCTTTCCCAAAGGAGCTGGGCTTTGATCTGACCGGGATGGCACTGCATTAAATGCCCCAACCCATGATTTGCATTGGTAGGAGCGTTGCCAGCAGATCGAGGGCAGCAATTCTTCCCCTCTGTTCAGCACTGGGGAGGCCACATCTGGAGTCCTGTGTCCAGCTGTGGGCTCCCACTACAGCAAAGGATGTGGACAAATTAGAGGACTGGCAACAAAAATGGGTGTGGGGCTGGGGGACAGGACTGGTGAGGAGTGGTGGAGGGAACTGGGCTGATTTGGTCTGCAGAAAAGAAGACCGAGGGGCATTGAATAGCAGCCTTCACCTCCCTGCAGGGAGCTGCAAAGAGCTGGACTGGTCTCAGTGGGGGCAGATGACAGGAGGAGCAATGGGCTCAAGGTGCAGCAAGGGAAGTTGAGGTTGAATATTAGGAAAAACTCTCTCACGAGGGACTTTCATATTAAAAACCATGGACTGACCCAGACAATGGCTGTTAAAATGTACCAGCACCCTCTGCTAACCTCTGCAGTCATGTCCTTCCTCCCATTAGCACCCTCCTCTTTTACAGTGTTAGCATCATCTACTTCATCTGAGCTTTCCTGGGTCTGTAACTGTTTCAGATAACTTTGCTTTGCAACTGTCCTGTCCTCTTCCCTGTTTAAGTGACTGCTTTCACTTACAGAATAGGGTTCACCCCAAGTCACGTCTTTGCCTGGTGGGTAATTGAGGCTGTATTTGTTTCTATCCCAGCCCAGAAGCTTAACAAACATCTCTCCCAATGATATAGTTTGCCCAATAAAAGATAGGATGAAAGAAACCTTGCTTTTCCCTGTGGGAACGGATCCTGCTCTATACCGAGGTGGTAAGAATACGACTGCCGCCCTCCCAGATGAAGCCGCAGGCTTGCACAAGGCACTGTCCATGCTGCGCTCATCTCGTATATTGGGAGAGAAGGAGCTCTCTCTGCGAGGCATCTAGGTCGGGAAGATGCTCCTTATAGCCTCTTAAATGAAGGCAACTGGGGACCCACCTCTGCTGGAGAATGGTCTGTGGATCCACCATGTCTGTGCAGTGCGGGCAGGGGCCAGGCCCCCACCTGTTAAATTAGGCCCTACTATCCATTACATATATCATGCAACTAACTGGCTATTCAAGCAATCCATTTAGACCAGCTACACATGCAAAGTTATCATCACACGGCAAAAAGCTACAAAAAACCCCCACAAAAAACCCAGCCAACCAGCTATAAAATTAGTGCTTGACAGCTCTACAGTTGGTTTCCACCCAGCTTTAATTTGAAGGTGTAGCAGGGCCCTTAGTCTCCCCATTTCCTTTCAACAGCAGCTGATGCCAAGCACTGAAGAAGCAGCTGCACATCCCTACCCCAGAGGGAAAGGAGCAGCAGCTCTCAGCTTGGTTTCCTGCCTGCCGGGGAGAGCGCTCGGTGTGATGGCACAAGGTGACATTGAAGAGACAGGTAGTAGGGGAAGAGCCTTCTACTTCTGGAGTAAAAAAACACCTGCAAAGCCATAACTGGTGCAGATGCTTCCCTCACCCCCGAGTGCGACAGAGTTACATGCTGGGAAGAGGGGAAGAGCCATGAAAAAAATCCAACTCTCTTCCCTTCCCGGGGGGCGGTTCTGGCCAAGATGAATGCCCCCATTACTAGGCATGTCTACATTTCATTAATGCACTTTGGATACTGTGGATTTAGTTTACTACCTCTTTAATAAAGTACTAACTAAAGGGGCAATACTTTGAGTTCCTGTGCATTAGCACTGGCACACTTAATTAGTGACCCTTACTCTGCATTAGCCTAGTAACACTGCACAGGAGACTAGTAGCACGGTTTGTGCTGTGACGTGCTGCTGCGCAGTGTTATTAGGCCAACGCAGAGTAAGCATCTCATGTAGACGTGCCCACTGCGTGCCTTGGGCTCCCTACAGTCTGCACCATCACAGCACTACTACCCCCCTTTTACAGATAGAGAGAAACAGAAGAGGCAAAGTGAGGTGCCCAGGGACACAAGTGGAGTTGGTGGCAGGATAGAAAATAGAGCCCCTTTTCCTGCAGTTTAGCTCACCACTAGGCAATCACAGAATCATAGAAAATGAGGGCTGGAAGGGCCCTCAGGAGGTCACACCTAGTCCACCCCCTGCTCCAAGCAGGACCAGCCCCAACTGCATCATCCCAGACAAGGCTTTGTCCACCTGGGTCTTCAAAACCTCCAAGGATGGAGATTGCACCACCTCTCTGGGTAACCTGTTCCAGTGCTTCACCACCCTCCCAGTGAAAAAGTTTTTTCCTAATATCCAACCTCAACTTCCCTTGCTGCAACTTGAGCCCATTGCTCCTTCTGTCATCTGCACCACTGAGACCAGCCCAGCTCCATCCTCTTTGCAGCCCCGCTGCAGGGCATTGAAAACTGCTGTTCAGACCCCCCTCAGTCTTCTTTTCTGTGAACTAAATCCTTCCTTTAACAGAGAAATAACAGTGAGGGAAGAAATCTCAACTCAAAACTTCTCCCTTGGTTGCCTGTTCCTGGAACTGCTCTGCTCGACTGCTCAGCCCACACCCACTGCCTTCGCTGAGCTGCAAAGCCCTGCCAAACACAGCCTCTGTTGCAGCATTGCTAGCCCAGGACAGATGTATTATATTCCACACCACAGTCTGAATGTCCCAGACAGTAAGCAAAACCCAATTTCTGGATACAGTGGGATTTGCCACACCTGGGCCTGGCTTTGGACTATGATCTCAGGTCAATCTGCTGTGGATAAGGGTGGGGAGTGCAAGAATCTGCTGGAAGACAGGAAGCTCAATCCTTTTTTTGGTTACAGACTCATGCAAAAACGGTAGCCAAAGCTCCCTCCTCTGCCTTGCAACGCTATGAAAAGCAGGGTGCCTTTTTCCAACAGACAATTGGAAGAAGAGCAAGTCCACACTAGGTTACGTGACAATTTGTTAGGGTCTTGAAACCCACAGGAAATGGTGCAAGGATGATGGATGAAGGTGCGAAACCGAGTTGTCACTCCACAGCTGAGGCATTAATCAACTGTCAGGACTGCTGAAGACTCTGGCAGAGGGAACCTTGGCAAATGGGTGCAGCCCAGCCTGGCTCAAAACCCCTGTCCTGACATCTCCCGGAGCCCGAATGCACCCTGGGGATTAGCGGAGCTGTGCATGAGAAGCTGCAAAACAGCCCTTGGAGTGTCCCGAATGCAAACTCTCGCTCGTTCCTGCATCTCAGACACATTTATTCATGAAACCCACTCTGCCAGGAGTCCATCACTAGCTGCAGCCACCCCAGTCTGGCTAGCTTTGCATCAGAGCTTGCAAACGAAGCAGGCCTGAGATTTGCTTTGCCCCTTAATGAAGTGGCCCCCTTTTTAGGATCGACATCTGCAATGGCCCTCTACACATCCAAACCTCCCCACCGCTTATCAGACTCAAGCCTGCATGTGCCTGTGTGTGCGCGTGTTTGCCTGTGGGTGTGCATATGTATGTGTGTGCACGTGTTTGCCTGTGGGTGTGCATATGTGTGTGTGTGCACATGTTTGCTGCACAGCTAGGTTGCTATGCAATGCCAGTGATTTCAGAGCACGCGTGGTCATGGCATCGTCATGGGCTCACTTTGCTTCACTCATTAGACTCCGTGGTTGTGAGGATCAGCGCTTCTCCACCCAATGGATGCTGTGGTAGGGCCTGCTGCTTTTGGTGCTTTGCAAAGCTGGGGGGGTATTGAGGAATTATCTGCTGATGGGATAAGGCGGTGGGGGAACAGATTGATAAGGCTAGTTCCCCAAGCTGTGAGTCCCTGGAATTTATCCCTGCTTGGTGAGGTCCCCACTCACTCTGCTGAGCCATGCACCCTTGTCAGGGCAGATTGCTCCTGGGAAAGCAGCTGGGTCTACAGAAGTTGCCTTAAAACTCCCTAAAGCTCCAAGCACCCAAGTTGCAGCAAGAGAAGTTGAGGCTAGAAATTAAGAAAAACTCTCTCACTAGGACAGGAGTAAAACATTGCAACAGGTTACCCAGAGAGGTGGTGCAGTCTCCATCCTTGGAGGTGTTTAAGACCTGCCTACACAAAGCCTTGGCTGGGATGAGGTAGTTGAAGCTGGTCCTGCTTTGAGCAGGGGGATGGACGAGATGAGCTCCTGTGGACCCTTCCAGCCCTCATGGTCTATGATTTTATGGTCCTGGCAATTTTCATCCTTGGAGCGGAAGCAAGGAAAGGCCTACCCAATGCAAGCAGCTCTAGGAGGCAAATGGGGAATCTTCCTCGGAGGTAGGGCAGCTGTAGGTTAGCATCCATTGCAAGGCAAGAAGTCAAAAAGTTTCAAGTTTTTCAAAATGATTTCTTTTTCTTGGCCAAAAGTGTTCGCAAACTTTCATCCCATTTCACAGGCAGTTCTGGCCCCTCTGAAACTCATTAGTCAAAAAAAGATCATTAGTGGAAAAAAGGAGCATTACTTGGCTCTAGTACAGAGGGACAACTGCAGCAAACCAGCCCAGAGCATCCTTCCTGCTTGGGGCAGGGGAGATGCTCTGCCTTCCCTGCCCTGGCAGTGCATCCCCTTCTCTATTACAGGCCAGCCTGGAAAACAGAGGTCCAAAGACAGCCATTGAGGACCAATGTGTGCATTGCAGCAGATGAGATGTCTGGGGGTAGGCACTAAGTAACTGAGGATTTGGAAGTGGAAGTGGGAGGCAGGGAACAGTCCTTTCCAAAGATAATTTAAGGGGAAAATTACCAAGAAGTCGTTTGCTCACTTGGCCTGCATAAAGAGGTTCAAATCAGAGCATCTCACCCAAGAGAAATCAGTAGAGGCTTGTGGCGTGACTCGGTTGTGGGTTCAGCGCAACAGAAGCGGCACGGGTTTCTCTCTCGCTGCAGATTTTGTTCGAAGCATTTGATGTGCACCGGTAATTTAACTCCTGCACTTATTGGTCCCGCTTCTTTTGAAGTTCATGAGAATTTAGTTGAGGGTTTCAGCAGGAAAATGGGAGTAGGACTGCATATCACTCGGAGGGCAGAGACTACCCAGCGAGGTTGTGGGTAACATCCTCGGAGGTGTTGAAGACCCAGGTAGACAAAGCCTCGGGTGGGGTGATGTAGTTGGGGGTGGTCCTGCTTGGAGCAGGGGTTGGATTTGATGTGACCCCCTGGGGTCCCTTCCACCCTCATTGTCTATGAGTCTGTGCTTCAGTCACAAGACATGGATAGGTGTGTGCACGCATAGCTAGAGAAGCTAACGGAAAGCTGGGAGTCAGACGGCTCGCCTTCAACACTGACTCTTCTCCGAGCTGGCAGATGAAGCCTAACACCGTTCCACCCAGGTCAAGAGAGATTTCAAGCATTGAATCACCAGAGCTGACAGGTTTAACTCACAACCATCTGCTGAGCATAGTCCAGGCAGAACAGTGTCCAAAGAGAAAGAGGTTGCGAGTAGCTGCTGCTTGCTCTTTGGCTGTCTCCATTGCTGCAAAAACCCTCTCTGGATCTCGGACCTGCATCTGAGAAGGGGAAACCCTGTTGTTCTTGTCATTTGAGGGCTCACTTGCACCTTGATAAGAAAAAGGCTCCAGATGCCAGCAGCATTGGCTGGAAGGACAGGAGACCCTCATGTGCATTGGAAAGCGTGCATCTTATTTATGGGCTCGTTGTCATACCATGATACCATAATACGGATACCATGCATCATACCACATAATACCATGTACCACATAATACCATCATACCACATATACTATACCATCATACCACATAATACCATGTATCATACCATCATACCACATAATACCATCATACCACATATACTGTACCATCATACCACATAATACCACATAATACCATGTACCACATAATACCATCATACCACATATACTATACCATCATACCATAAACTCTTAAGTACCCCAGAAACATGGGTGGTGGAAAGTGCCTTGCTGGAGGGTTTAGCTGCTCCCATCAGCTGCTGACAACAGCATTTTGGTTTCAGGAGTGAACAATCAAAAATAAATACATTTTTTAAAGTTAAATGTGCAGCCTCCCCTTAGCTCACTTGGTGCAAACCTGTTGGGGCAGATGGGAGGCCGGGTCTGAAGACTGCCTCCGAGGCTGCCGTGATGTGTGGCAGGTACAACACCCCCGTGGCATAAACGTTGTGGGCTACACACATCACACACTTCCCAGCGTGGAGACAAAAGGTTGTGTCTGTAGGATTTCCACCCTCCATTCTCCTTGCAGGGACCCCATGCAGAACACATATCCTGATCCCCTCCACCTGCCCCTATCATGGGGCAGAAACTCCCTGGTTTCCCTGCGGCCTCCATGGAGGGGGTAGGGTTTAGCTCTCAAGGCCCAGCCACTACACAAGAGCTGCATGAACCAGCATGTGCATGCATAATCCCAGTTTCTAAGAATAATCTGAGTTGTGGGGTCCACTTCCCTGCTGTGCCGCCGTCTGAGCTCACAAGCTAGACAGAATCAAATCTTGCTGTGATGCATGGGGTGGGGGACAACCCTTGCCGATGCTTTTAGTAGGTGAGTGACAATGGGCTTGGCTCTCAGTGTAGTATTAATGCCCCCCATAGAGCAAGGGGGGCAATGCCACTAGCTGTATTTTCCAAGAAGTGGGTATAAGAGAGAGAGAGAACCTAGCTCCCTGCATTTTAATAAATATTCCCATGCAATTATTAACACAATTAAAGCTATCTTGCTACCCCAACTTGCTAAGCACTTTCCAGACTGCAGGTGTTTGGGTTATAAACTCATGAAATCACCACCATAAATTCTAATGGACACAGAATTTGTCTGTACTTTCCCACCTGACCTCTCTCTCTGTAGGGGTATATAAGATTAACTCTGTCTCTAGATTCATATTATAATAGACAAGATAAAATAGGAATAGATTCAATTAGACACACACAGACCTTCATAAAGTAGTGGGGGGGGGGGTCTCTTTTTTTCCTATATTTCACATGATGAAAGGTGCTATAGAAATTCAGGATAATCATCATGTCACAGTTTTTTAAACAAGACTTTAGTACTGTGTTCTTGACAGTTAGATTAGAAAATTTGCTTGAAGAAAAGGGTAATTTGGAGAAAATGTCAGAAATAACTTGGCAATCTGGTTTCTAAATAAACCCCTAGTCTTGCAAAAACCTTCCATGCTTAAATTAATGTGAGCTTTCCCATTGCATGTTGAGTCTTGAAGAGTGTAAAGGAGTGGAGATTTCTGAACGTCAAAGGAAACTTTGGGCACAATTTCCCTTTGGACCCCTAAAGCCACAGGGGAAAGACGGAGGAAAAGCTCAGCAAGGTCCCCCCGGTGATCCTGTCTCCCCTCTCATTCCTCTGCGGGGAGGTTTTCCTTTTCAAAGCATCAAGCCACCGGGCCTACTCTTGTTTTTAGAGATTGGCAGGATACAGAGGACGGGGGCTGCACTTCTCTGCTACGGGTGCCCTTCACTGTGGTACCCAACCTCCTGACAAACAGCAGTAAGTCGAGTCTCATAACGCCTCTGAAAGACAGAGAGGCATCGTGCTCCCTGTTTTACAGATGGGAACACTGAAATGCAACAACTAAGGTTAGTGGCATACGAAAGGTCACATCACACTGCCAATCTTTGGTGGAATTTGGACCGATCTCACGACTCCCATAATCCATGACCCTTCCTTCCTATTCTTCCACGGCCCCATTCATTGCATTCCTTGTTGGCCTCTTGATGCTCAGTGTGCTGCTCTCTGTGGCACCTTGGCATCAAATCCTTAAAATCACCCTGGAGGCACTAAGCTCTGTTCTCAAAAAGGTCGAATGAATTCATCTCCTTGCTCCAACGTAGGTTTGCACCAGGCAAGAAAGAGAAAGGAAGTGTCTGTCTAAAGGTATTATGACAGCACGTGGAAGACTAATGGGGCCATTTATTATGTGTAATTATATTCATAATCTTATGGTGATTAGAACACAGCTGTAAATTATGATACGTTAAAATCAGATGCACTGGAATGACTTGGAAATCCTTCCAATACCTTATGGGAAGTGAATTTGTTGGGAGTAACAATGGTGTCACCTTGACGGGGGGGGCGGGTTTGTCTTGCCTCTTTGCTGGGACAGGGGAAACCACCTTGCAGTGCCTAGAAGGACTGCTTGGACTTTGCCCCTGGCAGTCAGGAGTGCTCTCTGCTTTGGAGTGAGATGCATGAAACAAGAGACTCTAATACGTGGTGAATGCATAATGCCTTCCATCCTGGGAGTGCACAACCCTTTGCAATCGCAATGCCTATCCCTGCAACCCTGAAGGATGCAAAGGACCCCTTTGTAGCTGCAGGGATTCCTGGTGCAATTCGCTGTTTGTGAGAGAGAGGCCTGCAGGATCAGGTCCAGTAATGAATCAAGACTCAATGCTCCCCACAGCGGGAGATATTCCCACCCCAGTCTACAGATGAGAAGACCAGAGTCAAGGAAGGCTGCACAGTGGGGCTGCACGGGGTAAAACCCAGACCTTTGCACTTGTGAGTATTTCTTTTCAAGTGCTGCACAGTAAGACCAACAAGACAGGACACAACAAGCATCCCTGCAGTTTTAACTTGACTTTTTTCATGGTTTGCTTTTCCACTGCCATGCTTCTCTGATTCCTCTCCATAGACTGCCACCTTGATGAGGGGGAGAGGCTTGTGTGTACCGATGACCCTAAGAGCAACACCGTCGGGAGTCTTGTACTTCTGGTAGGGTCACCCGTGGCGGTACGGTCAACGGTGAGGTGTCAGACGAAGAGCAGTCCAACACAACACACAGACCTCAGTGTGGAGCAGGGGGATGCAGAAGACATGAAGGCAAATGAAGGCTGCAATGGAGGACTAACTCCAGTCATCTTGGATCTCCTTGCCACCAGACACAGGCTTCTCCTCTGCCAAGATCCATGCGGGTGTTGATGCACAACGGTCTCCTCATGTAAAACAAGTAACGAAGAGGTTTCTCCAATTGGTGTGATGTCGACTACAATAACCAGTACCACTACCCATAACTTCTACAAAGTCCTGCAGCGATGGACAAGTGGCGACGGGGACAGATGAAGTGCTCACCAGGAGTCCCTAGTCACAGATCCAGATGCAGGAGGCGGTCACGTGATGGTCACTTCACCCTTGGTATGGGACAGGAGGGCGATCGGCAGCTGCGATTGCGACTGAGCGGTCCTTTTTAGGACCCCCTCTACTCACCCCACATGGGGAGGAGGCTAGAAAAAGGTGCTCCAAACACAGGCTGTCCCACTTTACCTTCCCCACCTGGATAGCTGCCTCTTGGGGCATCTCTCTAATTGCAGCCGAAACACAAAAATGTCCTTTGCATCCTGGAACGTATGATACTAGACGACCCAAACCATGACAGACCTGAATTAGCCTTCTTAGCCATCTTATTAGATGGCTTCTCAGTCTTCTTAGCCATCAGTGGACTCCTCTACAAACCCTTTACTTGACCCATGGGAGTGAACATCCCGGACCATGTAGGATCGCCGATGCTGCTCCTCTGACTAGGACTTGAAGAAGACAATCCCAAACTGCTACCTATAGACGCAGACACAACGTAGGAGTAAACTCCAGCTGGGCATAGGCCTGGAGGTCCTTTTGAACCCTTTAGTTCCCAGGTTCATTGGCCCACGGAGCCCAGCTAATGTCATTACAAAAGTCTTGGGCCTTCTGAAGTCTTGGCCAAGCAGTCTCAAGGCAGTTAGCGAGGATAGGTGGAGTGGTGTGGGCAGGAAAGTGATCCCAGGGGAAGTGCTAAATTGTTTCACACACCCAGGGCAGCCGGGGGCTAATCTTGCTCTGATAGCACACGTTTGGTGTGCAAGAGCAAATGCAAGCATAAATGCATAAAAGAGCATAAATGCAAAAGCAAAGAGGTAACGATGATACACAATGACCCTGGCTCATGGGAGCTCCCAAGGGACAGCAAAGCAAACCAGAGAACTAGCAGCCAGCCCCGGTCCATGTCAGCTCCAGACATGCTAATTAATGCTTCACATGTGCTGCCAGCTATCACCAGCAAGGCTTCAGAATAGCCCAAACCAGGAAGCCTAGGGAGGGGCAAACTGCCCACAACAAAACCAATGCATAGGATACAGATCCAGCCAAATTGCCCTTCCTCTCTCATGCACGGTGATATACCAGAGCCCTGTAATCCATCCATAGCCTCATCAGTGCACAATGCCTCGGAAAAGCCTATTTTTCCTTCCTCCCAGGTTTGTGTAGAGTCACACAGGCAGCCCAAGGACGTGGAGGAACGGCCATCACCCTCCACCTGCGGGAGCAAATCTGTGACCCCAGCAGCTGTGGCTGGCTCCTGGAGCTGGAAACAACGGTGCATGCCTATGTTTTTATTCCGATTATTTCTCCTACACCATGGTTTGGGGCGATGGAGCAACACCCCAGTCGTACCAGTAGCAAAAAGGAGAAAAAGAGAGACGAGTCACAGATCAAACTAAGCATGTATTTCTCTGTCCCCTCACCTCTCCCTGCAGGAAACTGGTGAAATTCTGGATTTGGGTCTGGGCTTTGAGTCTCAGACTGCCCTATCATCTGGGATCGACATCTGGGTGAAGTCATCTGCATCTGCCATCTGGGTGAAGTTTTAGGCTGGCTTAGTCCATAGTGATCCCATTCATTCCCCAGGAACAGGAAGACCGTGCCCGTTTTCTTTGACGTTTTGCTCAGGACACATCCTAGTCTCCTTGCCAAGGAGACCTCCACCCCGTCTGCATGCTGGGGTCTTGACCCCATGGTCAGATTGGTAGGAACGGCTGTGGATTTTGCCTTCCTCCGCAGCAGGAGCATTGCCGTCTTCCTGGGCCCTCTCGGGTGTATTTTATCCACCTTTGCAGCAGCAGGACATTGGCTGCAGTGATTCCCTCTGCTTTCCTTGGGGCAGGTTTGGGTGCAAAGCCTGGTGGTTGTGTCAAGGTTGACTGCACAGTTTTGCTAAGAGCTTGGACAAGGGGGTGGTTTGCGCTGGTCCTGCCTCAGGACTAGATATGACTTCTGGAGCTCCCTTGCAGCCCCACATCTCTAGGAGCCCGAGTCCTGTCCAGACTGTGGAATAATGCAAGGAATAACCTAGTAATGCTTGGCCTCTCTAATTCCTTTTTTAATTGCATCCCATTGCTCCCACCCTAGTTCTTCTATCTGGCCATTTTAACAGGAGAAATTATTCCTCTCCCTCCTTGGTGTTTGCACCAAGCAAGCATGCATTCACTCCACCCGCCCTGTCTGGAGGCTTTCACCCTTGCTCAGAAGCCGCTTTCTCTAACACGTGAAGTTGTGCTAGTATTGAACCCCCTGCAGTGTGTCTCCGTCTTCCTGGCTTCATGCAACTCCATGGAGAGACCCAGATGCAACCAGGCTGCCAAAGGGCCGGGCGGTCGACAGAGTTCCCACTTCCTAAGGGGGCATCCCCATGGGAGGACGGGGGACGTGAAGAGAGAAACAGCTCCGTGGTTGGGAGGGAACGGCTTTCTGAAGTCTCCAGCAGCTGCATTTACATCGGTTTGCCCCTCAATAAATCCATCTCTTCATTGCTCAGCCCTGGAGCACTCAAGCGCTCTCACCTCATTAAAAATATATCAACGCATCATAAATACAGGAGCTACCTCTGCGGGCAGCCAAGCAAGCATTCAACTTCCCCTCGTCAGCCAAAAAAGAAGCCTCTCGCCCATGCGAGATGCCGTGTTAGGCACGTCTGGATTTAGCGGCACGCCAAAGTTTCTTCTGTGCTTAAAATGAGTCCAGGTGGCTATCACCATGTTTCCCTTGCTGGGGAAAATAGATAAGCAGAGCTTAGCCAGTCAGGAAAAAATCTGTGATACCCAGGACATCATTTCAGAGAGATAAAAAACAGCCTATCTGGCTGAAGCTTTTATCTGTGAAGACATCTGCGAGGCAGGGATTACTTTGAAACGGGAGAATTTCATTCCACAAGATAAGGCACAATATCTTGCAAGTCACCGAGCAGCTCCGAGAAGTTGGCGGGTACTTTCAGCCCCCGGGGTTTCAGGCCATCCGGATCAGGCGCGCGCGATTTCCAAAGGATGTTGTCTCATGAGCCAATGAAGAGCAGCACAACAATTGCCCAAAACTCATAATGGGAAGTCTCGTGGCATGCTCGTTGTCTACCAGAACTGAAAAGCGGGGAAAGGGGAGCAACAATAAAGTCTTTCTTCTTCACTGGCCAGTAAAACAAGACAAACGCAGGAGCCAATCTCCGAAAGCAGCACAAAGCGATCTCTGTAAGAAGTGGCTCCGGTACGCTTCCTACGGGCATTGAGCTATTAACAGGTACAGGCCACCTTCATTGATGAATTAAAGCATTCGCCCCAGGACGATCCTTAATGTATATTTTGCACTGGTTTGCCCCAGGGACTGAGAAGCCCAAGCGGTGTTTCATTTTTAAGATGAGAACAGAGTTAGGGGACTTCAGGCTGCTGTTTGGAGAGGGAAGTCACACCGTCAAAATACCATTTCAGTCCTCCCATAAACCTTGAAATAGTTCACGCTCTGATAGTTTGCACAAGGACCAGCTTCGCTCCGTGCCCAACACCGAACATCCGAACTAGATCATCTAGATGTTGTCTTTTAAAATCTCTCTTGCAGGCGTAACACATGGCTGCTTCAACATGCTGGACCAGCACTTCTCTGCTCCCCCCCAGCTGCTGACAACAGCATTTTGGTTTCAGCGATGAACAATCAAAAATAAAGACATTTTTTAAAAAGTTAAATGTAGCTAGAGTAAGCCTGAAGCTCCTTTTTTTTTTGTCCAACTGCTTCAGATGACAGAGCAAGGAGCAATGGGCTCAAGTTGCAGCAAGGGACGTTTTAAGTTGGATATTGGGAAAAACTCTCGTGAGGAGGGTAGTACAAAACTGGACTAGGCTTCCCAAAGAGGTGTGGGAGTCTCCATCCTTGGAGGTGTTTAAGACCCAGGTAGACAAAACTTTGCCTGGGATGATGCAGTTGGGGCTGGTCCTGCTTGGAGCAAGGGTTGGACCAGATGTGACCTCCTGAAGTCCCTTTAGCCCTCATTATCTGTGATCCTATGGTTCAGCAAGGCCCAACCGTTTCAGTGTCACGCACTGGTTTTGAGGATGGTTCAGTGAGAAAGTTTCCAAAATCCAAGGTGGACTTTTGGGTTATCATAAGAGACCCTTTGGATCTGAAAACACATTTTTGACACAGTTCCCATCCACAAAAGCATTCCTGAGGTTTTGTTTCCTTACCATGGACAGCAAGGACAAGATTTCAAAACCTCCAAAGTTGGCATGACACCGAGCTGTCTTTCTGCAGCCAGCTGTATTTCTGGCCCTTCTACCAACAAAGAAAACCATCTTAATGATGTTGTGCCATCTGCCCAAGTTCACAGACAGACAGGAACGACTCCCAGTCAGCCCAGAAAGTTGCTAATTCTGAGCCTAACGATGCCAATTTAATGACATCATTGTTTCAGCAGCGCCGATTCCAGCAGAAACATCTGGCTGCTCTGGGAAACGTAGGTAGAGTCGGATGACAGATAGGAAAGGGGTCTTATGAAAGAACAGAAATAATAAATACTTGGTGCGTATGTGCATTGTTCCTTTGATCTGGGGATCTCCCAACTCACACGACCTTTCTCTGTGGAGATATGGGAGTAAGATTATCCCCACTGTGGACGTGGGAAAATCAAGCTTAGCTAGTCTCAGAAAGAGGTTAGGTTACAAGTACTTATTTAGTCTGGAGAAGAGAAGACGGAGGGGGAATGAATAGCAGTCTTCACCTCCCTGCAGGGGGGCTGCAAAGAGGATGGAGCTGGGCTGGTCTCAGTGGGGGCAGACGACAGGACAAGGAGCAATGGGCTCATGTTGCAGCAAAGGTTAGAAATTAGGTTAAACTTTCTTAATAGGAGGGTGGTGAAGCACTGGACCAGGTTACCCAGACAGGTGGTGGAGTCTCTAGCCTTGCAGGTGTTGAAGACCCAGGTAGACCAAGCCTTGGCTGGGATGATGTAGTTGTGGATGCACGTTCCTCCAGGAGTTGAGATATTTTGAAGAGTAAAACCCTGAGTTGGCCCCCTTCTTCCTTCCCCTCCCCAAGGTTAAGACAGAGAGAGCTGATTTACCCTCCACTTGCTTGGCTCATGACACAAGCTACCTCTGAAGAGAAAGTACTGTGGACAAGAAGCCGATCAGAAGCAACAGACTGATGGCCTTCATCATCTACACCCATTATTTTCATTAGGGGATATAACTGCGCAGTCACTGACCCATCTGAGATAAAGCCAAGAGGAAGGGGCTAATAGCTGCGGGCAAGATGCTTGGTATTCTGGTTTTTATGCTTTCCTCCATTTTTATGAGCAATGCAGAGGTTGTTCCCGAGTTCCCCAATCCTCCACATTTCTTGTTTGTCATGCATATTTTATTGAGTCAGCAGAGCAAAAGATCACAGAGAGAAAAAAAAAAAGTGAGACTGTTTAAATGCTCTGTATTGCGGAGAAGAATAAAAATCCCACTCCTGTTTTTATCAGGCATCTTGGGCTGCCTTCTCCCCTCCTGAGAAAAACTGGTTGGACGCTTTATGCTCTAAAGGTCACCGTGCTTCGATGCTGCATATTAAAAGTGCTGCAGGGATTATTAAGCTTACAGAGGGGTTTTGCATATGTGCCAGTTTGTCTTTCGCTTGGGAAAACACCAGGGCAGTCTGCGGGCACGTCTACACACATGCTTTACTGCACAGTAGACTGATGCACTGCACAGTAAAGCATCACTGTCTGCACGTACACTGCAATTAGGGTGCAGTAGATTAATTTGCTCTGGTGTAGGATAGTCCCATTAGACACAGGTGCTTTCTGAAGGTGGAGTAAATTACTCCGCTTAAACACATGTGTAGACGGTGATGTTAGGATTAGTTTACTCCCAGTTTATTAGTTTATTCAGTTGCATTACTTGCATGTACCCGGTCTGTATGAACAATAAATGTCCCCCCGCCTTGATAACGGTAGCAATTGGGATGCTCACTTGGATTGCCTGGCCTTGTCACAAGTCTTGACTCAGTCCCAGCTCCGGGTAGAAGAGTCCGGTTGTGGCGGCTGGTCCAGGGTTTCAGCCAAGAGCCCATGTGCATTGCACCCCGCAGAGAGAGGCACCCTTACCTCCCGCTGACATGACGTGGTCAGAGGAAGGGAATCTGTAGCAGAGTCCTTGCTCCTGAGAAGTGCTTCTCATGACCGTGCAGGGAGATTTCTCCTGTTTCTCGGTTCAGCGGCACTATCCAGCCCTTGCTGCCTTTCCACACGGTTTGCAGGGATACTGGGGAGGACACTTATACAAATGAAGTCCTGCCTGTAGCTGGATTTCCTCCCGGGTTGGGAGGGCTCAGGCGACAGAGACAGTTCTGTGGGTGTTTTTCCCTGCATACCCCATCAACTAAGAGCAGGGAGCTCCTTCCCTGCCATGGAGCTTGCAGACATAACAGCCTTCTCGCGGGCCGGCTGCTAGGGTGAATGCATAGGAGAGCCCTGCACCTCCGAGGGTCCCAATCCTGATCCTCTGCCACCACATGAGATGTCAGGGAGAGCTAATGCTTTCAACTGAATGGGGGTGGGGGGGCTCAATGGGTTTGTCGAAGGTTTTCAAGCTCGTGCCTTAATGCCGTGTTGGAAGAGGAGCCAGCAAGAAGCCAAGCAGCAGCGCTCTGCCCTCGGGAGGAGCTGGGATGGAGAGTGATTGCTTGTCAGCTCTGGGAATTGGCAGGCAGGTCTGTATTGCAGAGGTTACAGGAGATCCCATTTGGATGCAATTTAGCAGCTTGGGTGCTCCGGCTGTGCCTGTGCAGACCCAGGAGTCAGCTCACAATTAATATGCCCATTCGATTAAAAGAAGGGAGCAGCAAGGCGACAGGAGCCGATAGAAGAGGAGCTGAAGAGGGCCCGAGGTCTTCTTTTTCCTTAACGATGCAAGACATGACCATGCAAATTTTCTGATTGCATTGGAGCTGTACTAAGCAAAGCTGGGGGAAGCTGATAGATTTTTCCCTGTATTCGTAATGACTTTTGCAGGAAGGCATTAGGAGTTCAGCGTGTAATAAGTGATGCTATAAAAATGCAGACACCGTCTTTGGCATCAGGATAAACGAAAAAAAGAAAACCCATAAAGTAATGGGAAAGAGTCTAAGCAGTGAAAACTTTTAAATCAATAGCCTAGGGACAGCATTTCTTAGCCCAGCGGATT
Source organism: Alligator mississippiensis (assembly GCF_030867095.1). Classification (NCBI taxonomy): domain Eukaryota; kingdom Metazoa; phylum Chordata; order Crocodylia; family Alligatoridae; genus Alligator; species Alligator mississippiensis. The sequence continues at coordinate 87,941,098 of NC_081830.1, read as the reverse complement.
AATAGGATTTATCTGCTGACCGTTTGCTAACAGGATTCAGGTTGACTTCATTTCTTCACTTTCTCTGTGTGCTGGGAGGAATGAATAGAGGCATTGATGGGGTTGGACCAAACTTCTGGATCCACACTTCAGGAGATACAGAGTCCCACAGCAGGACCTTGGGTTAAAATCATAGGAAAAGAGGGCTGCAGGGGACCTCAGCAGGTCACATCTAGTCCAAAGCAGGACCAGCCCCAACTACATCATCCCACCCAAGGCTTTGTCTACCTGGGTCTTAAATACCAACAAGGATGGAGACTGCACCACCTCTTTGGGTAACCTGTGCCAGTGCTTCACCACCCTCCTGGTGAGAGAGTTTTTCCTAATATCCAACCTCAGCTTCCCTTGCTGCAGCTTGAGCCCATTGCTCCTTCTGTCATCTGCCCCCACTGAGACCAACTGGGTTGTCCCCAACTGATCCATGTTTTATTGCTTCCTTTCTTATCACCAGTTGCCAAAATTATTGTTTTTGTTTCACCAGGGGCCCTTTCGAGAGTCCCCTGGTGCTAGGAATTATTATTAAAAAATAAATGAAAAGCACAAGCAAGACACAGTCCCGGAGGCAAAAGGCTGGCAAGCAATGAGGGAAGGGTGACAAGGCTGTGCTGCCTGGGTCTGGACATGGCTGTCTGCCTGCAGGGTGAAGCTCCTGTCTCAGGCAGTAACAGGAAGAGAGCAATGTGATAGGAGGTCCTTGGGGAGGGAGGGAAACAGCTGGTGCCAGCAGCGCCAGATGTTCTGCTGTTCAGCTGAGCTTGTGACAATGCAATGCTTCCCGGCATGCTGGCTCTGCTAACCGGCCAGCAAGGAGACCTCAAGGTCACGTAGCAGCACAGAGGACTTTTGCATGTCTTATTGCATTTAAAAATATAGACACACACTGTTAGGAACAAAAAAACCCCACGCAACAGGATCATCTCCCCCCACACCCACCCATTCCTTCTCACTAAGGGGCTGGTTTTCCTGCCAGGGACCTTGAAAAGGAAAACTAAATTGGGCAGTGACTTCTAGGCTTGGTGTGGGCACTGTGGTGGGAGAATCAAGGAGATGGATGCAGGAGGCTGGCTTTGGTACCGATTCAGCAAGGATGCTGGCACATGGGAGAGAAGGAGGATAAACCTAGTTATACCCAATTTCTGTGCATCGTTTACTGGTTGCAGAACTCCAGCAGAGACTTAATGAAGGCTAAGGAAATCTTGAGAGGCTATTTTTTTAGGGTTTTTTTCTTTTTTTGGTGACAGCTGGAGGGTAGGGTCTAGTTTAGCCCTGCTGCAACGTGTGGCTCAGGCGCTGCCAGTTCTGGCTCCAGATGTGTCGCTAGCACAGGGGTCGGAGCCTGCTTTCCCTGTCGCTTGTCCCCTTGCCCTTCTGCAGAGCATTTGGGCAGCTCATCAATGATGTTCCTGAGCTGGGGTGATTCGATTTTTGCACACACATGTGACTCGACCTTTCGACCGTGCAGGATCCACCATTTACCCTTGATTCTCTGTGCAGGTCCTAGCAAAAGCACCTACAGGAGAGTTTGAGGGTGGATCTCATGAGACAACAACCCTGGCTTTGCCTTCTGAAGAAGGCAGCCTCAAATGCCAGGTTTTCAACATAAAAAAATATGGCCAACATCCACTTCTGTCTATAATTCGGTCCAGTTTCAGCCTGTTCCAGACTCTCGGCATGCAAGCGGAGATTTCCCAGAAGGGTCTAATGTAGCTGGCATCCCGCACGGGGCAGCGGTAAATCAGGAATGTCTCTGTGTGGTCAGAGCTGCTGGCAGGGCTATCCGGAGGAAAGGGAGCAGGGAGGAAGGGGGGAGAAAGAGAAAGCAATGGGACTAGACTCTGTATGCAGCCAGTCTTCAGGGCTGGGGGCAACAGGACAAATTGCTGCTTTATTGAAAGGACGAGGAAGCAGACACACGGTTAGCACAGCTACGCAGGATCAGCACACGGCCCGTCTAGTCTGCGTCTGGGATAGGCTAGTAGCCAGGGTATCGGGACATGGGGCCTCAATGCCCCTGGGGGGCTGTGGATAGGGGATGGGGAGCCCTGCCCCAAAAGCAAGAGAGGATAGACGTGGCTCAAGGGAAGGAGGAACCAGCTCTGTTTCCTCATCCCAAACAACCAAAATAACAACCCAAGGGGGGAGTCTGGTCCTGCACCTGCTCAACTTGTGCTTTACTTGTCCTGAATGAAGCACGAGAGCATGCAATGCAACTGGGTGTTTTCATGATTCGTTTCGACATCATCTGTTCCCATTTTTGGAGCCCTCCTAGCTCTGCTCCATATGCTTCCAGCTGGAAGTAGACGCCGATGCACAAGATGTCTCGAGATACGGACGTCCTGGGCCGTGAGGGTGGGATGGACTCAGAGTTATTTTGCTGAATGTCGTATTCTCTGTGCTGGTCCCATCTCATAACCAATGTCCTTTTACTCAATGAGTCCTCCACCAAGCACGTGGAAGAACGGATGGTGGAGTCCTAGATAAAGAAATGGAGAAAAATCCCACACTCCCCAGGTCTTGCTTGCACACCAAAATAAGCCATGCACACATACACCCACAATCTCTTCTTCTCTGCACCCCTTTTTTCCTCCATTTCCGGCTCCCATTTAATGTTCAAAGTCCTCTTTCTAATGCATAGGTCCTTCCGAGCATTTTTTTTCCCCATAGGCATGTTGATATAGGACCTACAAAATACATGGTGCACTAAAAGAAACCAGCAAGCTGCAAATTGTATCTTCCTGGAAATCATTTTAATAGCTGCCCGGACATAGCTGCTCTGCCGCTGTCCCACAGGCTAATTTGGAAGTGAATTACTGTCTAAGCGTGGCAGATTTTTTTGTTCTCTGAGGGTCGACTCCAGTTCTAGGCTAAGTAATTACTCTGGGTAAGTAGTTTCCTCTCTGATGAAGGAGAGTTGGTTATAGTCCAGGGAAGGAGCCTACCCATCTGGGTATCACTTAATGGAGATTGCAGGCTAATACTAACCGGTCTCAGGGCTGCTCTCGTTTTTACTTGACAGTAATGAGACTGTCGGAATAATTCTCATCTCAGTAGAAATAATGCCTGTCCGTGTGACACGGGCAGTAAGACGGTCTCTCATTTAAACCATTTCATACCAGATCCACATAGGAAAAAGATGAGCACCCCCACTTTCCCCCATCAGCTGGAGAGGTGTCAGTATTTTGGACATCCACAGCAAAAGGGGAGACCGTCTAATGTCATGAGAATGATTTCTATTCTGAATCCCATCTTCTTCACGCCACCTTATACCACTTCACACTGCCCTAACCCATTCATTTCCGAGGGCTACTGATACCAGAGAGCTGCCAGCTCTTCTCAGCTGCCCCATCTCCTCCAGGAATATTTCCAAGCTATGCAAGTGGGATGTTCGGTACTCCACGGGGCATGGCTACGTGGCCATTGCCACAGCACGATACGCAGCTGAGCTCAGTGCAGGCTTGCTGGAGGAGCCGGGCTAATTAACTGGTCTGCTGAGAGCTCGCGGTACCCAGGAGCACTGGTTTAAAGCTCCCGTGAGCACGTGCAGCTCACAACCTCACAGCAAGGGATGTTGTGCGGACACAAGGCGAGTGGCTCAGCACCACCGAGTCCATTGAAAGCTGAGGATATAAGAAGGGTTGAAGATCAACAGCACATGTGCTCACAAACAGCTGAGAATCCTTCCTTACAAAACCCCCTTTGCCCCCATCTACTTCATCAATAGTTTTCTGCGGGTACAGTGGCACGCATGAGCTAGGGGCAAGCTAAGGGAGAGAGCTACTTCCCCCCACCCTCCTGCATTAAACATGCAATGCCTCTTTCTCTGCTCCTTTACCCAGTTGTATAGCTGTGCCATCCTATTCATGTCAGGGCATCTGCATTTAATTGGCACCTGCATGCTTACGGTCAGTCTCAGGTTACAGATGGAAACCTCAGGCTTGGAGAGATTAAGGGACTTGACTGAGGTTATGCAGAAAAAATCAGTGGCAAGGCAAGGATCTGAGCTCAGATGTGCCGAGAGCCAATCCAACATCCTGCAGATTCTGGCCTCACTTCCCCACTCTGGTAGACCAGCATTTCCCTTCCTCCCTCGCTGAGCCTCTGTGCAGACCGGCTCGTCAGGGCCGAGGCCCTGGCCCCGCGCTGCGTATAATGCGGACGGGTGCAGTTTGTGAAGTTCTGCCTCCCTGGCTCCAATGAAAGGCCCATTGTTTATCCGGCGCAGAGTGGATTTATGACGAACGATAACTGGAACCAGGAGCGAACACCCTTGCGGTACACCATGTGCCCCGGCCAAATCAGCCTCGTCAGCTCCAAGCGGGGACGGGGGACCAGCCTTGGCAGCTCTGGCTTGGGAAGGTATTTATTTATGGTCAGGCTCGAGCGTGTGGAATCGCTGATGCAATGTGCTGACAACACATATCGCCGGAGGAGCTGACCTTCCCCGTGTCAGGAACAGGAGGTCTTGCAGGACAAAAAGGCCCTCCAGCGCTGGGTCGGCAGCAAGTGGAATCAATCACTCGAGGACTTAAAAACAAACAGACGCTGCACGCTGCCTGCCGGCCTCTCTAGAGCGGCTCGCCACCGCAGCCGCCAGCCGCCACGGTGTTAGCGTGGTTGAAAGGAGCTGCATGAGTGCAACAGCGGAGACCACCGATATGCACACACACACGAAACACAGACAACAAGGGCTGGGAGGGACCTCAGGGGATCACTTCTAGTGCAAGCCCCTGCTCCAAGCAGGACCAGCCCCAACCACATCATCTCAGACAAAGTTTTGTCTACCCGGGTCTTCAAAACCTCCAAGGATGGAGACTGCACCACCTCTCTGGGTAACCTGCTCCAGTGCTTCACCACCCTCCTCGGGAGAAAGTTTTTTGTAATATCCAACCTCAACTTCCCTTGCTGCAGCCTGAGCCCATTGCTCCTTCTGTCATCTGCACCACTGAGACCAGCCCAGCTCCATCCTCTTTGCAGCCCCCCTGCAGGGAGGTGAAGGCTGCTATTCAATCCCCCTCGGTCTTCCCTTCTCCAGCTAAATCAGCCCATTTCCCTCAGCCTCCCCTCACCAGTCCTGTCCCCCAGCCCCACAATCATTTTCATTGCCCTCCGCTGGACTCTCTCCAATGTGTCCACATCCTTTCTGTAGTGGGCGGCCCACAACTGGAGAGGGACAGTAAAGGATCCAAACAGGTCAGGCATTTAAAGCAGACCAAAAGACATGTGTCAGTTCATAGGAGGTGTCAAGGGCTCAGGGTGAAGGCTGTGCCACAGGCTCCCTGCATGCACTTGGGCAAGTCACTTCACCCCCCATACGCCTATCCTTTTCCGAGCCCTATCCATTTAGCTTGCAGGCTGCCTGTTGCTGTACAATGTGGTCCTGACTGCAGGCCTCACTGCAATGCAAATGATAACATATTTGAGCAGGGAGTCTCTCCTGGGAGCCACAGCAGATGAGCCTTTGGGCACGGTGATGCGTTTTCGATGGCTTGATACAGAGCATACAACATGCCTGGCCGTTCGATTGAAGAACAACCCCCTAGGCACAGATCGTGGTCCACAGCGCTGGGCTGCATCTTGCAGCGAGTTCCAGCTGAATCCCCTCCCTGTTTCAGGACTGCAGATGTGATCTGGCATCTATCAATCGTCTGAGCCTTATCAACAATGCATCCTGTCTCGTCCTTTCCTGCTCTCCCTGTGTCCAGCACAGGCCTTTTGCCATTGGCTTCCTTCCTCTTCTGCTCAGTGGGCACGTTTACATGTGCATTTACTGCACAGTAAATTACTGCACCATAATTTACTGTGCAGTAAATGGAATAGGCTGGTGTCTACACATGCAGGCATTCAAGTGCAGTAATGCTGTGTGTGGACTGACATGTGACTAAAGTTAGTCCAAAGTCAGTCTCCCCACACAGTATTACTGCACAAGAAGGCATCTACATGTGCATTACTGCGCAGTAACTAATTGGGCATCAATTTGATACCTGCATGATGCTGGTATCAAATTTACACCTAGGTTGGCATAAATCAATATAGTTACTGAGCAATATGGGCATGCACATGTGGATGCATGCCCATACTGTGCAATAATTTTTGGTTACTGTGCATTAGCCTAAATTACTGTGCAGTAAATGTGCGTGCGTAAATGCACCCAGTCTTCACTATCCAGCTTGGCCCTTTTGCCATAGCACAGAACTGCTCATGCACAGAGCAGAAAACCATGCAACTGGGACAGCACCTCTAACCCCTGTGGCCACACGCACCATGTAATGGTATTAAGTCCAGAAGAACATTCATAGCAGCCCCTTACACGTCACGAGCCCAGAACAACCTATTAAAACGCATTACCTCCAGTGCTAGAAGCCTCAAGAATGATAGCGGTGTCATACGAAGTGAGCAGAAGAGACCCAGGAGCAAATCCTTCTCTGCAAAACACCTTCTCTGCTTTGGGTATCACCTTGGTCTTGATTCATAAGAACAGCTGGGTTCTCCTTCTCACTGCTGCCTAAGCTTGTCAAGTCCCTCCACCTGGCTGCGGTTCAACCAGCTGTCAGGCGGGTATTAATGATCCTCCCAGCGCTGACCTGACGCTGTCGTGAAGCCGAACTCGAGGCTGTTTGAAAAACACCGAGATGCTGAGATGCAACATGCTTTACTCGCCAGATGACTCCGATTTTTTACACCGAGATGGGTTTTCATCACGGTGCTGGTCATAGATGTGTTTGCCTTTCTTAGCATCTGAACTGTGGAAATTTATTCCCTTGAAAAAATGGGGTTGCAAGCCGCATCCCCAGTTGGAGAAGATTTGCACATCTGCATCCCAGAAGCTGTGGTGTTTTAAGTGTTAATTTCTAAAGCAAGAGACACATTATAGATTCAGGGTTTTAAACTTCTCTCATCCATAACTTAACAGTAAAACCTTTTTATTTGCTCTTCCCACAGAGGCCTTGAAATTCTCTAAGTAAAATATGATTTAGACAGGAAAGCCTGAGAGCTTCTTAATGTTAGTAGCTGACATATAAATAGGAAACTATTTAATATACGCTGGTACCATGAAGACATAGTAATAGGGGACCCAGGCTGCTTGCTCACTTCTGCCATCTTTTTTTTTTTTTTATATATATATTATTATTAAAAATATAATTTAAAGGAACCGATTGCTTCAGGCTTGCAAAGATTTACATGGCTCACTTGAAATGCTTTTGTTTAACAAAAGAAAAACCATGCGTTTGAAAGCTCAAATTCAATCATTTCCAACCCAAGAGTCCCCTGCAGGACATTAAGAAGCTATTGGCAGATAGCTTTCTTGAGATAAATCTTGTGCTCTCTGCTGCAGAGAGTTGCATTTGTTTTCATACCAGGAGTAATGGCATTTTGGAGGGACATATTGATTCCAGACAGATTTTAGAGAGTAATGACTGCCTAAATATACCAGCCATGGCAGAGCACAGGGAGAGCAGCACCCTTAAGGTGAAGGAAGGAGGTGGGAAAGAGGAAGAGTGAGGCCTTGGACAGGAGGCAATGTTCATAGTGATGCAGAAGAGTGGGGCTCTGCTATCCCTAGATGCTCGGGAGGTCTTGTCACATTGACCCAGCACCCTCATCGGATGGGGAAGAAGCCTGGAGAGGTCATAGCAGAGATTGCAAGGCAGGGACTGGCCTAAAGCCTGGCCAAAAACAAAGGAGCATTGCACATTCCCCAGTTGCCCGCCTGACGGGCCTGACCTGCACCTCTCACTCGGGCATGGGAGGGTGGATGGTGTCTTTGACCCTCTTTGAAACAGCTTCCCGGCAGCCAGAAGCCCTGCCATTTCCCTTTGAGGTACCTGGAGGTTTGAAACCGCCTCCTCAACTCTCAGATTTTGACACCAGGAATTGTTAAATGAAGAAAATGAGCAATAGGAGAAAGATGGTGTTTCTGGAGGCCGTGCACAAGGCAGCCCCCAATGGGATTCCCCAATGGACAGAGGCAGCAATTGAATAAGTTTCCAGCCTGAAACACTGCACTGAACCCCCGTTATCAATTGCTTTTGGGTCTTCATCGTGCTGCCGTGTGAACCCCCCCCAGAGTTTAATGATGCAGGCCACATCCATCCTCAGTCTTCATGTAGAAAGTTGCAAGGACATGGCCAAGAAATCATTGGGTGAATCAGGTGCCGCTGCATCTCCTAACACGTCTCGAGCCATCACTTATGGGGCCCTACTCGTGAAATTTGGTCCCATGCTGCAGACTTATAGACAAGCAGAGCTGGTAGGACCCATAGGAGGTCACGGCTGGTCCAACCCCATGTTCAAGCCAGGTTCAGCCCTATCGCAGCCAAGTATTTGTCCAATTTATTAGTAAAACTGCATGGACAATCCTCCAACACAACTACCAGGCATGATGGTAGGTGGCACGGGGCATGAGGACACTCAATGTCCTGTGGTTTGGTGGGCAGCTCAGCCCATGAAGCATGCAGTTGTTTCTCTTGCCCTGTCTGCTATCACTGGGAAAGCTCTTGTGGTCCACGAGAGCGGTTTTTAATCTCATTAAGTTCTTGGCCTCATCGATGTCATTTGGAGACAATGATTTGCACAACTCCCTGACCCATGTATGAAGGATGACTCTCTCTCTCACCCTCACAATAGACTTCAGCCAGATTCACCAAGGGACTGGACATGTGCTTGGAGGAAAGGGCATCAATCGCTATTGAGCAGAGAGTGAAGGGCACGGCCTCTGACTCGCAACATCCTCGACCTTAAACAAGAAAAGAACAGGGGGGAAAACCCTGATCAGACCCAGTTCACTCTCTGCCCTGTGCGATGGGAGACTGGGCGAGATGGACCTGGTCTGACCCAGCCCGTGGTAGCTCTTACGATACCTTTTTCCTTTCAGGGTCAATTCATGCAGTGCTTGAATTGCCTTTTCACATTTTACTGCCAAAGTCTGCTTTCCTCATGGCAATCCTTCAGCTGGACAGCTGTTTGGAAGCATGCCAGTGTAACCAGTAATCTCAAGTCGATCATTTAAACTGCGCTGGTTTGTGCCTCCCCCCCCGCTTCCTTTTCTCCTTCAGGACGTGCAACTCTTCGCAGTCTTTCTTCTGTTTCACGAGGAACTTCAGCAGCCCACCCCCGCTGTCTTTGCTATTTCCTTCCATTTTATTTTCAGTTAATCCTTTTGAAATCCTTCCCCCCCCATCCCCTTTCTAGGGTTTCATGCTGTCCCAAGCACTGCTAGTTTCTTCAGATGGTTAGGGGCTGGGAACTACTGCGAAAAATTGTGCTAAGCTCTGTAGTCCAGTGGTTTTCACCCTTTTTTTTCCACTTGTGGACCCCTGAAAAATTTCCAATGGAGGTGCAGACCCCTTTGAATTGTAAGTGTAGGTATTCACCTATTTTTTGGTTGATCATAGTCATCTTTGACGGACCCCTTAGACAGACTGCAGGTCCCCAAGGGTCTGCAGACCACAGGTTGAAAACTATTGCTGTAGTCCACGAGTGAGATGGCAAACAAGATCTGATCTATCATCTCGGCCAGCTGCACTCTTGCAATAATGGAGACAAAAGCTGCCCACTCAATCCATTTCCAGCGCTAACTGGATGTGGCCTGAGGGCCTGCAGCAGGTTGCCAGCGCGGCCACGCGTCGGTCAAAGCCGGGATGCTCCTGCTCTGACATATCATTCCTATCTGAGAGCGATTTGGGCGCAGTGGTTGAGATGGGAAGGGCATTTGGGAATCTCGCCCTGCTTCCTACAGCCCAAGCTGCTGTAGAGCTATGTTGACCCATCTGGAGGAAATCAGATCAGCTGCTCCCCTGATGCACCACTGTCCATCCTTCCACTTACACCTCACAGGGCGGGTTCACATGGAAGCATCAACAAGCTTTACAGACGGAGGGTCACTAGCACAGCTGGGGCACATCAGGTCAAATGATTTGCTCACAGGAACCCAGGAAAGAGCAAAAGCTGAGACCAAAAAATGGATGTCTTGGCCCTGGGACCCATGTTCTGCAGTACTATGCTGGTTGTGGTGGTGAGACAGACTGCTGCCAGTTCAGTATTTGCAGCAGGGAGGAACATTTCATTACAGCATCATGTAGGGGCGCCACTTTAATCAGGTTTCTTTGCTCTGGGTGCTGTACATCTGTATAGTGGAAGATGGACTCTGCTCAGAAAGACTTATGACATGTCTATATGTGATGCTTTAATGCACATTAGCCTAAGTTAATGTGCATTAAGGGCATGCATCTACACATGCATGTAGGGCAGCATCAACACACGCATGCCCTTAATGCACATTAAAAATGTTGAATTTAGGTGAAAATACTTGAAGTGCATTAACACATGTGTAGATGCTTTGAAGTGCATTAGCGCTGTGTATATGGACTAACTTGGGACTAACTTTAGTCAGTCCACACACAGCATTAATGTGCTTTAACACCTACATGTGTAGATGCCTTCCTAAACCCACTTAATGTGCACGAAACTAATGCACATTAAATTTAGGCACTAAATACACGTGCAGACATGCCCTTAGAGATGTAATGTAAGAGATGATGCAGAAGTATGAGAAACAAGGGGTTGGGTAGATGAAGAGGGGCAGAATGAAAGCAATACTAGATGTTCTTCTGTGGGCTAGCTCCTCATTGAATATGCAAAGAGTTCATGTATGTGCCTGCATGTCAAGGAGACAAACCCTGGGAGCAGCAATAGCAATGGTGTCAGCTCACTCCCTGCCTTGCCACAATGAGAACAAGAAGTGCTACGGGAAAGAGATGTTCGTGTGAGGCTCTGACCACGCAGCTGATCTGGAGGCAGGAACTGCAAAGGTTTTGCACCTCTCGAGGACAAGTCCCAACTCAGTAGGGCAGCAAAAGCATTACGAGGTTTTTCCTGGATCCTTTCTGGAGGTACCCAAACAGCGCAACAAAGCGTTAACTCCACAGCACCCCGCATGCTTGGCCTCCAAAGGGACGCATCTCCAGCTGCACTGCTGCGCAGGGTCGGTGTGTGCTCTTGAAACAGATGGCTTTCCCAAGCATGACTGCATCCTTGTGAAACAGCAATGCTATTAAAAGGTAACGGAGATGGCACCGCTTGCCTGCTCAGGGATGGAGGATGTGGAGGGGGGGCTGCTACAAGATGACAATTCTTTACAAGAGACTTTTTAAACACAGCCCTGTTTGCAGTGCTGCCTCTGCCGTCGCTTCCCTCCGCCCTGCCCCAGCTCAACGGGAGCAGCAAACATGCTGATGAGGCACACATTAAATATTAAGGTTAATTTACCAGCTGGTTTGAATATCTGTTCTTAGGCAAACAACGTATCTTAATCTGCTGGAAGAGCTCATTATTTTAATGCAGTGGGTGAAACTGTCCTTTTGCAAATTGGCACGAACGCAGGCTTACGGGGTTTTAATGCAGTTCTCTGCATTCATTTGGGGTCCACAGAGGGCTGGGAGTGCTGCACATTTCAGCAAGACATATTTATTTTTATGGAATGAAACTGTCTAAAAGCAAGACAAAAAGGCTTAAATATGTATCCGGGCCTTTTTTCCCCCCTTGCAAAAACTCCGTTTGCAATGATGGTAAAGCCATCCCAAGGCGTGCTGCCTGCCAAAAGGAGTCTTTGCCTCCAAGTTCTCCTTCGCGTATTGGCTGCACAAACATTTTATTAAGTTAGCAAATATCAGACAACACAAGTGACATTTCATGGCCTGCTTTTCCGAGGGTTTCATTAAAAGTAATATCTTCTCATTTCCTGCACTCCACGAAACCTTCCTGAACTAAACACTTCACCCCGTGCCAAAAGGCAGCTACTCCCAATGGAGCAGGATCTTGAAAAGGGGGGTGCATGTGGCAAGATGCATCATCCCATAGTACATATCGTTTTTCAGGTTAAAAAAAAATCGAAAGCTTTACTAACATGTCAGGGGCCTGGTGCTGCACTACTCAGTTTAAGATTGGAGCAAAAACAAATAGCATTTCATTGGAATAAGTTAAAAATAGTCTGCAGGACTGTGAAATAGGAGCTTCATGACCAGGAGCAGCCAACAGGCAGGCGCACCGCTGAAGGCAGGTGAGCTTGATTGGTGGAGCATCAAGACCATTAAAAGGGAGAAAGGGTCATTAACACCTGTGCAGTGGAGAGTTTAGAAGGAAGGAGGAGGAAGATATGAGCTGTGAATTCAAGTGACACGCTGAGTGTTGCCTGACTAGAAATGCTGCCATCCCTTCCCAGGCAGTTGGATTTAAATTTGGGGTGGAGCAGGAATTAAACAGGGGTGCACCCTAGGTCTGCCCTTCAACCCAAGGCTGTGGGCCCACAGGGAGTCCAGCACAACCCCTACGGGTGGCTGGAAAGGCCCTTTGGCGGCACCACAGTGGAGTTTTCCCAGGACCTTGCTGCTGCTGCCCTGTTATATGTAACAGCTGCTTATGACTGCTGTTGCACCAATGCCTCAGAGCCCCATCACGAGCAACAACCCCACTGCATCGGTCTGAAGAGCAGCTTTGATTCAACTGTATCGTGGGCCCTTTCCATGGTACCCTTGACGAAAATAAGCACCGCTACCAAGAACCACAGCACTTCACCATGCCCCATGTGCTTGCTGTTCCTTCTTGCTGCAGGTATGGGCAAGGGGAGACAATCCATCATGGGCTCCAGGAGGTTTCCTGCCCTCTCCCTCCGCACTCGCTTGTCCACTTCGCGGCGTGGCTGCACTCAGGATCGGAGCTGCTCTCTGCCAGCTGGGGAGTGGACCTGTAATACTTCTGAAGCCGAAGCATGACTGTATTTCTCATGTACAACACATCCTGAAATATAATACACAGCAGACATGTCTAGATGTGCATTTACTGCACAGTAAGTTACTGCACAGTAAACGGGTTTACACCAGCATCTACATGCGTAGGCATTAAAGTGCAATAATGTGTGTGGAACAACTTGGGAGTAAAGTTAGTCCCACATCAGTCCACACACACAGTGTTACTCTGCTGTAAGGTGTCTATGCATGCGGTACTGCCGAGTAACTAATCAGGTGTAAATTTGATACCTGCGTGGTACAGGTATCAAATTTATGCACAAATCATCATAAATTGATCTATTTACTGTGCAGTAGGGCTGTGCACGTGTAGACGCTGCCAGCACTATGTAGTAACTTTCAGTTACTGCTTAGTAATTTTGGTTACTGCGCAGTAAATGTGCACGTGTAGACGTGCCCAGCTTGTTTTTGAAAGGCAGAATGAAGAGGGGCAGGGGGAAATGTTTCTTTGAAAATACCAGTGAGTGGCAGTAAGCGAATAGCAGTAGCAAAGGAGCACCCTCCCCCCCCCCCCCCCCAATTTCCAGCAGCTGATTTGGACGGGGGGCAGGGGGGGAGGCACATGCTATATGTGAGCAAAGATAGTGTATTACCAGCTGCAACTGTGCATAATTGCCAAGCTCTTTGGGCATCAATAAACTTTTCCAGCAGGAGATCGCAGATCTAGCTCGGATCACACACACGTCACAGCGAGAGTCCTCGCAGCTCAGAAGCTACTACAACCCTTGCACTGACTGAGCATGTAGCGGAGCGGCGGCTGCGTTAACGCCAAGCTGATTGCATGCAAGAAAACCACACGCTGCTTCTTAATTTCCCTGCGAGGCAGGATACGGGCTTCCTCATTGCCAAGCTCAAGCGAATGCCAGACGGACTCGTATCCTGGAATTGAACCTACCGAGCTTTGGAGGAGACTAAGGAACTTGCACACCATGCTGGGACCTCCAATTTGCACTTCTCCCTTGGGTCCTAAACCGTGGATGAGGGAGCACCGGAGACCTTCAGCATCTCACTTGGTATCAGCATCTGAATTTTACAGGTGGCTCCTCTCCCTAGTGGAACAAACCAAGCCCCTGGAGTCAAAAAGTGCCAAACTTTGTGGGAAAGAAGCCCCTGAGATCTGGACCCTGGATCTGTATTAGCACAATATTCTCTGTGCTAAAACCACAAAGGCTTTCACTGCTGGATGTGTAGGCAGGACACCGTCAGGTTGCTATACCTAGTAATATCGGAGCTTCTCACCTCCACCCGTCACTGATGAGCCACATGATTAAGGTCTCTTTAGGATTCAGAGACAGAACCGACCCGTGTTGGCATAAAGGGTCATAGCACCATCAGCAGTTTAGGCGTAGACACATGACTGAGAAACTGTGGTGCTTTCCAGACTTAGCATGATCACCTCTGAGAAGTCAGAGCTAGCATTTACCTATTTATTTAGATTCATACTTGCCCAACTTGAAAGGTTCAGAGCAGTTGATAACAAGCTAACAACCCACCAGCAGACTTCCCCCAACAACATCCCAAAACCCGAGGACTCCAACTTTCCCCTTGGCCCCAAACAACACGTCATTGGGACTGTCATTCCTTTTTGAACCGCGGCGCTCACAGGCCCTGCAGCTCTTCTGCCCTTGAGCTGGTACAGGTGCTTCTGACAGTGTGGCCACAAAACAGTCATTTCAACTTTTTGCATCGTTTTTGTCTCAAACTGAAAAGGAATCCAGACTTGTTAAGGTGCAGAAGTGCAGTCAGGGACAGAAACACCCTTAACTCTGCCCTGCAGAAGCACCATCCAATAACCATGCCATTTATGGTGGAGGCTTTATTGTGCTTGCAATCCCTAATTAGATTACACTGAGTTTAAGGCATTGGTTTCCTCCCCCTCTGCACTTTTATCATTCCCTTGTAGTACATGAGTTACCAGGAGCAAATGGTACAAGCAGAGACCATGTGGCAATGGGTCAGTTGTGGTGGCACAAAGGTACCAAATTTCCTTTCAGTGGATATTCCCCTGGACCGCTGTCATAGGAGCAGGAGACTAACTAATACCATTCCTCAATGTATTATCAAGGAGGCCACCCCAACTCCACAGAGGGGCTGATATACTGCCTGGAGGGATAGGTGCTGTCAATCAGGGCAAATATGTCATAGGAGAGTCTTGAAAAGATGGGAGGAGAGGATGGCGAAGAGGTGGCAAATCTCATCTGCAGAGGAACCACTGGCACAGACTGCTCTCTTCCCCAGGAGGGTGTCTGAACAGTAGTGATGTGGAAGTACTTGGGAACAATGAAGAGGAAAGCAGATCGAGCAAGGAGGAAAAGGAGATGGTGATGACAACGAGGACAGCAGCAGCGATGACGGGGACGGAGACAGCGGCATGGACTAAAGACTAGAGACTAAAGAAAGGAATAGAGGGAGGAGGCAGGCCAGGGTAACTGCAACAGTGAAGGGAATGAGGATGGGTGCAAGAATTGTAATGGGTGCATGCGTGCAAGAACTGTGTGTGGGAGCATGTATTGTAATGGGTATATGATGCTATAATGGTGTATGTGCTCAAAGGCTGGAAAGATGCAGAGTACATCTATCTATCTATCTATCTATCTAGGAATATATTTTTGCAGAAGAAGAAAAGGCATAGGACAGTCAGCTCCACAGTGCAGCATCTCAGACTGGAATAGGAGGACTCTGAGCATGGTCAGGTAGTCTAACTCATCCTCCCAGGAGTTCATGGTTGGACCTCCTGGATCTTTTCAATATTGCAAACCAGGCTGGTAGAACAACGGAACAATTGTTTTCAAACTTTCTAAACTATTAACCAACAGAAACTATTGCAAACTTTCTCCGCTGTCCTCCTACCAGCACAGATATCTATCATTTCAAAATGCCACCTAGAAGTTTGCTGGAGGTTATAGGGGAACACCTTACCCCACTTTAATGAGCATCATGAACACATTGCAGACACAGAGATACTGTAAAGAGACTAAAGATTTGGGACTGTGGAGTGGTGGTTGAGGTGAGGAGAAGGGACTGGTACTCAAAAGGACTCTGCAGATTGACAGCGTAGGTATAAGCACCTGGAAGAAATACTGTCTGTGGCTTTCTGGCATTGCCTGATATCCAGAAAGCATTGGTCTCCCCTATCCATGCCAGTCTTTGTGCTCCTGGCTACTGCACGCTGGATTTTTTTTGTTTTTTACAGATGAAAAGAGAATTCAGAGTCCTCCCTATTGAACCACGTGCAGTCCAGGGCATGTGCTAAGGGACTCACTATGCTATATACACAGTCCCATTTTATTCCACTCCCCATTACCCCAGGGAATCCACTTGCATCAGCTTCTGGATAGTTAGATGTAGAATATCCCTCCGAGTTGTTTCTTCTTCTCCCTGAGAGAGAAAGAAAAGCAAGCACAATTTAGGGAGGTGATCTCTGCCACTCCCCGGGGAAACATTGCAGAGATTAAATCTGCACTCTTTCATCCGCTGAGCTCAGCACAATTCAGCAAATGCAATAACTTAACTCCATGGCTGCCACTGTCCTGGTCACAGAGATGCTACCACATGCAGCTCTTCATTCACAATCTGGCAAAGCAGCTCGTTAAAAAGAAGCATCCTCATTTACGGGGTAGTCCCCAGCATTGGGGGTGGCAGACAGTTTGCCGCGCATGGGTGATTCTGCTCAAGGGAACCCCAGAAAGGAGTCAGGAAGGCAGAAACAGGGACAGATTGACAGCGGTGGAGGACCAGGTGCAGTCCAGAGGTTGCACATGGATGAGCAAGGGTCAGCTGCTTGGGGGTCAGTGCAAGTTACACAAATGACCCACAACAGAGAAGTGGGGGACTGCAGTTGCGGTCCCACGTCCCCTCCAGAAGAGCTAGCAGAGCTGACCGAGAGCAGGGACAGACGTGTGTCTAGTCTCCTGCGGAGCAGCCTACACTGCCCCAGGTACCGCATGAGACAGGCAGTGAGTGCATGGGAGAAGGACGTTTGCATTTATGCAGCAGGAATGAAGTACAGCAAGGAAGCCCATGCCTTGGGGCACCCCAAGCTCTTCCCAGCCCATGCCCTGGTGAATTGTGCATGGGCGATACCTCCCATTTTGCAGACAGGCAAAATGAGGCACAAGTTCCTGCACCAAGGGAAGTGTAAAGCAGGAAAGCAAACGCTCAGTGCTACCCCTCCATCCCCGACTCCCCCACCAGGCCCCTGGGCCTCCCTCAGTGGTCACAGCAAGGATATGGGAACAGCAGCCTCCAGACTGAGCCACAAACTCCAGGGCTCTTACTGCTCAGAAACAGAGGGCACCTCTGGGAGTCACAGCTCCTGCTCCCAGCACCGTCCTGGAGCATGCAGCTCTGGCCAGCAACCTGCACAAGGAGATATGCCATCCTTTCAGACATCCCTGCAGAGATTGAAGCAGGCTGGGCTGAGCAACAGATGTCTCTGGTGTCTCCCTGCCCACTGCCGTCTCCAAAGCTCAACTTTGTGGGCTGCCGAAGCTGAAGACTCCTTGCTTCAAAAGGATGCCAAGCTCAGCCCATAGGCACTGCCTGGCCCACCAAGCTTCAAGCCACCAAGCGGACTTTTCCTGGGGCAAGTTTTGGAGATGCAGCAAAGTGCGTTTTTCAAGACAAACTGCTGCAGTCATCATGGAGGAGGAGGAGGACTGCTGCAAATCCACAGTCAAAGATCAAACAAGGGGTCTTTTCTCCTCATCACCACCCCACTCTGGAAACGTTCAGCTCCTGCCCTCATAGTCTGAAGTTTGTATTTTAAAACAAGAAAACCTGTGGTGAAAGGAGCCATTGCAAGTGCATGTTTTGTGGCATTGCCTTTAACTCTGTATGGGGCCAGGCGCCTGGGGTATGTGTCCTTGGGAGCCAGCTGCCCTTGGAAGAGGCGACATATCCCTTGTGCCTGCTCATGACTGAAGCCTGGGCTTTTCGTCTGTCCTGGTCTCATTAGGCAAATCTACACATGCATTAACACCCTTTAGTGAATGCACATTAAATCCAGTACCTTCATTGTGAGCTACTAGGCAAATGCGCATTAGACTGTTTTAGCGTGCATTAACTAACTAGCACAGTTTTTTCAGTGACGCTTTAATGAACTTTAAAATAGGCTAATGTGCATTAAAGTGCACATGTAGACGTGTCCATTATTTCTTTTGATCAAAACTAATAAAAGGACCATTTCCTTTTGGAGACAGTAGGAAAAAGCATACATCATACAACTCAGGAGCTAAGGCCAACATTTCCTTGCGAGTTCAGGAAGTTACTTACTACTTACTTGAGCTCCCATCTTTTTTTTTTTTTAATATGAAAAATGAGTGCAGCAGCCATGACAATTTGTCAGGTGTACTTCTCCCCCATATGCGCACGCCAGCCTTTATATTCAGTGTCTCTGCTCCTCCATGGCTCATTTCCTTTACTTAAAAAGAGCAAAGGTGTTTCCCAATAATAGCCCTTGCCAAAAAAGAAAAAAAAGTGATTTAAATAAACAGGAAAAAATGTTTTTTAAATGGTGGTGGTTTATTTTCTGAGACAGGGCCATGCATAGGGCTTGTGTTATGCAGGGATTATAAATGCATGATGGTCTAGTAAGCAAGGGGTCTGTCTCCTGGCAAAAATTCCCATCTCATTGCAGCTAACCATGAAGAGGTACAACGTGAGCCTTGCTGGGAATAAAACCCACTGAGTGCTAAAAGGCAGAGGCAATGGTAGTCTAGTGGTTAGCAGGCTAAGCCTGGGGGATGTGGGAAGTCTCTGCTACAGACTTCCTATGTGACCTGAGCCACGTTACTGAACTACATTTTGCATATAGGGAACTGAAGCATGGAGAGGCTGATAGTGGTTTCCTGCCTCACAAGGGTATTGCAGGAATAAACCTATTAATAGACCATGAGGTACTTAGGTAGTGGGGATCTCACAGAAGGTGCATCTACACATGCCTCTTTTAGTGGGCTTAGCTGAAAATTGCCATTTTGAAGGTGCATTAAGGGTGCATGTCTACATTTGTGCACCCTTAATGCACCTTAAAATGGCAACTTAAGGCTATGCAAGCCTAAATTAGATGCTTGCATTAAGCAGGTATCAAATTTAGGCACAAATAGCTAAGTCACATTAGCACACGTGTAGACAATGGACAGTGGACACACACCACAATATGTAGGTCAATGAACACACACCAAGCTAATGCACATTAGTGCATCTGCATGAGCTAATGCGATTTAGCTATTCACATCTAAATTTAATGTGCCTTAATGCACATTAGCATGTCCATGTGTAGACACACACCTAAGTTGCCTTAATGCATCTTAAGCAAAGGCATATTAATTTTAGGTGTGAGTGAATACACATGTAGACATGCCCAGAGCAAAGCAACTGCAAGACTACCGTGGAAAACAGTGCAACCACACAGCGACTCCATCGATGATGGGATATGCATGTGAACAGAAAAATTGTCTGGAGACAGGATCAGATAAATTATGAGACCCTTGTTCAACCCTAGGATGCAGCAGCTTGAAAAACCACATCTCATTAGATTGACCTAAACCAGTGTTTCTCAACCTTATAGACTGAAGTCCTCCCCTTGGAAAATGCCAGCTCTTAGCTTTCACTTGTTTTTTTGACGATGGGAAAATATTAAAGCAGTTCTTGTGTCTCAAAAAACTCAGGAAGTAGGTCAGAAAGTTTGTGATGCTCTGGTGATTCATGTGGAGGTGCTAATCTTGCACGGCACCCTTCAAAGGATCTCTCAGCACCCTGGGTGAGAATCGTCGACCTACACTTTCTGGTGATCCCTGCAGGGACTGATATCTCTCCATGCAAAAGGACTACAATCACAACAACTTCATATGGTCCAAGTGGTTGTTGAGCGCGCATTACTTGCCCTCCATCCAGCTACAGGGCTTTCTTTCACTCGGTTTGTAGCAACTGATAACTTCACTTTGCTCTACAGACTCATTCCTCTCTTCCCCACCTTGAAGTGACTATTTTTATTTGCATAATGGAGTTAAATGAGGATTTTTGCTTTACCTAGTACTTAGCTTAGGCTGCATCTACCTCTTTTCCAAACTTGAGGAATGGCACTTTCTGCCCAAAGCCAACATATTTACCATCTACAAAGTTGGCCCCCAAAAAGAGATCACCAAACCTTCCCAAATATTCCCTGGAGCATCATGGTTTCAACAATATTTCAACGCTTGTCTATCCAGATCAGGTGGGGCTGTCCCTCACCGTGGATGCCAGACAGTGTCAAACATAATGCAAGCATGACCTCCATGAAAGCTGCCAGACCCTAGGACACTAATGTTTGGCTAATCTTGCACGCTCACTTCCCATCTCACCCATTTTACATGGAAGAAACTCTGCTAGTTTCAGTGGTGTTAACTCCAGATCTGCACCAGGGAAGTCAGCTTTGAATCGAGCTGAAATTAGCTTATTTGCCATGCACATAAAGAAGGGAGCCCTGTCTCCGCACACCCACGCCAAGAGCTGAGGATGAGCACCAGTGATATGTCTTGTACTCTAAGGGGATTTAAGGAGAGCAAAATGAGCAACCACATCTGTAACATTTTCTCAGGTCTGATTTTCTCCAGGTCTTTACCCCCATTTCTCATTAGAAAGGCTTTGTATTTCAGATCAATATGTTCAACTTATTTATCTGGACTCGTTCTGTTTTATTCTTTGCATCGGGAGGGAAGGGGGAGCGGTGGGAACCAACAAGCATTGGTACACTTTATCTGCTCGAGCTAAATAGTTCATAAAAACTATGCAGCTACATAACTGCACTTTTCCACTCTCCCATTGGGTTCTTGGCTCGTGCACACAGCTGGACGCAGACTGGCATTGCTAAATGCCACACATCAGCCCCCAGCCCCAATCTCCAGGGCAGGCATCACTTCCATAAGATATGAAAGCCTGTCTTCCACCTTCCCTGAGCCCAGGATGAAGATGCATTAGCCCGCAGTAAACCCACAGGTTGCTCCTTCTGCCTCAGTGTGGCCACGTTCAAGAAAACAGAGGGCAGGTGGGAAGTCAATGAGCGCCTGGACCTGTCACTGAAAGCCACCTCAGACCCTGCTATGATACAGGAAAGCCTCCAAAGGAAGTTTTTTGATGCATCCAAAGCTCAGCAGTATTTTCCCACCCCTCAGAGCATACAAGACACTTTCTCGATCTCCTTCTCTTTGCAAGGCCTTTCCTAGACGGAGCAGGCCATGATCCTTTGCTGGTTTTCACATCTTTGGGCAGGGAAGCACCTTCAGAGATAAACAGAGAAGGGACTTGTCTGACCTCTGACATGACTCGGGACAGAGACCCTGTCCCAGGAGCAACTCCATCAAACCCAGAACAGACTGAGCAGGCATGTGTCAGAGGCAAAGAGCCCAGCTATAAAGACTTGAAAGTTTGGGGAACTCCCCACAGCCCACAATGGGCAGTTACAAAAACCAATGAATTAATCCCTAAAAATCCACAACTGGGATCTGTCTAGTTTGAACTTCCAACCACTGAATTTTCTCATGTCTTCTGCTGGATGAGATGCTTCAACCCCCACCAACACACACCCCATGGGGGTACTAATAGATTTGATTCAATCACCTCTCGGCCTTCTCTTGGATAAATTAAATAGACCGAGTTTCCCACGTATCCTCTGATAAAGCAAGGTTTTTTGGGCTTCAACTCACCCTTGTGTCTGCTCTTGGACTCTCTTCCAGTTTTAAAACGACCTTTTGGAAGTGCAGAGGCAAGGACTGGACCTGCAGCTACCACGGATGTATTCTTGATGATCATTCACCTTTACTAATTATCGTCGTTCATCAAACAAGGCCAGCAAACTCTAATAGCGAGCTAGGATTAGAATTTGTCATTGAACTGTATGTGTTTTCTGACTTCTCCATCCAAGGCCTCTCTGTCTAATATAAATTAATGAGATGGTCCTAGGATAATCCATGGAAGTCTGTAGGACCACGTTCCTGAACAAGGAATCGTAGAAGGGCCTGTGTCATATCGCAAACAACTGGATCCAACTTTGTGGGCTTCCACATTTCAAAGGGTGAGCAAGTAAGATCAATAATACATAGTATAAGAAGAAGAGATTTACAACCTGGATATCACGCTTATCTTCCATGGACACAAGCCTCACAACTCATGTTGACCAAATGATTGGCTTGTAGTAGGTGAGGTCAGCACTTTCCATCTGACATATTTTAAATTATTATTATTTTTTTTTAGTGTGAGAAGAGGGAAATACAAGTTCTTACAGGAAATATCCTTTTTAAAGACATCTTTGTTCGTTTCCTGCCCAATTTCAGTTCAATTGGGTGGCACTTTTCAGTAAACAGATATTTTGCCCAACTGGATGACATGTTTCAACTTTTTGGTGCAAAGAGAATGGCTGAATTTTGGTGGATTGGATGAAAGCCACATCCAAACCAGTCCCAGCACAAGTGATTGTGATAATCCAGTCTTTGGTCACGTTTTAATGAACATATGATTAACAAGCAGTGCTGTGAAACCAAAGTAATGGTCTTGTGCAGCTAGCTTGGAAACAAGTTACAGTGGTCTCTAAGAAATAAAAAAGAGAAAACACATTGGATTAGTCAAGAAAGGTTTTCCTTCCCTCCCTTAGTGACAAGAAAACAAAATCAATTTTCATCTAAAGTTCACAGGAGAAATTTGATTTTTCCATCAAGAGATGAAAACCTGACCCCCCCAAACCCAACCCTTCCCACAAAAGGTCTGTCCCATCCAACAAACAAAATAAAAGAAATGATCAGCAAGTACATTGCAGCAGAAACTTTTCAGCTAGCTCCAGTCCAGACAGAAGAGATGGACCCCACTTGACCAGCAACATGGCCACAAACCACGTATTGTGCTAGGTTTCCCTCCCGGTTCTTCCACCGTGCCCAGCCCCGTGGTCTCCCCGCACGTCCCAGCGGTGCATTAAGCTACGTGCCTAGCATCCGACACGCGTGGTGATCCATCGAGGTGTCCGCAGAAGTTCTGGCTCAATTGATCATCTTGGACAGGGATAACTGGCATGCCGACAAGCAGCCTCACCTCCCGTTCCTGCAAAACCCCATCTAAACACCAAGGGCGAAGAAGAAAATACAAGTTTTTGCACTATGCACAGGCTGTGCTTTTTCTAGATCTTTAATTTTACTCCTCTTAGAACAAACCTCCAGTCTACGAGGTGCTTCAGAGAGCAGCTGCACAAAAAGCACCCCATAAGCAACCCAAGTGCATCACTTCGGCAGCTTTACGTTTCGCACCCGCCTTTTCTAGTAGTGTTTTAATGCCCTGCTGAGATGCAGCTTGCGCATCCTACCAGGGAGCTCCTCGTTTTCATTTGCTGCCACATATTTATGGGGCTGACAGTGCATCTCCCCTCGGGACAAGTTAAACCTTCCTGGCACAAATAAAATGGAACAAGAAGTTTTCAGGCGGGGAAGAAAAAGAAACAACGGTGAGCACTATAAATTTGCTGGTGAGTTTGTTCTAGTCCCTCCCTTCCCACTCAGGGAAGTGAACACAAGGTTAAAGAAGACATTTCTATTCCTATTTAGCAGTAAACCCCTGCAGTAGGAGGATACAGATTAAATCTCAAACACCCCTTGGCTTCCAAATCCAGCTCCAATTTTGCATCTGAAACTACCATTATATTTAAGCTAACCTGCATCCGGGATGCCCCTCACCTCTGCATTCAGGGCATTTGAAATGTGGGTGCAAGGTTGGTCTGTGATAAATATGGTCTTTAATTTAATTCGAAACTCATTCAGGTTATCTTGGAGTCGCCCTTTAACTTATAAATCACATCTGCAGAAAATTGTTTCTAAACTGTTTCTAAACATCACAACTGTTTTAGAAATCAAAATAAGCAATAACCTACGCTTGTCAAACTTGCACTTGGGATGCCAATGCCTCCATGCTACGTTCATCTGCCCTTGCACCGTGTTATTCAGTTGCACAACACGGTGCCCTGTACGGGCTCGTTCATCGTGTAGCAAACTCGTGGGCACCCACCGGGATGTCCAGTGTTTCGTGTGCCAGGCACACGGCACCCCACTCCACTCCCACGATTACCAGTCCTCGGTAACACTGCTCCCCCTCATCCTCACTGCACAAATGCTGAAGTAAACTTATTAGCTAGACTAGGATAATCCTATGCTGCCGGTGCCCTGGGACATATTCCACCCACCTATAGCTCAGTTCCCATCAAGACGTCCAATATAGTCCACCCTTTCAAAACCCTCTGATTTTTTCTTACTTACTCAGTGGCATGAAAAATGGTCAGCACAAGCACCAATCCATCACCACATCATCTCTGACCCTATAGTCAGTCAACCAGGATTTAATTGGCCATGTCATTATTAGGAACTTCTCAACCATTTGCGAACTGTGCTTCAATCATATACCAATGGGGCCTTCGCAATGACAACAAATGCCCCATGGACAAGTTCACACCATGCCCCATATTGTTGACCCATGTCCATTTACTGTGTGTGGCCTTCAAACTCTTCACACTGGTGATGAGATTGCCTTAGGATGGCTGAAACAATATGCTGAAATCACATATGCTAAATAAATCACATGTCTTTGGGAGCCTCCTATGCTGCCGCCATAGCGGAGGAGTGATGGAGAGGAAGACAGCCAAACCTGGGGTTGGGTGCACATGGAGAAGGTTTGATGCACAATATTTGGTCCACATACAAGTCAGACCCCTCCACACTTGTTCTAGGTCCTTTTCTAAAGATCTCGTGGATAAAAGGTGCTTCCTGCAATTGCCTTCACTTTGCAAAGAGGCAAAATCTCAACCGTTTTTGCTTGGATGCTGTCTGCAGACATTGCCTATGCACTCACTTGCTGAGAGGCAACTTGTCCATGGACAGAGCAATGCAGCCTCAAGCAAAAGCAGAGCTTGAACTGCAAGTATCAATCTCCATGAATGATGCAAGATGTCATCAAGAAGAGAACATCACAGCAGCTTTGACAGGAGGGCATAAAAAGCCTGGGAAGACAGTGTCCCCATTTACAATGCTAAATTTAATCAAGATATAATGTACTCTGCAAAGCCCCGGCCAAATCATTTATACAGCTAGATCTGACAAGTTGCCTCTGTTATGGTGAAGAATTAGTGGAAGATATTGAAATTTCATTTGCTATCTAAGGAAAATTCACTAATGGTACAAGCTAAGCACAAAAGGTGGTTGCCCCTAGCATAATGCCACAGATCTTCATGGAGGAGCTCCAAAGTCCCACACGATTCAAGAGACCGTTTTCTGAGTGCAAAGCACTAGGCAAGTGGGTGATGAACAAAGTACGGGACCCAACTCTGATCTTGTACTGATGCAATTCAGAATGATTTCCACTATGTTGATTTCCATCCTGGAGTCTATAGTTCAGGTAGAGGAGCCTACCCACAGCTGGAAGATGCTGCGTGACCAGCCTAACGAGGGGTGACAAACCATCCGAAGCAAGTCTCTGAATTGCTTTCTCAAATAAAAATATGAAAGCTAATTTCCATGTTAAGAATGACAAGGTCTGCAGTGACAGCAAGACAAGAGGGGACAGCCTGGGACTTGTGCTAACATTTATATAACTTCGGGTCAGTGCAGCTTCAAACTCCATGCAACCCCTGCTCCAAGTATGTGCCACTTCTGTTCTTGTAGGGCCCGACCTAAAACCCAGTGAGGAAGCAGGGAGTCTTTCTATTGACCTCAGTGGATTGAAAACCAGGCCTCAGCAACCATTTCCAACCACAGAAAGGACAAATGACTATCTAACAGCACCAAGGAAACTTTTTCTTGCAGACATGGTGAAAAGATGGATAGGAATTGAGGCAGAGTTAATCATTCAACTGGAAAGACAGAAGCCATTACAACATTTCTATTTAATACATATTTCTTTCAAATGCTATACGTTTTATTTATATCAGCAGAGCAGATGAAAATAATGGGAAAAATGCAACACGTGATTTGACCTGTGCTGTGAGTTAGACACACCAGCCTGTGAAACTCAGGCTTTATACATCCTAAGGAAATGGAAATGTCCATCTTATCCAAAAATGACATTTTCTTAGAATCATAAACAAGACCTTAGGATGTCACATCGAGTCCGACCCCCTGCTCACAACAGGACCAGCCCCAACTCCATCATCCCAGACAAGGCTTTGTCTACCCGGGGCTTCAACACCTCCAAGGATGGAGACTGCACCACCTCTCTGGGTAACCTGCTCCAGTGTTTCACCACCCTCCTGGTGAGAAAATTCTTCCTAATATCCAACCTCAACTTCCCTTGCTGCAGCTTGAACCCATTGCTCCTTCTGTCATCTGCCCCCACTGAGACCAGCCCAGCTCCATCCTCTTTGCAGCCCCCCTGCAGGGAGGTGAAGGCTGCTATTGAATCCCCCTCGGTCTTCTCTTCTGCAGACTAAATCAGCCCATTTCCCTCAGCCTCTCCTTACCAGCCCTGTCCCCCAGCCCCACAACCATTTTCATTGCCCTCCACTGGACTCTCTCCAACGTGTCCACATCCTTTCTGTAGTGCGGCCCACAGCTGGACACAGGACTCCAGATGTGGCCTCCCCAGTGCTGAATAGAGGGGAAGAATCACTGCCCTCCATCTGCTGGCATCGCTCCTCCTAATGCAGCCCAGGATGCCTGTAGCCTTCTTGGTACAAGGGCACACTGCTGGCTCCTGTCCAGCTTCTTGTCCCCTGTCCCCCCAGGGCCTTTTCTGCAGAGCTGCTGCCCAGCCCGTCACCCCCAGCCTGCACCGGTGCAGGGGATTGCTCCTTCCTCAGTGCAGGACTTTGCACTTGTCCTCGTTGAACCGCATGAGATTTTTTTTTGGCCCGATCCTCCCATTTGTCTCAGTCACTCTGGATCCTAGCCCTACCCTCTCCAGCATATCTAATACTCCCCCCATCTTGGTGTCATCTTCTTCTACCTGCCCCACCCCCACCAATATTTGTCCTCCTCTTTCTTTTTTTTATATCCTTGCCAATATTTTTAGAAAGATTTTCAATATCAATGTTATCAGCTAACGCCCATCAGAAACTGAGGTTCTGTTAAACAACGTATTCAACAGCCATGTAGGATGCACTGAAATAAAAGGACAAAACTTTAAAAATTTCACATTTTCTCCTAGAAACTGATATTCTTTTTTTTTTTTTTTTTTTTTTTTGGCCACCACTTCCATAGACCAGTAAGCAGGTCATAGCTACCTGGATGGACTAACACATAGGTGACTTCTAGACACCATTCAGTACAATATAGGTCTAATTCTCTTCTACTCTCTTGTTGCAGGTCTTGGGCACAGGCAGTATTTTTGCCAGTACAATTATATAGACACTGTTATATTGCTAAGCCTTTCCTCCCTCAGTTGGCCCCTCCTGTTCTGAATAACAAGAGCTATTCAGGTTTAAAGTGAAGCTACTTCCCCCAGGTACATAACTAATATAATTATCTCTGTTTAAATGCAATGCCTCAATAGCTTCCTTATTTCCAGGGCTTTAAATGGAGCTGCCCGAGTAGAAATGAGTGAAGAATCAGGCCCAACAGACTATAACACTCACCAATAAACAGTTCAGCAGCACTGATGAGCTGTTCCTGGAGACACCCATTAACGCTGGAAGATAAATCCACCGAAGAAAGCTCCCTCGAATGCAACATAGGTGTATTGTTCACCAGGCCCTTAAACAAAGCCTCAGGGCCCCAAGTCGAGGTTGGGATTTTAAAGCCACCCGAGCGCAAGGAATCAATATTCAATTTCAGAAAGATAATGCAGGAGCAACACGACCAAAAGAAAAATGAGGGGGAACGTGCACAAATAAGAGCGACTTCAGACCTGAAACCAGACTGCGTGCGTCACAGGCGGCCTCGCCGGCAAGGGGGCACCTGCCAACGGCTGCATTTAGCACCGCCGTGCCGGGACGAGCAATGTGTGTGCAAGTCGCCGGGCTGCAGCGCGAGGTCGGACGCAGCCACGGCTCCGGAGGAAAACCCTGCTTCTGCTTTTGCTGGTGGCACAGGCTGCTAGCACAGTCAGAGCCCACTCGTGGCATCCATCCAGCTTCCACTGGGGGTCCGCTGTATAGGGGTTGAGTTGACCATCGGTCCCTGGGACCACCCACCCAAACCCAGGGCAGCCCAAAAACCATGGAGGGGAGCGCAGGGCCAGGCAGCCGCCACCACTAATCCCCACCCCACAGTGGGCATGCATTGCAACCCACTCCCTCAGGGTAGGCCTGGTGCCTTGAGCCCCCAAACACCCTCAGCCCTTTCCACTTCCAAATGTCACCGACAGCTGAACTGCAGGCAGGAGCTGTCTCGGAGGAAATCCAAACTCACTGTCCTGCTCCTATTCAACAAGGAAAGCAGAACCAGCAACTCAGTGTTTGCTTCTTTAAAGGGTCACAGGCAAGATGAGGGTTGTAGGGCAGCTTTGTGAATAAATGCATATATTCATTTATACTTAAACCCAGAAACAAGAACCCTTGAATGTCAAATCAGGTGCGTCCACGGATACATGATAACCCACGGATGTATAGGTGGCGTGCACGGATACACAATAGCCCACAGATGTTATAGGCGGCATGCACGGATACGTGATAACCCATGGATGTATAGGCGGCGTGCACAGGTACGTGATAACCCACAGATGTTATAGGCAGCGTGCACGGATACGTGATAACCCACGGATGTATAGGCGGCATGCACAGATACGTGATAACCCACGGATGTTATAGGCAGCGTGCACGGATACGTGATAACCCACAGATGTATAGGCGGCATGCACAGATACGTGATAACCCACGGATGTTATAGGCAGCGTGCACGGATACGTGATAACCCATGGATGTATAGGCGGTGTGCACAGGTACGTGATAACCCACGGATGTTATAGGCAGCGTGCACGGATACGTGATAACCCACGGATGTATAGGCGGCATGCACAGATACGTGATAACCCACGGAGATATAGGCGGCATACATGGATATGTGATAACCCACGGATGTATAGGCGGCGTACACGGATACGTGATAACCCACGGATGTTATAGGCAGCGTGCACAGATACGTGATAACCCACGGATGTATAGGCAGCATGCACAGATACGTGATAACCCACGGATGTATAGGCGGCATGCACAGATACGTGATAACCCATGGATGTTATAGGCAGCGTGCACGGATACGTGATAACCCACGGATGTATAGGCGGCATGCACAGATACGTGATAACCCACGGAGATATAGGCGGCATACATGGATACATGATAACCCACGGATGTATAGGCTGCTAAGCCAAAAGGATCCTATATAGAAGTGAAAGCACAGTTGCACAGCCCCACCATGCATGGTTCATGGTTGTTTTAGGTTTATATTTTTTAAAATCTCCATTTTAAATTAATCTTCCTACTCGGTGTCACTTACCAGTAGATATTTGCTAAACCTGGAAGGACTTTTTCCCCCCTTCTTTCAATTATTTGCGTATCACAACACTCAAACTAGTTATCTGGACTGATGTGGTTTTTAATCTATATAATCATAGAATTACAGAATCATAGAAAATACAGGTTGGAAGGGCCCTCAGGAGCTCACATCTAGTCCAACCCCTGCTCCAAGCAGAACCAGCCCCAACTCCATCATCCCAGCCAAGGCTTTGCCTACCTGGGTCTTAAAGACTGCCAAGGATGAAGACTCCCCCACCTCTCTGGGTAACCTGCTCCAGTGCTTCACCATCCTCTGAGTGAGAAAGTTTTTCCTAATATCCAACCTCAAAACTGCCCTTGCTGCAGCTTGAGCCCATTGCTCCTTGTCCTGTCATCTGCCCCCACTGAGACCAGCCCAGCTCCATCCTCTTTGCAGCCCCCCTGCAGGGAGGTGAAGGCTGCTATTCAATCCCCTCAAAGTCTTTCACTTCACTCAAAGTGCACTGACTAGGTCAGTGGGGGGACACAAATTACCCCACCCTCTCCCCAAGTGCCACTTTGATCCCCTTTCTTTGCCCAAATCTCCTGCTCTGCTTTCTGCTTCCTGCCCTATCTGCTGCTGTGCGGCCTGTCCTCTCCCTGATCTGCTGTGGGGCACACACACAGGTTGGTCACCCCTGAAATAGGGTGTTTTCTTATTTGCATTCTGGCTGCAGTGAGTTAAAAATATAAAGCATATTAAAAATAGTGAAAATATAAAAAGAAGGTGGAGTGAGACGGGGGCCTTTATTAAAAGAAAAGCAGACACCAGCAGGATAGATCTGTGATGTTTGGACCCAGTGACAGTGAACATGGGGCAAAGGCAGGATTGCTGATGGGCAGGGACGTGTGAAAATGGAAGTTACTACAATTTATGTGGAATCAAAACCTCCAAGAGCTTCAGGTGCTTGTATCAGGGGAGATGAGATGAGATGAGATGAGACGAGACGATGCTCATTGCAGAATCCTGAAACACTCAGGAAACCTGGTAGCAAGGGTATTTAGTAAATCTGGGGTCGAACTGTGTCACCAAGGAAGAATAAATGCATTTGCCTGTATTTACAGAAGGGAAAAAATAATGTGATCTTGGTAATGTGATCTGGCCTGCGAGTCAGACCTCAGCCACAGACCACAGGTTTTGAAGGGAAGAGTAATTAAAGTCCTGGAGGTAACAAGGGAATAGGATCCAATGCAGCAGAGGTTTATTAATGACAGCTCATGCCAGACTAAACTGATAACTGCTTTTCACAGCAATGGAAATACAGTCATTGTAATCTCTCCATATGCTAATAAAGTATCTGACACCGTGCCATGTAGGGAGCTATTAGTGAAACTAAAGGAGATGGGGGCAAGTAAATGAATTGTACGGTGGGACAGGAACAGGCGAAGGGCTTCAACAACGGGCTGTGCTGAAAAAGCAACCACTGGGCTGGGGTGTTGTTTCTCTAGGATCCATTTTGAGCCCAATATAATTGCACCAATTGCATTGGCACAAAGACTGGGAGGATCCCAATGGGGTTGGCTGAGGACGGACAGCTGAGAGCAGGGCATGGGATGCAATCATAGAAAATGAGGGTCAGAAGGGACCTCAGGGAGGTCACATCTAGTCCAACCCACCATCCCCAAGTATGGTCAGGTCATGGCAATGGCATGGGGTACGACATCACACTATTATGAGATGACAACGGGAACTGGAAGATGGAGCTTATTGGTTGGAGGTGACAGAAGAGGAAGATGACCGGGGGAGGGACCAGAAGATGACTACAGGTTGGTTAGAAATCTAACCAATAAACCCATCAAGGTGATGAAAAAGTGAGTGAGAAAATTTTGGTCCTAATATCCAACCTAAACCCCCCCTTCCTGCAACTGGAGACCATTGCTCCTTGTTCTGTCATGAGACAAGGTGTTTCCAGTAGGAAGTGGGAACAGTGGAGGGGTAACTGGATGAGGCCCTAAGGAGACCGCATAGGGAGCCCTCGTACAGTTCCAGCCCGGTAGCTAAGGAAGAGGATTTCTCTCTACAGGACCAGCGCAGAGAGGGGTGACAAGCTTGAGGAAGGAAAGGAGAACTGGTGCATGAGAGGAGACTGGCAGAGCTGGGCTTGTCTAGCCCAACACAAGAGAGGCTGAGAGGGCATCTGCTTGCTGTCTGAGACCAACCCTGGCAGGAGGATGGGCTAGCGGAGATAAAGGACTCAAGGCTAGAAATGGAAAGATGGAGCCTGCCCTACCTGGAGGCCATGAGCTGCTGGAGCAGCGGAGGTTGAAGGAACATTGCCTGGCTTTAAGTGAAGTGCAGGCAGTTGATGAGAGGGACTATCTGAGACACTGGGCGCGTCTACATGTGCATTTACTACACGTGCTTAAATTTACTGCACTATAAGTTATTGCGCAGTAAGCGGGACTAGGCCGGCATCTACACGTGCAGGTGTTAAAGTGCATTAACGCCGTGTATGGTCCGACTTGGGACTAAACTTAGTCCCAGGTCAGTTCAGTCCACACACACAGTGTTACTGCGCAGGAAGGTGTCGACACGTGTGTTACTCACAGTAACTAATCGGGTATATATTTGATACCTGCATGCAGGTATCAAATATAGGCTCAAGTTGGTGTAAGTCGCCACATATACTGCGCAGTACGGGCATGTATGTGTAGATGTCCATACTGTGCAGTCATTCCAGTTACCGCGCAGTAAATGCACACATGTAGATGCACCCACTGCCTGCAGCAGCTGGAAACCAGACCCTACAGGTTCCCTTCCCACCCCAGGCTCCTAAACCTCCTACGGAGACTATTTGGTATCCGTGCCTGCCAGTTCCAGCCTTTTAAGCCTCTTTTCCCTAGTCTTTTCATAACTAAAAGACAATAAAGAAGCAAGGAAACAAAACAGCAGCAACAACAACCCCCTCTCCCTGGCTGCAACGTGAAAGGCCCGTAGGGAGAAGAGGAATGACTGGAGAGAAGCGGTGAAATCGGTTATGCAGATAGCCCTGTCAAACGCTGAATGAAAAACAAATGAGGAAAAAAAAATTAGGACAGAATAAATTGCTTCTCCCATCGCAGTCACGGCCGGCTGAGAAATGACTTGTTACAATAGGCAACAAAAAGAAGTGAGGTTTTAAAGCCAGCCATGCCCTTTAAACTAGAAAGGGGCACGCTCCTCTGATTGTACGCTGTTCTGCACCGGGGTACTGGGAAGCTGGCAGGCAACCTGTCTTCAGAGCCAAAAACCCCGGAGAAGCTGACTTGATGAGGGGCAGATCAATAAGAAAAGTTCAGAGGAAACACTTGTGTGCCTTCTGTTTGGGATAAATTCAGGGGCATTAATATTGCATGTGCTTGTCTAGCAGCTGACTTATCGAGCACCATCAAAATGCAAAGCAGCTCCTTTGATTCAGCCCTGCCCCAGCAGTAACAATCCATTTTCTCTCATCCCAGCGCATTACCTTTTCTCCTGCAATGCCACCTACAGGAGCCCGGTGAGGCAGAGAGAGAGGTTGGAGGAGGAGGAAGGAGGCAGAGGCTGGGAGAGAACAAAACTGATGCTTCCTTCAGACCCAGCTAATCAAATGAATTAGGATTTCCAATTTATGAAGCTATTAGAGCAAAAGCAAGTCTTGGCTCCGATGCATATCTGGAGGTTACGTAATAAATCTCATTTGTACGGATGACTCAGCAAGCGGATTTCCCAAGACACCTTTCTATGACAGGCACCGTTTCCATGAGACCGCTCTCGAGCTGCTGAAGGAGTTCTCATGAATTACAGCATTTCCCTGCGCTTTAAGGCTGCACATCACATGCAAGAAACAACCTTAATCACATGAGATGTGACAGGAGACAAAGACCATGTCTACGTGAGACGCTTTACTGCACAGTAGACTAATCCATTGCGCAATAAAACGTCACCGTCTACATGTGCACGCACTTAGTGCACAGTAAATTAGTCCAC
Source organism: Alligator mississippiensis (assembly GCF_030867095.1). Lineage (NCBI taxonomy): Eukaryota > Metazoa > Chordata > Crocodylia > Alligatoridae > Alligator > Alligator mississippiensis. Next base: position 87,907,839 of record NC_081830.1, on the reverse strand, counting down.
TGTGCAGTAAATTTACTCCCTGCATATGGAAGTGCAATTAGTGCCACATGTGCAATGAATGCTATCTGGCTTTACGACACAGTTAACTTACTCCCTGCATATGTGGGTGCAATGAATGCTATCTGGCTTTACTATGCGGTTAATTTACTCCGTGCATATGTGGGTGCAATTAATGCTATTTGGCTTTCCGAATCAGTTAATTTACCCCCTGCATATGCAGGTGCAATTAATGCTACATGTGCAATTAATGCTAATTGGCTTTACAGCAGTTAATTTACCCCCTGCATATGCAGGTGCAATTAATGCTATTTGGCTTTACTATGCAGTTAATTTACTACCAGCATACACAGGTAGAAAATTTACTGTGCAGTAAAGCCAAATAGCATTAATTGCAAATATAGACATGCCCAAAGAGAGAGAAAATCCTGGAGTAAATTCAGCATAGTTGCTTGCCCCTAACTTTCAGGCAGGTCAGAGGGAGATGGGCTGGCGGTGGGACAGTTAAGGCTCCCAAGCCTTTGCCCTCTAGGCTCTGCCGCTGACTTCTTGAGACCTTGAGCAAGTAACTTGATGCCTCTGTGCTTTATCTCCTCCACTATTTCCCTTGGTGGGTACTGGAAGGATTTACTCCTGATCAAAGTGCTTTGAGACCCTTCGATGAAAGGCTTTGTTTTATTCCCAACACATTTCTAAATACTTTTGTATTCTCCTTAATCCAGTTTGTCTTTGATATTTTATCGGTTCCTTTAACTTTCTTTATAAGTTGCCTACGCTATGATTAGCTTCCTTTTTTTCTCCTTTTTTTAATGCATTGATTTTTGTGTTTCACATCCCCTGCATTCACACTCCCTTTTAACCAGGATGACTCTCCCCTGCTTTATAAGCGTTGCCACACTTTGAATTGTGGCTTTAGGGGCAGACAGCCTTTGAACAGTCAGCAGCTTTCATCAACATTTCCCCCTTAAATGCACCTTGCTCGTCAGCTATGCTGATGGTTGTTGCATGCTTTGGGACGTTGGACCTTTGAAAATAGTCTGCACATCACTGGCTGGCACCATATTCTCTTGTTATAAGGAAACATAGCCCAGTTCCTGCAATTTGGCATCATCTAGGATTCAGACAGTAAGTGGTGTTTTAATGTAAAGTGCCCCATCCTCTTCCTCACTTCCAACCCTGCCCTGATGGAGTAAGTTGTAACCATGAGTATTGACAGTCCAGTCATGAAACACATCCCACCCATGTTTAACCACGTTATATTTATTCTCAAACACCAGACCCTTGTCTTGGCTTCTCACGTGGTTATATAGACATAAAATGTTCCTAAAAGGCTGCTAGTGCTGTCACATGCATTAGGTCTTGAGGTTGGTTTACATCTTGGGGTGCTGGTACCATGACTGGATCACTAGCATCTAGAGAAGGAAACCAGGTCTGATTGACCCCTGCTTGGATCACCCTAGTGATTTTTACATTCCTGTTTCTCCAGGGAAACGAATGGCTCATTTGAAAGTCTTTGCATCTTCCACCTTCGGGCCCATTGGAATTGCAAGCAGTGACCCCGCAAGTCTGGCATTTACAAGTTGAGGATGAAGATGGATGGCACTGGTTTCATGAGAAATCCTCTCTGCCAGCTAGAAGAACACAAGGCAGAATCCAGCTTATTCACATACTGCACTCCAGAGAAAAACAGAAGCAATTTTCCCTCAATTGTCCCCGGAGCCCCATCAGTGACTCTTTGTATATCAGGTCCTAGAAAAGCACAATAGTCAGAGAGGCCCTGCCTAGCCCAGAAAGAGCCAGAGCTCGAGAGTGCAGGGAGGAAGCAGACAAGCCTGTGGCCTGTCCAGATGCACTCATCTCTTTGCTCATACAGTCATTTCTTTGGCGATAGCCAGGGTTACTTTAATGCCTTATGTACAGTCCATGACAGTCCGGTCCATGATAGTTGGTATATCTGCCAGGTGTTTGTAATGCATAAGAGAGAACTGCTGAGTCCTAATTCATTAGCAAGACAAATGCACTGGGACAGCACGTGCCATTCTGCAAGAGAAGCTGTAATGTTGTTCTAGTTTGCTCCATCGCAAAGATGCCGCAATGGCGGTGTATACCTGCGAGCAATCAATCATGTAGGTCTAACAGCCCTTGGGACATCATTTGCTGCTCCTGTGGTACTTCTTAGTTGGAGAAGTCTGGGTTTTGCAAAATGCAGGTGATTGCTTTAAAAGCACATATTAAAAATAAAAATCCACCTAAAAGGATGGGTTTTGATAAAACTAGAGCAGCCAAGGCCACCCAGATCGGAACCTGCAAGTCAGTTGTTAACCTAGGGGCATCGGGGAGAGTTTGATTTCCAATGAGCCTTGTTAAGGTAGATTGGTGAGCTGTGACATGCCAGTAGATTAGGGTCTCAGTCCATGACAAGGACTGCACCAGAGCAACCCAACGAGCACAGCAGAAATGAGTTTTGAAAGGGGTATGCATGTGCAACACCCTCGCCAATGCTACTACAAGGATTCAGATGGTCCGTACAGACTGAACCTCTCCTCCTGGCCCCTGCACTGGTCTTTCAAAGGTTATAGATGCATCAGCTAACTGGGGGCTGAGAAGATATTTGCACTCTTGCTGCTGTTGGGTAAAGAGGCCTTCTGTTTTCAGACCCGAGGCATCTTTGGCCAGTGCCCAATTCAGTGCGGGGTGGTGGGGCAATGTGGATAATATCAGAAATCATGGCTCTTATTGAATGGGGAAGCCAGGATAGTGTGCAAGGAACAAAATGCAACCCAGACATAAATAATGGAGGACGTTACCCTTGCATTGTTCCCAATAAATATGTTGGTCTATGATGCGCACTCGACCAAGCAGATGCCCTTTCGTTATGATTGATGTTTGTGCCCAGTCTCTTAGAGAAATGGTTCAAGAACGGTTCATCCTTGTAAATATACTGCCTTTGCAAGGCTGCCAAGACCAAAGAGCGTTTGGGTTATCTACCGTGCAGGAGGTGGGGGACTTGCAAACTTGCTTTAAAGTAAAAAGGCCAGAGCATTGCCCTGAGAAACAGCATTCAAGCAACTTCGAATCATAGAATTATAATGAAGATCAGACGGGACCTCAGGAGGTCACATCTAGTCCAACCTCCTGCTCCAAGCAGGACCAGCCCCAACTATATCATCCCAGCCAAAGGCTGGCCTTAAAAACCTCCAAGGATGGAGAGTCTACCAACTCAAGTCTAGAAGAGAATTGCTTTATTGTCCTGGCTCCATCATTGTTCTGCCTCACTCTTTGCTGTTAACCAACATGGGTTCAACCATGCCTGCACATGCCATTCAATAAGAGGACTGAGAGCCGCAATATGCTGTGGCTTTAGAAGTTACCCATAGCCATTAATACTCTATTATTTTAAGACAGCCCATGGTGGCATAAGCATACTCTCCCCTGCTAAAGTGCCGTCCACATGAGACAGCCGCAGGACTATGCCCTGGGGCATTCAAACTTTGCAGGGCAGGTAAAAAAAAAATACTGCCCATGCTTTAGAAACAGGAACACTGGAGCCACTTTGCCCAAAACATCATAAAAAGACAGTGTTACACTTGGGACCAGAAGCCAACTCCCCGCCTCCCAGCTCATGGTCCGAGACATGTGTATATATATCTCCCTCGGATCCATCCTGCACCTTCGGACATCCCCAAGCTTCAACTGGGAGCTTCTGGGGCCCACTTGATCAGGAGGAGAGGTAAACTGGGGTTAGACCAGTCCTTGTATGCCTGTTCTTGGGGACAGCATCAGTGCAGCCAGAGCACGTCTTGGCTACCTGTTAACTCAACAGAGGCTGGATGAATTGGTGGATGAAGGGCTGAGTTTTCCTGCTTTGGAAGGGACCCAAGAAATAAGCCCAGGAGATTGGCATTCATAATCAGGCAGTGCCAGCTTCCCCTGCCAAGAGCTATAACACTTTGTAGCTGGAGACTCCACTGCAAAACAGCAGGGAAGGTGTCCAAAAACTGGGCTTTGTCAGGTAAGGCCAGCACCAACATCCAGCCGGTCCCTCTCCAGCCACGCTGCTTACTAAAGAAAGGTCACAGCTTGTTTGCAAAGGGGTAACGGTTCCCGAGGCAGAGCTGCATGCCGAAAGCCAGCTCCATTCAGAGGAGCTGCTCCTCGGCGCTTGCAATGAACAGCATGAAGCCGTCTCCGATTCTCTGTGCCTTGAATCACGCGAGAGCAGCTGTCCCTTTGGAAGCTGGCAAGAGATGGTGAGAGCGAGGGCCCATGCCCCTTTTTCCCTGCACAACAAACAATGGAGCTGAGTTTGCTTTGTGCATCCCTGTTCTGTTCAGCATATTTTATAGTCAGGGGTGTGGGCTTTGCATGCGTCCTGAAGGCACCTCCATCCACCAGCAGCTGCCCAAGGCACGTGCACAGCTTTGAAAAGTCATCACCAGGTGATGAGGACACACAGCAGGCTGAGAGGTGACCCTAGGGACCCATCCTGCATGTTACACTTGGGAGCAAGCTTTGCAAGACCATGATGGCCCAGGGGACCCCCGCTTCCCAGGCACTGCCCATCTGTGCATCACCTGGGCCCCAGATGTTTGCTAATTTTGCAAAGTTGCCCCAAACCGTGCAAGGAGAGCTCTTCCCCTGGCATGTCATCTCCCTGCACTCTGGGGTAAATCCTGACTGCACGGGGCTCAGCACCTCTCAGCATGAAGCTCCAAGGCTTTCAAAGAGGATGGGCAAAAAGGAGACATGTTCCACATCATCAATTAGACGTTTCAGCCTCGGCTGCAACACAGCCTGTTAACATGGCATCGCACCAGGGCTTTCCAATCAGGTTAAGCTAACACTCCTTGAAAACACGCTGCTCGAGCCCATCAAGACAAAGCTGAATTGGTCTCTTTAGGACCCCCTGTACTCCACAAGTTCTTAAAGATAATTGCCAATGGTTCAGAGATTACTTCCAACTCCTTTCTTAAGTACCCTGGAGAGGATTTCATCAGTCCCTGCTGACTCCAAATGCATCCGAGACGTTCTTTAACCTGTTCTTTCCCTATTCCCGCCTCCTCGTGCAAATGTATGTGCTTAATCCTGTAGTCACAATTCACCTGACTTGTAAAAAGCAGCAAACACTTACGCTCTTTCCGCATCACCCTGTTTTCTTTCAGAGCGCTGCATCTTCCTGCCCTCCTCCTCTTTACACCACCATTTTGTGAGCCGCCTTACGTCCCGTGCTAATAGCAACTCATCTTGCATGAGTTAACAACCACCTACACAATGGTAAATAGTTGAAGGCATAAATGACTGCATTTTACACATCAGATCAACCATTTGGGGTCTCTCTCCATGTTTTTTTACATGAGAACAAGGGTCATTGAATTATTCTGCAGATAAGTCCTAAGGGCCTTAAAGATGAACCTAGGGTCTGGTCTTGAATCTTCATTCCCCGCTTTCCTCGGTCAATGCTGTAGCCTAAGTTCATTATGCTTATTTATATCTTCAACTCTACTTATCAGGCTTCGGTGGCAGGGCAGAGGGCATGGGACTAATGGTCTGGTTGGGCCTGCTAAGCCCATATCCCTTTGCCTCAAAGCAGTTATCCTTGGATTTTCCTGATGGAGCCCTTTCTACTGGCAAATTATGAAGAAACTAAGCAATGTATTTGCAGCTGATCCTGGCTGTCATGTAAGAAGGCTTGTGCTGCTGGTACCACTCTCTGGCTGGGGACCGTCTTCTCTCATCATGCTTGTCCCTCAAGATTGCACATCACCACGACACGTACGTGCATGCACCAGGTCTAGGCCATTGATTCAATGTGGCTGCTGGTGCTTGGAAAGCACTTTTTTGCTCTTGCAGGGCATGCCTCTTTCAAAAAAACCCCCAACAAAATCAGCTAACAAAAAGGAGGACCCAGAAAGTTATAAACCAATCAAACCTCACTCGGCTCTGAGAAAGAGAGGGGAACATATTATAAAGCAATTTCCAAGTACATCACTGCTAATAAGGTGATAAAAGAACAGCCAACACAAGTTTGTCAAGCACAGGTTGTGTCAAAGTGTCTTCCTTTGACAGGGGAACTTGCCCAGTGGATAAAGGGGAAGCAATCAATGTGATGTATCTGGAGTTTAATAAGGGGTCTGACACTGTTCCACATGACAGTCTCATAAGCAAGCTAATGAAATATGGTCTAGATAGGATCTTTGTTAACACAACTAGCTAAAACAAAAATCATTCTTGGTTGGCTATCTATATTTCCCCCAGCCAAACCATAGGATCATAGAAAATGAGGGTTGAAGGGACGTCAGGAGGTCACATCTAGTCCAACCTCCTGCTCCAAGCAGGACCAGCCCCAACTGCATCATCCCAGCCAAGGCGTGGCCTACCCGGGTCTTCAAAACCTCCAAGGATGGAGATCCCACCACCTCCCTTGGTAACCTGTTCCAGTGCTTCACCTCCTTCCTGGTGAGAAAGTTTTCCTAATTTCATAGACACTAGGACTGGAAGGGACCTCGAAAGATCATCGAGTCCAGCCCCCTGCCCAAAGGGCAGGAAGTCAGCAGGGAGCATAGGATCCCAGCAAGAGATATCCAACCTCAACCTCCCTTGCTGCAGCTTGAGCCCATTGCTCCTTCTGTCGTCTGCCCCCACTGAGACCAGCCCAGCTCCATCCTCTTTGCAGCCCCCCTTCGGGGGGGGTGAATGCTGCTATCAAATGTCACCTACCACGGTCTTCTTTTCTGTAGACTAAAATCAGCCCATTTACCTTATCCTTTTCTCACCAGTCCTGTCCCCCAGCCCCACAACCATTTTCACTGCCCTCTGCTGGACTCTCTCCAACTTGGCCACTTGAGATGCAAGGCATCTTAAGCAGGGTCCGCAAGTGCTTTTTCCTCCCTTTGGGTCCAAGTCTATTCAATAACCTTTATTTACCATTTGTTGCACTCAGAAAGAGAAAGCAAATGCAAAAAGGGGAAAGTACAACAAGCAAGCAAGCATCTGGGATGATCACACATCACAAAATTAAACGAGTCCATAGTGCACGTCCATCATAAAAAGAGATGTAGTAGCAGGAGCGTTGCGTCCAAGCGACAGCACTCCACTAAGCGCGAAGCTGAAGGACTGTGTCTAGTTGTGGGCACCACACTGTTAGAAAAATATAGACAAATTGGAGAGAGTCCAGAGGACAGCAGCAAGAAGGACAAGAGGTTTAAGAAAACATGACCTATAAAGAAAGGTTGAAGGATTTGTTTGATCCAGAAAAGAGAAAGATATTGTGTGGAGACCGGGGGGGCAGGAAGAGATATTATAATAATCTTCCGGCACACAAAAGGCTGCTTACACAGAGGATAGCGATCAATTCTCCTCCAAGGCCAGTGGGGGAAAGACAAGAGGGAAAAAAATCAGCTTAATTTGCAGAAAAGAAGATTTAAGTTGCATATTAGAAAAGAAATGTCTAACCCTTGCGGAGGCGGAAGGGGAGGGGATACTGGAGCGAGCTATGTATAGATGTTCAAATCCCATTTCCTGGAGGTTGGCAAGGATGGAGTAGGCAAACATCTGCCAGGGACTTGAGTCCAGCCTCAAGGCAAGTGGCTGGACCAGATGACCTCTTGAGGTCCCTTGCAGCCCCATATGTCTATGAACTACATTTTGCTTAGTTCCCAGACTAAAAGCTCTCACAAGAGGCCGGACAAACGGTAGCAAAGCAGAGACGAGAAGGAGCACTTGGGTATCAGAGGGAGGTCAGGAAGATCGTTGCACACAATGCCATGTGGACGAGGTAGTTTGATCATTTGGGTTCATTTATCTGATGTGCCCATGGGGTGCTACACAACGTCTTCTCAGCAGTTTTGCAGTCACAGAGCACCTGGTATTTACTCGGGAACCAAGCAGCGAAGCAGGTTCATAGCACACGTCTAAGCTTTGGCACTCATCGCTGGCTTGCTGATATGACTTGACTGCAGTGCTGTGTTATAAGCAAGAGAGCTGCTTCCCAATACTGGCAACCCCCTTTCACCATCCTTCTCCCCTTCCCAGCCTCCCCCACCGTCCGCATGAAACCCCAAAAGCCAAAATGCGGTGCTGATTGCATGGGGAAATGATCTGCTCTGCAATGGGGACATGCTTGGCCGCGGTGAAGGAGATGCACCACTGCTTGGGAACAGACTTGAAACAAGACCTTAGCCAGCAGGCCCTGAGCTACCACGTGCAAGCCCCAGACCCTTGGACAGAGCCGCATGTCCACTGTAAGCTTCTCCCACCCATTTTGGGTGATGGGGAGGTTTTGGGCATTTTCTTGGAAACTCTCCCTGCAAGCCCTCCTTGGACTGCTTGGAGGTAAAAGCCTTTAAGCAACTCATTTCGAGCCAGGAAAGCTCCCCACCCCAGACCAGCACCTCGGTGCCAGGCTCTTTCCAAACCACGTGCCACTGCAACACAATTCCCACGCTCACCGCTGACAAGTGAACCCACAACGGGTGTGTGCAGTGCAGAGAGAGGACAAAAAAAATAGGACTCTGCCTTCTTGAGGAGCCTTGTACTATCTTATCCCACTGCAGAAAGTCGAGGGAACCATCCATAGCACAGCCTTCGTCGTGCTGGGCTGGGGGCAGATACAACTGGGGCATTATTTGCAGGACACATTTCTCCCAGAGTTATCATGGATTTGGCCTCTAGACGAGCAGATTTGCAACCCAACTCAAAAGTTTGGGGAGGAAGCCCGCTTCCCTTTCTCCATCGCTGCATGCAACAACAATCTCTTTTAGTCAGCCCGGCTCCGAAAGTACAATTAATGTCCTCTCTCAAGCGTTGAGCTCAAAATTAGCGTCATACAAAAAGCTCAAAGAACCACTGCGGCTGAGCTCCGAAAGCAGTAATTTAGTTCAGCCTGGAGGTAACACATAAAATAACGAACAAGCTCCCCCCCACCCCCATGATATAAGCCACAGAGTCTTAATGGATTTTTCCCCTTTTACTTTTAACAGCCGTAGCAGAGTAACTTGCAATGATTGTGACTTCAATTAAACACGCTGCGGAGGTTGGCGGGGATTTGGCATGAAAATGTTGTCGGAAGAAAGAACAAAAAATGCAAGTGGCTAAGAGTGAGTGCTAAGTTAATTAGCTGGGGATTGCTAATTTTGGTAAACGTGGAGCAGCAGCGCAAGCCCTGGATCGTCTTCAGAGAGATTTGTCTTGCTGAAACAAAGAACCAAGGAAGAGAAACCAGCCAAAACGCCTTCCCTGACTTGGCGAGCATCCTTTGGGTGATCTGGATTGGACCAACTGTAGGGTTGGGATAGAGATAGTCAAGCTTTTTGGATACCACAGTACCCTTCCTTGACTGGCTTGGCCTTTGCTAGACTAGACTGTGCTCTTGCATGGCACAGCTGCTCTCCCACAGAGGCCAATGAAGGATGAATTGGGCTTAGAAAGCCAATCGGAAGACATCGGTGTCATCCAAGGGGGCTGGAAACCCAACTCATGACCGATCCTTCATGGTACATGACCGAGCTCTTTCACTATCTCACCTCCCAGACAGTAAATCAGCCCAAAGACAACAATTTACCATAGCATCTCCTGCATCCGTCAGCTCTGGCTGTGATCCCACCCGGTCTGCATCATCACTGAAGTGTTTGAGCCCGGTTGTGCAAGGCGCTGTACAAACAGAAGATTAACACACTACTCATGTCCCCTGATATCATAATAGGACCGAACCCTTCAAGCCAGCACCAACCATTAGCTGAATTGCAAACCGAACAAAAACCTGAAATGCTTTTCTGAACTGGGCCCTCTGCAATTTTTTGAAAAAGATTAATATCTTCCAGGGGGCCGCGCAGAGTGTGCACGAGCAGTAGCCTGCTTGAAATGAAACCAAGATGAAACAACAGCAAAAAGAGTGAGAAATCCCTTTCTCGTGTGCTAGGAATAATCCCTGAACACAAAAGGGAACCTGGGCAATAAATGTATATATCTATTGGCTGTTTCCTCACACTTTTTATGTCCTTTATTGCACTTTATTCAGCTCGAGAGATGGATGTACCAATTCCAGTTTAGTTTGCAGCCAGCTCCCCTTTCTGGTTCTTCTCCCCCCCAGCCAGCAGGCTGCTCCGCGCTGATCTCCATTGCTGCTCCATGCACAGATGGCTCCTCATCCCACGTGTTGGAGAGGAGGCAACCGAGACGGTAGCACGAGCTGCCTGTGTGCTGCTGGGGCTCCGGCTCCAGAGGCTTTTCGAGGTCCTGGGGGAGCGAGCGCTGGGAGACGCAGCCCGCTTTCAGTTGTAAGCACCATCCAGGCCCCTCTGGAAAGCCCTGCAGAAATGCCTCACGCACCCCAGCCGCTGGGGATGAGCATTTGGCCCTTAATGAATAACGAATAATAAAAAAAAGGGAATAAACCTGTCAAGTAAACAAACTGTAAGCATGGGAGGGATCTCACTGCCAGAATGAGCCCATTAAAGGAATCGCTTTCTGCACCCATATGTCAAAACCCCATACTTGGTGCGACAACTATTACTTGAATCCAGGCAGCCCATGCATTATTCATAGGATCATCCTACTCCAGTCCCCATGGCCTTAAAACAGAGCGGTGATACCCTCCTGCTAGGAAGCGAGCAACTCTCCATTAGTGGCGGTGGGTTCTCCGGGTAAGTCGGAGCCCCCTTCAAACAGGCGTGGGGACCAGCGTTGCTCTTCCCTGCCCTCCCTCCCTCCGCCCAGCCCTGTCCTCTCCCTCAAACACGCTGCAAAATTCAGGACCAGCCTTTCCTCCCTCGCCAGCAAGCAAGCCCAGCTGCTGCTTTCCAATTACCGCAGAAAGTTTGTAGGCGGATCCTGGCATATGCCAGGAAACCAACAGTGTGTAAGCAGAGTGACAGCAGAGCAGGTTGCAACTGGGAGGAATGGGAGAAGAAAGATAAATAGAGAGAGAAGAGAGGGGGAGGGAGGGGAAAGGATGCTTCTTCATGTGTTTGCTGTGACTGGATGGGAGCAAGAGCTGTGTACACATTTCTTGAGCTACAGCTTTTCCTTGTATCAATACAGGGAACATGCAGCTTCCCCCAGCTCCCAAATCAGAACGTGCAGCTTCCACGCCTTGGCCAGCTCTACCTATTTTGCCACCTTAAATCTCCTCTGCTGTGGGTCGTATCATTGTAGGGAGCCCCGTGCTGGGGGTCCAGGGCGGGAGGGGGTTGCATGATGATCCGTGACGTCTTTCGGATCAGGAGCTGCCCTTCCTTTGGGGAAAGGCGATGCCCGTGCTAACCCAGCATCCAGAATCACCATTTCATGGTGGCGTGAAACTCTGGCTTCATCCACACCCCAGCCTTGCAGCTGGAGGATGAGGGTGGAAGGGAGAGGACATGATGCAAGCTCTGGGCCCTGGTCCATCACAACTCATTTATATTATGAGGTCCCCTCCAGGACCCCCCCAGCAAAGGGAAGAAGGCGAGTGAGCTAGCAAATGCAATGCAGAGCCTGGCTTGAGAAACACTCCCGAACGAACCGGGTCTGCCATGAAGCAAACATGCCATGAAAAGCACTGCAGCAAGAGCAGCAGCCTGCACTAAATATAAAGCAAGGATGCAAGTGCACACGCATGGGGGATGGATGCAGGAGAGCGCCTGCAAGCCAAGGGCCCGTTCGCTTCTGGCTGCTGTCAGCGGGTAGCTTTTCTCCCACGGCTCCAACTGGACTGGAAGACGAAGATGTCGAATGGGCAGCTGTGAAGGATGCCCCTCGGGCTTCTGCTTGTTGCCAGGAAGTGGAGAGCATCTGACATTTGTCATCATTAAGAAGGAGCCCAGAAGGTTTGTGCTCGTGGGGGCAGCGTGACGAGGACATGACAGGTGGGTGAGAAGCATCTCGGAGACACGCAGCGCAGCACGGAGGTTTGCTACAGCCGCCCGGAGCTAGCGGAATAGCCCTGATCAGCACATACCCACGCTTTTTTATTTAAAAAAATAAAATAAAAATAAGAAAAAAGGTCCGTCTCCAGCACTTTTGCTTATCTGACCACTCTGCCCTTTTCTGCCAGTATTGAAAGGACGAGTCAAAACTTGGGCTACAACATTGGACTATAGCAAAACTCAGCTTAAAAACCCAATGGAGCAAAACAAAAACCTACCCGCCAACCGCAGAAAATGATGCTGAAAGGTTGTTTGGCATCTTTTTAAAGTTACGCCATTGAACTTTTTAATTTTTTTAAATCCTTTTCTCCACGCCAGAGTATTTCGGAGTACAACATGGCACCCTGGGGTCTACGAGCCCGATGGATGACAGCCGGCCATCGATTCAGGCAGACTGGCTCGTGAGGGAGTTGTGCAAAACAAGAAAAAAAGTCATTCCAGATTTTTCCTTAAGTGTCAATTATCTAAGGTATTATTAGCAGGAGGTAATTTCTTTGGTATTTATGATTTTTTTTTTTAGATGGATCAGTACGCTATTGCCAAACCCAAATGTTAAAAGCAATGAGTCATGCCCCAAATATAAAGTTATGAGATTTAAAAAATGACAACAATATATTTTGGGTGCTGTGTGTGTCTGTTCTTTGACTGCTTTTGTCGGCTTGGATGCCCTTGCCTTGTGTTTTCAAGCTGGTGCAAAATGAGGAGTAAAAGTTGACTTCAAAAAAAGAAAAAAGAAAAAAAGATCTGAAGTTCTTGCCTATATCGTAGGACTCCAGAGCCGGTGTTTGAAGAAATAACTTTAAATAGGAAGAAACAAGTGTTGGTCATGAAGGTAACACTGTATGTCTCTAGCACCATGAATGCATATGATTCTTTGAAGGATGCCTGGAAGTCAAGTGTTGCTACCCCAGGAGCTCAAGGTTGTCCTTTCCCTGCCTACTAGTCTTATCCGTGATACTCAGACTGGTCCCAGAGGTGGACGGGCATGAAGGAATAGGCCTAGCAGTAATGTAAGGAGTATTTGGGCATCTGTAGTCAAGACAGTGACAAACCCCAGCAGTTTAAAGAGCAGTGGGTGCCAACAAACAACCCAAGGAGGCAGCTCGGAGGCAGGCATCTTCTATTGCAAGGGTTAACCTTAATTTTCAAAGTATATTTTTAACCTGCCAGCATTTGACAAAAAAAAAAAGGAGAAAAGGAAACTATTTTGGTTTCACTTTTATTCTGGGGCTTTGTTAGACATTGTGGGAATGGAGAAGATAAGATAAGCTGGCCTCAAAGCCTTCTCTCTTTTATGTTTATATCCATCCAGCCTTACTGCTTATCACTGAACTATTTAACTCCCTCTTTATTAAGGAAGAAAAAGGAAGGAAAAAGAAAAGCAGTCGAGCTGATCCCTGAACTCGCTCCTATTAGGAGATGGGCAGAGCTCAGATAGTCAGCAGGTCTGCAAGGATAAGCAGCGCCAAGTTGAGAGACTTATTTAAAAGCTAGCCAAAGCATTTCGAGACTGGAAAATTGGGCTGGTTATCACAGACACGCTGCCTGTCTAGCCATCACCCGAGGCAAGGCAGACCTATGTGCCCCCTAGTTCACTCCCCAGAGCTTGCCCACAGTTGTCAAAAAGACAACACCAATTTTGCTTTGCTGCTTTGGATTTTCTCTTGGAAGAAATAATACAAGCCGTCAGTAGCTCGTGGGTTGCACCTGGACTGGATGAGCAAGTTTTTCCCAATACCAAGGGTCTCCCCTCCATCCCGAGTGCCACGCTCAGGTACCAGAAGGAGCTTTTGCATGTGTTGCATTCAGCAATTATTCTTTAATGATGGTCCAGGTGTCCAACCCCAAACTGGTTCCAGGTTCAACCTGAGTTGGCCATGGAGGCCGGGGGTAGTGCCAACAACAGAAGGAGCTTCAAGGTTTGGGCCATTTACCAGCACTAATGAGTCATACCGGATCCCTGCTGCTTACAGTTCTCAAGGAAAAGGTAAAGACACAGCATTGGCAAGTCGCCCTTTGCAGCACAGGTGAAGCTGTGAATTTTCAAGAGGGATTTAAGGACCTCAGGCAAAGCCAGGCATCCATAACTTAAGTTGCAGCAAAGGATGTTGAGGCTTGATGAGAGGAAAAACGAGGAGGGTAGCAAAGCACTGGACCAGGTTACCCAGAGAGGTGGTGGCATCTCCATCCTTGGAGGTTTTTAAGACCCGGGTAGACTAAACTTTGGCTGGGATGATGTAGTTGGGGCTGGTCCTGCTTGGAGCAGGGGTTGGACTAGATGTGGCCTCCTGAGGTCCCTGCCAGCCCTCATTTTCCATGATTTCTCCTCTAGACTGCAACTGTGCCATAAACACCAGAAGAGCAGCAATGAGGTAGGACATAGCAAGGAGGACAAGAAATGCATGGAGGAAAGGCGCAGAGAAATGCTCATGGACAAACAGGCAGTGGGACATCAGAGGCTTTTCATTAGGAGATGTCCTTTTCCCACTGGTAAAACAAGCCTCATGCCCAGGCCTGGTGCCCATCAGTGCATGCTGCAGCCCAGTATCCATTTCCATAGGCTTTTGGGTTGCACTTTGCCAGGGAGTTGCATGCGGTGCTAGGGCAGGGGTGGGGAGAGAGAAGAGCATGGCAGGAAAGCGCCCCTCAAACTGGATTGAACCCAGACTGGGGCTGGTTTCTCGCCCTGGTTCCTGCTCTCGCTGGATTGATCCATCAATTGCCCTTCTTTCATCATCTGCCACATCTGCTCTGCAGAGCAAACCTCAGCTCGCATTTTTTCTGGTTTTGTTTCAATTTCCCAATTTGGACCTTGACCTCCCCCCGGCTTCTTTGCTCTTGTTCAAATTAAATGCCGGCTAAAGGTGATGCATCCTGCTCCAAGGAGAGCTACAAAAGCCCTGAAAACTACCTCCCAGTGTCTAGGTTATTGCAACTCATTTCAGTGCTGACATCCTTAGCACTGCAAGGTCACTGCAGCAGCCAGTGTCAGGTCCCATCCACGCCCTCCTGAAGGTGCAGATTCACTTTGGGTCTTTTTGCCTCGTACCAGTCTTTTATGTGCGCCGCACACCAAAATGCAACGGACTTATTGTTGTGGGCCTCTGGCCCAGCCCAAACCACAGAAGCACAGGCTGGAAATTGCTAAATGAGCCTGACAAAGAATAAGGAAAATGTTGTTTGGGGGAAAATCTTGGCTGCTGCTAATGCTTCTAATTTCTCCTTTCCTCTCCAGGGGAGCAGAGGGAATGAAGCAGCTTGTGTTTCTCTCTTACTTTCCAATTATAGTAGTTTTACAGTGAGCACCTGAAAAACCTCAGGCTGGCTCATAAAAGAAAAGCGATGCATACAATAGTCCCTGCATCGTGCAGGCACCTCTGGGGTGGAGGATAGTAGCCAACCAGCAGGCTGTAAAATAGCAGGGGGAAGGGTATCTTGGGCTGGAAAAGTGCCACAAAACCATTAATTTTACAATCTTTGCATTCTCTTATGTGTGAAGAAGGGTGTGTGTGTCCAAAAGCTTGCAAATAAAGAATTTTTTTGCAAATATCTATTTGGCCTAATAAAAGAGATCACCTCTACCGAGAGTTACGACATCATTAATGCCCATGAAGAATGGACAGGACTTGAGGTAACTACAGGCAAACCCCCACAGGGACCAGGCTGCCTGCAAATCAGGAAGCTGAGGTGCTAACTCGGTCCGATCAGGCTTTCCAGGAAGCGTGCTCACACGCGCATGTGTCTGAGGAGCGTAGCAGTTTCAGACCTGAAAGCTGCCACCCCAGAGCCATCTGCTCCTCTCTCTAATTGCTAATCCTCATGCTGCAAGAAGCACCCAGAGGACTCACAGCCAGGAGAAAGCACAAGAGATGCACCTTGGCCACGCAAGAAAACACACTCAGGATCGAGCGAAGGATCCTGCGTGTCCCAGCCACCAAGACACGGAGGGAACATGAGCGCACATTTAATTTTTTGGACCATAGTGAACACCAAGGGAATCCTCTTTCCACAGAAAATTAACCCAGCTTTCCAGAGCTCCTCAGCTTCCTCCTGCCTGCAATTAGCCCATCTACATTTAAATCGCTCACTTTAGCAAAGTACCTGCTGGCAGGCTTTGCATCCTTGACTCAAGGTGGAAACAGCTTGTCGATGCTCTGCCTGGGGCTGAAGATGTGCTGTTGCCTTTGGGGGCCCTTGTGCTGGATGCTGGGTTGCCGACGGTCTGTAGTAGAAGTAGGAATCAACTCCCAAATCCCGGCTTCTTGCATGAACGTGTCCTGTGAGGAACACAGCACTGGGCTTCTTGGGCACATCTACATGTGCATTAACACACTTTAGTTAATGTACACTGAATCTAGTACCCCTGGACACCTATACACATGATGGAGCTCTGCTAATTAGCATGCAATTAATACTCTGCCTGAAGCATGTTAATTAAGCAGCCTCTGCATCACATGTATTCAGCTTCCCTGCATTTCAAAGTGGGGGGGGGGGGGCACTTGAACTAAAGCTCATTTGACAAGCTTTAGTTCAAGCACTAGCACTGCCATTTTGAAGCGTGGGACACTGAATACATGTGACATTGTGGGTGCTTTAATTAGAGCTGCTCTCAGAGCCATTCTAATTAAAATGCCCCCCCTCTGGAGCATGTATATAGATACCCTCCATTGTGAGATACTAGGAAAATGCACATTAGCCTGTCTTAAGTGATGCTTAATGCACTTTAGCCTATTTTAACATGCATTTTTAGTGATGCTTTAATGTGCATTAAAATAGGCTAATGCACATTAAAGTGCATGCGTAGACATGTCCCTTGTGGGGTTTTTTTTGTTGGTGTTTTCTTTTTTTAATGCATCATCAAGGACCCACAGGCCAGAGGTGTTCTCTTAAGAGGTGGAGAAGTCTGAACAATGTCACACAATAGCTTAACTCAATTAAAGGAGACTTTTATGTATTTAAGCAGTATTTGAAGTGGAGCAAAACCTCCCCCATTTTCAGGAGTTCTTGGGGTCAACCCTTCTTGGGGGAAGGGTTTGTAACAAGCTGCAATTCTGATGCCCTCTCTCTTGGCCAGGAGCAATTAGGAGCAGACTAAGAGTGATGTATTGCTGCAACCAGGACTGCAGTCTGCACGCGCGTGCAATTAATAGGAGGCCAAACAAAGGAGTGCAGGTGAGATGTGCGGAGAAAGGAGGTGTGGAAGCTGCCTAGGCAGCTCCTTTGATCCCCCAAATTTTAACTCTTCTGTTCATCACCATTGAAAAGGGGAACAATTCAATCAAACCTCCAAGAAAAGTCCCAGCCCTTTCTCCCTTCCTGGCCCTGCCTTTAAACATTCAGTTATACAAAATGGTCCTTTTGTGATTGTAAAAGAGCTCCTAAAAATAACAGTAAAGTGAAGGCAATTAGAGAAATGCCTGCTTGAGCCCCCTACCACTGCCAGTGCGCACCATAAATCCAGCCCATCTGCTCCCCAACTCTTGGAGCTGGAGTTTACTCATCTCCTCCTCCTGTCCCCTAACTAGAGATGTGCTTTTTTTTTTGGCTACTCTGGACCCTTAGCTCACCATTCCCCCACCATTTCTTTTAAATATAAAACTATTCCCCCATTAGCTCATCCAACAGCCTTTCCCTGGTCCTAAAAGCAAGCTCCAGCCCCCTGAGCCCGTGCTATTTAACCTGAGGCAGGAAGGACACTCCCATCCCAAGTCCAATCACAGGCCTGTAGTAATCAAGCTCTGCAGTTTAGCCCAGTTGATGCAATTAAGCCTAATTAGCCAAGCCCTCTCAATGAACCCTCCTGGGACAATTGGACTCCAAAATGAGTATTTCTAGAGCTAGTTAGAGAAAGCCTCTCTCTCAGCTTTTTCCCAAACAGCTACAAGTAGACCAGGACTAAGCAACCCTTACACCTACCTGCAGGTATGCCCCATGCCTCTTTTTTTGCATCAATATAAGTAACCTATAAGTTGACTATAAGTAAGCCCTGCCTCGGTTTTCTATATCACGAGCTTCTGCATTGCAACTGGCTTTGTCCGGGGGTACCACAGTGCTGATCTGGAGTGACTCTGCTATGGAGCAGCTGAAAATGGAGACAAGTGTAAATCAGATGAGTATCAAGCTCTTTAATAGCATTGCCCAGGTCAGTGCAGTCTGGACGGAGAAAGGGCTGACTCAATAAGCATTTTAATAGGATTTCAGTGCCTGGGGTGACCCAGCTAGAGGCACAAATTATCCTTTCTTCCCCATACCTATCAATTGGGATCAGAACATTTCACTGATAAATGAAGGGCCTGTTGGATTCTTGTTGGTGATTTGGGGGAAAGAAAAAATCAATAGCTGGCAATACTATGCAGAAAGCCAAAATATCAGGGATGATACTTTTTTACGAGACTTGAAAGGGGGAAAAAAATGCTAATTTTGGAGAAAAAAAAACCCAAACCCCCACACAGTGAGTCATACAGCCTATACGGCTTCATAAGAAAACATGAGGCTGGTCTGCAGGGTTAGTGCAAGCCACTACCCCTAACAGCACCGTCTGGGGCCACGAATAGTCTTACGAGGGCACCGCTGGCTTCTTCGCTGCGTCTGTCTGCTCTGATGGTTATGCCCCGCGTCTTGGCACGAGGGGACGTATGCTGCTTGGCTTGGTTGCAGGTTGTGATGCTGCACCCCTCCATCTCAGGCGCTCACGTGCAAATTCGTTCAGCCCCGGGACCCCCTCACCGTTCAGTATTAATCTTGATTTAAAGATAAGGAAACTGAGGCAGGGATGGGGTGAAAATTACCCAGCACCTGAATGCAAGCCAATGTCCAAGTGAGGACCAAAAATTCAGGTCCCCTAACTAACCCTCTAAGCAAAGAGAGCAAGGGTTCAAGTGTTGTTATGTGAAGGGATGCTGGCCTTCAGAGGGTGTCTGAAGTGGGAGGAGCGGGCGTCGCGCTGGAAGTGGGAAGCTTCCTCCCAAGGGCACTCGCTCTAACACCATTAGACTGAGGAGACGGTGAAAAGGAGGAGAGGGAAATTAAACGACTTTGCAGAAAAGGCCCTGGGGGGAGAGGGGACAAGAAGCTGGACAGGAGCCAGCAGTGTGCCCTTGGTGCCAAGAAGGCTACCGGCATCCTGGGCTGCTTTGGTGGGAGCGTTGCCAGCAGATTGAGGGCAGTGATCCTTCCCCTCTGTTCAGCACTGGGGAGGCCACATCTGGAGTCCTGCGTCCAGCTGTGGGCCCCCCACTGCAGAAAGGATGTGGACACATTGGAGAGAGTCCAGCGGAGGGCAATGAAAATGGTTGGGGGCTGGGGGACAGGACTGGTGAAGAGAGGCTGAAGGAAATGGGCTGATTGAGTCTGCAGAAGAGAAGACCGAGGGGATTGAATAGCAGCTTCACCTCCCTGCAGGGGGGCTGCAAAGAGGATGGAGCTGGACTGGTCTCAGTGGGGGCAGATGACAGAAGAAGCAATGGGCTCAAGCTGCAGCAAGGGAAGTTGAGGTTGGATATTAGGAAAAACTTTCTTGCTAGGAGGGTGGCAAAGCACTGGAACAGGTTACCCAGAGAAGTGGTACAATCTCCATCCTTGGAGGTTTTGAAGACCCAGGCAGACAAAGCCTTGGCTGGGATGATGTAGTTGTGGCCGGTCCTGCTTGGAGCAGGGAATTGGACTAAATCAGTGGTTCTCAATTTTTTTTATACCAGGACCCACTTGTAAACATCAATGGCCAGTCCCAAGCTGCTGCCCGTGCCCCAGATCGTGTGGCACGGGGGAGCCCCAAGCAGCCCCTTGCAAGCTGGAAATCTGCCAGCCTGCAAGTGAAAAGCCACAGTTTACCACGATTTTCTCCTTTGAAGGAGAATCCATTTTTCAAGTTTGTTGGCGACCCTTTCATATATTCTTGCCACCCACTTTTGGGTTTTAACCCACAGGCTGAGAAACATTGGACTAGGTGTCACCTCCCGCGGTCCCGTCCAACCCTCGTTCTCGATGATTTTATCCTTTTAAAACACGAGGGTGACAAGAATAACACAAGAATCCCAAGTCACCAGGAAACAGGGAGGAAAACACCCCTGTGAACAAATGTACATCCAGCACAATTGCACACCCCAGATTACACATCTAATGGCAGCTGTCGTTGATTTGCAATGAGGCTTTGTGTTTGATGTAGAGAACTCAAGTCTTTTTGGTTGAAAACCCTGGCATGGGTTTGGCTTAGGGAAGACTTTTCCCTTGGAATAAAAACAGGTTTAAGTTCTAGGAGGTGTTGAAACAGTCCCCTGGCTCCGAGCAGTGCTGACCACAGGTGATGGTGTGAGAGCACTGCACGATCCTCTCATTTTCATTGCTTTGGCTTGGTTTCAGGGGCACCCATGCAGAGTCGTGCCTGCACCAAGGCAGGGCCAAGGGGAGGGATGGGAGCATTATCATGGGGGATGTGGCTGCCTGGCACTGCTCAATGCTGGGTGCAGTGTGGCGTGCTGGGGAGAAAGCCCCCGGGACAAATCCTGGAGTCAAAGCAAGTGTTATGCTAGTGGGAGACTCCCTCTTAGCTTACATGCCAAAGCCTTTTGATTCTGCACCTGAATCCCTGGTTCTCCACCTAACCCCACACCTCCGCCAACAAGCTTCCAGCTCCGTTGCCCACATTTGCACAGCCAGAGACACGCTGCCTTGTGCACGGGCACTGAAGACGTGTGCACGTGCAGTCTGTAGATGCCCAGACACCCACGAGCGCTGCTTTCCACTGTCTTGGTCCCACCAGATTCCTCCCAGATGCGGTCTCACAGTCCGGGGAGGCAGCTCCGCTCTCCATCCTGGAGTATCCTGCCGCGTCCTTCAGGCTGGCATTTCACCCGCCGGGGATCTTCTTCCAGACGTTCTCCGGGGGCCGACGTTCAGCGGAGCAGGTCTTGCTGATTCATCTCCTACCAGCGCTGCTGACTTCCTTTAAAAGCCCAACCTCCGAACATACATTAGCATCAGGGCTGACAAGGATGTACCCTCCGTGGCAATAATGAATGCTGCTGCTGTTTCCTAATGCAAGAGAACATCCCTTTGGCTTTGGCACCGTGCATACATCGTGGAAATTATGAATGCAGGAATCTCCTCCTGGCATTAGTGAGGCTGAAGTGCCTGCACCCCGGGAAAGGAGCCATGTCCGCACCCACGGTGCAGCGAGCAGGTGGGGCACGGCCAGGGATGTCACCTGGGGAAAGGAGGATTTCTTGCTTAACATCTCCATTTTCAGCACAACGCTGAAAACCAGCGTTCTTTGTCCCCTGTGTTGCATGAATGATCATAAAGAACAATATCTGCAGCTCTGCTCCCCAGGATGGAAATGAGAAAGCCGTCAAATCGGTCCTACTGCCTGAGGGCATGAGCTGATGGCCAACTGGAAACCCCTCTTTCACGGACAGTGTGTGCTGTAGTGATCGCGGTGGTGCTAAGGGGCACGGAGAGCCGTGCTTTGCACCAGGCATGGGGGCTTCAGCTGCAGACGAGATTGCACGTTGCAGTCCGAGATGCCCCCATTTTTCTCTTCAAAAGGGACCCGAGAACAATAAATGCAGCGAATTTAACTCCCTCGCCCTTGCTGCTAGACGTCTCGGTGAGGCTGCATCTTTTGCATGGCTGTCACATCACTCAAGGTTACCGCTGGAAGACGTCTGCGAAAGAACCAACTTGTTATAACGTGTTCGCCGGTAATTACATCTAAAATTATTCCCAACATTTTTCCTTTGGCACCGAAACATCTGTTTGCATCCACAACGCTTCTCTCAGATCCCACGGCAAATTACATAACGTTTTCATTAGCATCCTCTAACAGGCGACGAGACGATACTCCGGCAACCTCTCCCCCCTGCCGAAATCGCTCCCTTCGGTACCCCCTGCCCTCCTGGAAGGAAGACTCACAAAGAAGCTGGAGAATAAAATTAAATATAAAGGGGGAAGTGGAATAGTTTTATTCTAAACAACTCGGGGCAGGTGTGGACAAAGGCACGTTGTGGATCTTAGATCTGCCCCTGTTCTCCCAAATCTCTTTGTTTAACCCAGCATGCTAATTAGTGACAGAAGCCTGGATGTCATTTTAGCTAACCTCATCTTTTCCCAGATCCCCGTGGCCCTGGTCTCCCAGAGCACATCTCCTCTCAGGCCTCAAGCCAGCCCCCGGCTCAAGGTGGGATGGGACAAGTCCCCTGATCTCAGACTGGCTTCGGCAGGACTGATTTATGCCCTAGCGCTGAAGCTCTCTCCTTCCTCAGAGCAGGGATGGTGGCATGCAGTGAGGACATGTCCCTTTTCATAGTACTTGGCCTAAAGCAAAAGCATTTCACAGGAAAAATAGCTCTGAAAATAAGCCAGACTATACCAGCACCCAGTTGACTGGGCACCAGAGCATCCTCACCCATGGGGGTTGGCCAGGCCTGAATTTTTTGGGGACCTTTCTCCCTGATGTTGACATATCCGTTCACATCATGAGCCATTCCTTTGCAGGCTCTGCTTCAGAGACAGTCCCCTTTAAAATGGCTTGGTCCTTCATATCCACCTGCCCGCTGGAGGCAAAGGCTGAATCCTGTTTCGCTTCATGCACCTACGCACGGTGGGTGAGTCAGTCCTGGGTGCTCTGACCTCTAGGCCACAGGTCAGCCCTGATCCAGGGTCTTCCTCTTGAAGCTGACCCATTGCACCTTGCATTTAATAGCATGGGCTGTGCAACAGTTTCTACCCCCACTAAGAACAAGATCCAGGGCAGGGGTGCACACCCTCCAACTTGCTCCTTTCCTCCATGCCCCATGAAAATCCTGGAAAGTCATTCTCCCCCTGTACTCGGCCTTGGTGAGGCCGCAGCTGGAGTACTGCGTCCAGTTTTGGGCTCCACAATTCAAAAAGGCTGTGGAGAAGCTTGAGAGAGTGCAGAGGAGAGCCATGCGCATGATCAGAGGTCAGGGAAGCAGACCCTACCATGACAGGCTGAGATCCCTGGGGCTCTTCAGCCTGGAAAAGCGCAGGCTCAGGGGTGATCTGATGGCCACCTACAAGTTTATCAGGGGTGACCACCAGGATCTGGGGGAAGGTTTGTTCACCAGAGCGTCCCAAGGGATGACGACTAGGTTGAACGGTCATAAACTACTACATGACCGTTTCAGGCTGGACATAAGGAAAGACTTCTTTACTGTCCGAGCCCCCAAGGTCTGGAACAGCCTGCCACCGAAGGTGGTTCAAGCACCTTCATTGAACACCTTCAAGATGAAACTGGATGCTTATCTTGCTGGGATCCTATGACTCCAGCTGACTTCCTGCCCTTTGGGCAGGGGGCTGGACTCGATGATCTTCCGAGATCCCTTCCAGCCCTAATGTCTATGAAATCTATGAAATCAGCTGTCTTCAACTTCTCCAGGCTAAAATCCCTGCAAGACCTCAAGCAACGACCAAGTGACCTTGAATTGTGCAGCCCTAGCTCTGCTCTCCCTGCCACTCGTTCACAGCCCTAATTTAGGAGCTCCTGCTATTCTCTGCCATCCCTTTGTTATTAATCAACGCCTGCTCCCGTCTTCACCACAGCTCCTGCACTTTGATCCTCTCAGTCCCTGGTCTTATGCAGTAAATTAAAATAGCTTCTCCAAAGCAAGCACTTTTAAGCAGGTAAGGTCTACAATATCACCTCCAAATCAGACAAGCTAGGACAGAGCAAGCCTAGGGTCTATACTGGCTTATTTTATTATTAATATTTGAGTTATAGTACCAGGGTACCAACCAATATGCAGGATCTATTGCAAAAAGTGCTGTAAAAAAATCACAGAGACAGTCACTTTGCCAAAGGGCTTATAGCATCTAAAGCAAACACAGGAATAGTATTAGCCTCCATTTAAAGCCAGGCTTTAACCATGTGGGTCTCATAGGCTGCTTAGCTCAGGATGACCTTGGATTGCTTTTGACCTTGTGCAAAGCACTTACTCTACTTGTGTCCTGGTTCAAAGAGGACATTGGTCAACATGTGATGAGTGAGGGCATTGCTCCTCATGTTGTGGGGAGTAGGGGATGACACTCCTCCTAAGAAACAGCCACGCAGAGATGTGCCAAGTGCAGGGGGTACAAGCAACAGTTGTGCAGGTAAAAGGGTACGTAGCCAGAAAAAGTCTGAAAACCACGCTTGTGGTCCCAGGGGTGGATCTAGCGGGGGATGCAGCGGTGCAGCCGTGCCCCCTTTGATGCCTGCTCCACCCAATCTTTCAAACCAACTGCCTGGGGGAGACGTAGGCAAACAAGTTTCTTTGGGTAAATCCGGGTATATCTTTTATTAAAGCAACTCACATAGTTGGAAAAAAAATCTTTGCAAGCTTTTGCTGGGAGAGACAGGCATTTCTACTCAGGCAGCGCTGAAGGAGTCACTTGACATCTACCTGATTCCTGCTACACTCTTCATTCCAGAGGCATTAATGACCCCTCTCTCCTGTTTTTTTTTAATGCTCATAATGTTATATTAATCAAGCTATTCTTTCTTTTGCAGTACTGCTGTTGGTTCACCTGGTACTAGAGCTCCGCTCTCACAGCCCTACAGCTGTTTTTTTAACTTTAGCTAAAAACATTAACTCAGGTGTGGAAACAACTTTTGGTGATGCACTGGATGCCCGGTCAAGATGCTCAGGACGGCTTGATCTTGTGTTATGAATCTGAAAGAGAAGTGCATTTAATTGTAATGAGCACAGGACTAAAGAAAGAACATCTTTTGATTATTCTTGCCTAGTTTGTTGTGCTTTTAATGACAGAGAAAATGAATGCATATTCCAATAAAGGTGTATTTGTTTGGCTTCAATCTTAAACTGAATATTTTAAGAAAATCAGTATTCCTGCCCAGAGCAGGGGGGTTGGACTCAATCTTTTGAGGTCCCTTCCAGCCCTTGATGCTATTATTATGAATAATGTAGTCTTAGGCCCCTAGCATATTAATAAAGCTTCTAGTTTCTTTGGACCTGAAGAAAAGATGCGCTGTGTTATATGTGATGATGCAAAACAGAATCCACACCTCTCTTCTCAAAATCCCAGATTCCCCACGTCCAATCCTGTCCTCTGCATCCCTGAACACATCTCCCAGGCAATACATTAATGGACATTTTATTCCGCAGCATTTGTTGAATAATTATATTTTCCCTGCCACAAGTTACAGCTTGCAAAGACAGGCAGAGAAGTTATCCGTGATCCCTTGCCTGCACTTTGCCTAGCTCCCCTTTGCTGTCAAACATCTATCTTGCTTCAACCAAGAACAGCACCGCTTCCCTGGTTGCAGAGACGGCCGTGCGCTCGCTTCGTAACACGCTTTGGGGCGCTTGCGTATGGGTAAAACAGTGGCAGCTACAACTTGCTGCTCCGTCTTTTCTTCCTCCCTTTAAAGGTTTCCAAATGAGCACAATATTCAACACTTTTTTAGGTTCCCTTTGCAACATGAAATATCCAATTAGCCGACAACTAATCTGCACAAGGAGTCATGCATATGTCTCCTTCTTTTCTAAAAGATAACAATTCACTCCGTTTGCAAACGCTGTTCCCAGCTATCACTTCTTAAGCATGAAAATCAATAGTCCTCAATTATTTATTGTTCCACATAACAACTAATTGCCTCTTAATTGCTTTTAATGGAACATTTTGAGAGGAAACCCTTAAGTTTTTGTACTGTGCCATGGTCCCCGCCTAGTGATTCTGAATTAATGTGGGGTTGTTAATGTCAACTGTTTGCAACTCAATTATTTAAAACATTCTCATTTCCAACGTTAATTTAATTAGGGTAATCTTCACTTTCTGTCCTAATATACTATGTGCTATTGCTGTGTCCCTACCCAAGGATACTTAGACTCATAGAAAATGAAGGCTGGGAGGGAGCTCAGCAGGTCACATCTAGTGCAACCCCCTGCTCCAAGCAGGACCAGCCCCAACTCCATCATCCCAGCCAAGGCTTTGTCTACCCAGGTCTTCAACACCTCCAAGGATAGAGACTGCACCACCTCTCTGGGAAGCCTGTTCCAGTGCTTCACCACCCTCCGCGTAAGAATTTTTTTCCTAATACCCAACCTCAACCTCCCTTGCTGCAGCTTGAGCCCATTGCTCCTTCTGTCATCTGCCCCCACTGAGACCAGCCCAGCTCCATCCTCTTTGCAGCCCCCCTGCAGGGAGGTGAAGGCTGCTATTCAATCCCCCTTGGTCTCCTCTTCTGCAGACTAAATCAGCCCAGTTCCCTCAGGCTCTCCTCACCAGTCCTGTCCCCCAGCCCCACAACCATTTTCATTGCCCTCCGCTGGACTCTCTCCAATGTGTCCACATCCCTTCTGTAGTGGGGCCACAGCTGGACACAGGACTCCAGATGTGGCCTCCCCAGTGCTGAATAGAGGGGAAGGATCACTGCCCTCGACCTGCTGGCATCGCTCCTACCAATGCAGCCCAGGATGCCATTCGCCTTCTTGGCACAAGGGCACACTGCTGGCTCCTGTCCAGCTCCTTGTCCCCTGTCCCCCCAGGTCCTTTCTGCAGAGCTGCTGCCCAGCCCGTCACCCCCAGCCTGCACCGGTGCAGGGGATTGCTCCCTCCTCAGTGCAGGACTTTGCACTTGTCCTCGTTGAACCGCATGGGATTTCTTTTGGCCCAATCCTCCCATTTGTCAAGGTCACTCTGAAGCCAGTGAGATGAAGGCACACCAGTGCCTCTGGCCAGTACATACAAAGAAGAGATGGGGTTGCATCACAGCTGGCCAGCTTTCACACCCCAGCTTACGTGCCCGGGTGTATGTTCAGGGCTGGGGATGGGGATCAGCCTTTGGCATGACCCTGGAGCATGTCCGCTGGTATCATAGGAGGAGGTGTCACTCGCTCGTTCACCCTGGAGAAGTCACTCACTACAGGAATCCCTGTTGCCTTAGTAAAAGAGCTAAGGGCAGTCCCCATCCCCAGTCTAGGTTGCAGCCAGCACCCACTGCCTCTGGGGAAGGATTAAAAACACCCCGACACAAGGAGCAGGAAGTGGGGAAGGGCAACCAGCACAGCCCAGAAGCCTGGGCAAGCCCCATAGCAGAACATAGGCATCGCTACGCCTCGATCATCCCCAACCAGGGGCTGTCCACCCTCTTCTTGACACCTCCAGTGATGGAGGGTCCACAGCTCTGAAGAAGTTTTTGCTGATATCCAGGGGTCAAGTCCATAACTGCAGGTGAGTGCCTGGAATTTAGCTCTGGAAATGTATTTTCATTTTGTTCTTTTCATTTAAAAAAAAAACAAAAACGAGGCCCATTCCTTACCTGCCCCAGTCAGCACAACCAGAAGAGTACTGTTTTTGCCTGGAAAGGGCAGAGACAGAAACACTTCCAATAAAAGAAGTTGAGCGCGGCAGAATAAAACAGCAATGTTTAAGAAACAGCCTTGGGTTGCAGAGGAAGGTCTGCATTTCAGATTGCACGGCTCTAAATCACAGCTACTTATGACAAAGTCCTTCTCCGAGTGAAGCGAGGCAAGGCTGGAGTTCAAGCCATGCATTATAGAACAGATCTGCCTCACTCAAGCAGCAGCCAGCTGTACCACATCAACAGCCATCCTGTTTTAATTACATCCCCGCCCATCATTAATGTGGAATTGATTAAAA
Source organism: Alligator mississippiensis (assembly GCF_030867095.1). Lineage (NCBI taxonomy): Eukaryota > Metazoa > Chordata > Crocodylia > Alligatoridae > Alligator > Alligator mississippiensis. Next base: position 87,880,321 of record NC_081830.1, on the reverse strand, counting down.
ACATAACCCGCCGCAGCGCAAACACTCCCAGCGCTTGGCCCCAGGCTCCCCCTCCATCCCTCCACGCAGCTGCCTGCGTTCATCTGGGGCAGCCCTTTTGCCTCGGCAATGAGGTTCAGAACAGCCCCTTTCCCACACCGGAGGCAGCTTTCCTTCAAGTCTTTATTTCAAAGAAAAACAAGGTCAAGGTTTCCAAAGCCCATTTGAAATGTCCAGGCTCAGCTAGGGGCTGACGGGAATAAGACACAGTCAGAGGTCCTGGAAGAAGATGCATTGTGTTGGTCAGGTTGGATCATTTTAAGCTAATGAGCTGGCTACCGTGTCAGCAAGGACTGGAGGTGCGTGGCTTTGCAAGGGCAGAGACGAGGTGCAGGGAGCAGGCTATGGCTCCATTCACTCCTGCCTGACCGACTAGCAAACTGCCCAAGAATGAAGCTTTGAAAGCTGGAGGTGACAGAAGTAACTTAACGTCCAACCTCAGCTCTGCTCCCAACTATTCCAGCTGGGTGCCAACAAACCAACCCCACTGATACCCAAACAGAGCCTGGCTTCACCCAGACCGATATGCCAGTCACATGGGTGGTGGTAATAGGGAGCATGGGCTTCAACCGGCACTCTGCTCTTTCCTCGGCCCAGCCCCAAACATCCTTGCCAGCTGCTTTATGGAAAGTCCTCAATAGGCACAGCTGGGGGTACGTCTACACATGCACTTTAATGTGCATCAGCCTATTTTAATGTGCATTTAAACCTCACTAAAAAAAAGTGCTATTTAGTTAATGCGCATTAGAATAGGCTAATGCACATTAAGCGTCACTTAAAAAGCCGTGCTCTAGTGAACGTGCATTAAGCCAGACTAATGTGCATTTTCCTAGTACCTTCCCATGGAGGTACTAGCTTTAATGCACATTAACTAGAACGCGTTAATACATGTATAGACATGCCCCCTGGGGACCAGACTCCAGCTAACGACCGCAGGGCTCAGGACTGAGCACTGCAGCACAGAGGGATGCTCAGTGAGTTCAGCTTCTCACACCTCAGGCCCAGAGGACCCTTTCCTGAAACCTCTCTGTCTTCAGCTCAAGCTGGCTCCAACTGGGTGTTAGAATTAAGGAAACCTGATTAAATTCAAGTCTGACCACGCTTCTGGGCCCACCATGCTCCACATACTCCATTCACAGCTTTCCTTCGTTACATAATTATGAAAACTTTCCAGCTAGGACACTTACCAGTTTTCCATGGACAAATATGAATCTATGAATCTATGAAATAAACATTTCCAAGCTCCCACCGCTCACATCTCAAGTCCCAGCCAGTGGCCTCAGAGCTGGAAAGACTCCGCTTGTTATGGGACTCCGTTTTTACTGTTGCACTTAACACCTGAACTAACTTTACGATGCAATTTGTAAGTGAAAGTCCTGGGGACTCCGGGCATTTATGTACAGGCCAGGAGCCAGGCAGGAAACAGTACGGCGGGCTTTCTCACCAGCCCTCATCAATTTGCCTTGACCTTGACCTGAAGCGGACTATCTGGGCTAAGCTCCATTACGATGGTAATTTTTATGAAACAGGCAAGTAGCCCCGGGAGCTGCGCTGAATCTACGAACGTATCCCCCACAAGCACTGAACACATCCATCAGTCAGCAATATTTGCTCACTCTGAGATTGAGCTGGTTTCAACGTAATGAGGTAGAAGAAAAATATTCTGCGCTCAATGACTAGTCTCCTTCCCTAGCCCAGCCCCCGTAATACGTGGATAGGAGACACAAGCACAAAATGTTCAACCAGGATGGAGCTGGAGTCTGAAAAATGATACGCTAAGGTGGGAAAAAATACAAGCTTTGGACCATGCACTGCCTCTTCACCTTACAACATCGCTTTCCTTCGTTAACCCAATGAATTGTGCCATAACATTTGCTTTCTTTACATTAACGACGCAGCAACGACAGCCCATGGAGATCGCAGCAAGAAAAACAGGCAGCCACCGGGCAGCCCTGGAAACATGCTTCAAGATCATTTAAGGGGCCACTGGCCAACTGTTCAAGTGTGCGTGGCTGATGAAGTACGGCAGGGTGGCAGAGAGGGGGGGAAAAAATCAATAATTGTAAGAAATTAAGTGTGCGCTAGAGACCGATTACTGTCCACACCAGAAGGGCCCGTCCTTGCTGTTGGAAAGAAATGGTATCCACTGGAATTAGACAGACTGACAGACCATGTCCGACATGGTAAATATTTCCTGTGAAAGCATTTGAAAAAATTATTGTTGGGGGGGAGGTTGCCCAAAATGCTTCATGGAAATCATCCAATTTTTCTGGAGTTATTGTTATTTATTGAAACTTTGCAAATATGGGGGAGGAGGGATGACTGGGGGGCAGGTGGGGGGCAGGGGGTTGGAAATCAGATCTATGTTTTTTCTTTGAAAACAATGAGACATATCTGCAGAAATAAAAATGTTCCTCAGAATGTTTTCTCTACAATAGAGGGCATTTTCACTTCCACATCCTTCATTTCCAGAAGGAGTGATGCCAGCAGATGGAGAGCAGCGATTCTTCCCCTCTGTTCAGCACGGGGGAGGCCACATCTGGAGTCCTGTGTCCAGCTGTGGCCCCCACTACAGAAAGGATGAGGACACATTGGAGAGAGTCCAGTGGAGGGCAACGAAAATGGTTGGGGGCTGGGGGACAGGACTGGTGAGGAGAGGCTGAGGGAAATGGGCTGATTGAGTCTGCAGAAGAGAAGACCGAGGGGGATTGAATAGCAGCTTCACCTCCCTGCAGGGGGGCTGCAAAGAGGATGGAGCTGGGCTGGTCTCAGTGGGGGCAGACGACAGAAGGAGCAATGGGCTCAAGCTGCAGCAAGGGATGTTTAGGTTGGACATTAGCAAAAACTCTCTCACGGGGAGGGTGGTGAAGCGCTGGGACAGGCTCCCCAGAGTGGTGGTGGGCTCTCCATCCTCAAAGGTTTTAAAGCCCTGGCTGAACAAAGCCTTGGCTGGGATGACGTAGTTGGGGCTGGTCCTGCCTTGAGTGGGGGTTGGATTAGATGCAACCTCGTGAGCTCCCTGACAGTCCTCATTTTCTCTTATTCTAAGAATTACCACACCACACATACGATCCATCCTTAGCGATGCTGCAGACCTGCTGCCCGCTCTCCCTTGGTGTGACTGGACAGTGCAAGTCAAATGGCTTAACCGATTCAGAGACACGCGCACCTTGCCCCAGAGAAGGACAAAAGGAAGCATTCCTACTTCTCCCACCCCAACTCCATCTGGTTCGCTATATGTGAAACAGATGTTTCAGCCACCCCTCGGAGGCCTTCAAGAATGGATGGCAAAGGTTGTATTTGCCGTTCTTGTGTTACTGTGGCCTCATCGAGCATGATTGCAATGGGGGATAAGGAATCTGTAACGAAGACACTTGGCTGGGCTGGTTTAACCGGGGGTGATCCTGCCTTGAGCAGGGAGGCTGGACTAGGCGACTTCGTGAGGTCCCGCACCCCACTACTTTCCTATAGTTCAATAATCCTAACCCAGATTCTACCTTAATCATCTGCGATCTTGTTTAAAACAGTTAAACCAAAGCATGGAAAGTTTTAGGTGAGTCTGAGCAATGTAAGAGTATACAGAAAGGTCAGTGAAGAAGTGAAGTCTGATTACTGACCAATAGCGACACAGTTTAAATCCATCCCCTGTCTGTCCATCCATCCATTGATACAGGGGTTATTAAATTAATTAATAAATACAAGTAAAGAAAGATTCTCAAGGCAACCAAGCAAATGTTTTGCCTTCCAGCTAAAGGCAAACATGAGGACATTATCCAGTTGATTCTTTAACCAAAACCACAAAAGCTTGTTTGACTTTTTTTATCTCAGAATATAGGGGAAGATTTTGAAGGATGCAAGAGCCAGGTGAGCCCCTGAATCCTACTGGGGGTTGGACGCCAAGGTTTTCCAATATGTGCCTTTGGAAATCTCCCTTACACAGAGATGCAACCACAAACATACTGTACCGTGGACAAAATATCCACATTACCCAATACTGCACCAAGCAGAGATGCTAGCTTGGGGGTGAGATGCAGTATGGTGGTATTCGAGCATGATGCTTCATCCAGGCTAAAGGTACCTTGCTAAAAACCATAGCTTCCAGGGCCTGTGCTAGCTCCGATACCTATTCGGCACTGCGTTGTACCCCTCAAACAGAAAGCAACCTCACTCTGACTTCTACCAAATTTTCATGAGTTGAATACAACTCCACCTTTTCCTGTTGTCATGCTGGAGACATTTCAATGATACCAAGTGTCAGATCCATGCGTAAATCGATGTCAGACCAGAATCAGGCTCGCTGACTGGTGAAGTTACTGCACGTTTGCAGCTGAACATGCAGCATCAGAGCCGGGCCCAAAATATCAATGTCTGTTTAGGAGCATGAATGAAATATGTGCATATGTACACACACTAGCAAATACATGTCCGCGTTGCATCATCAGTACCGTATTTCCTCACGTACAACATGCCCTGGAGTAAGAGACACCCCTGGTTTTTGAAAGGCAGATTAAAATTAATTTTAAAAGCTCATTCCTTGCAATACATACCTGAAAACCAGCAGCTGAGGACCTGAGCCTGCTCATCCTTCCCCTCCCTGTGAGACTCCTCCAGCTCTTATGTTCACGTTTGTCCAGTGAGCAGCAGAAACTGCTCTTACCGTATTTCTCACATATAATGCGCATTACAATTTCCAGTGTCAGTTTTTTGGAGGGAAGTGTGTATTATATGTAGGAAAATATGGTATTCATTAACAAAAAAAACATAACTGTTGAGTGAACCACTTCCCATGATAACCAACTCCGTCTTGTCCAGCCACAGGCAGAGAGCTGCAGGTCTCTTCTGAGTATGGAAAAGTTAGCACGCGTTGTTGGACCTGCGTGCTGACCCACCCTGCTGCCCTCCTCATTTAAAAACAAAGCTGCGGGTGATCAGTGTTGTAGATGGCAGGGACTTTGCCTTCTCTAGGAGCTCAGGGCTAAAATCCAGAACGGCTTGAGGAGCCCTGCTTTGCCTGTATATCAAATGCCAGTTCTCAAGTGGTCATCTCCTGTGCCAGACGGCTAGCCCCATGTCTGCACTTTGTCACAGAGATAACTCCACTCTGGTCAATCAGGAGCAGCATCTGCTCACCAGTGGCCTTTGGGGCATGTCTATGCCACCACCACAATGACCCTGGGGCACAGGTCCCAACAGTATCCTTGAGCACACTGTAAAACACGGCTTCACAGTAATTTTGGTAAGTTGGTGGGATTGTTTTCTTCCTGGGCTGGCAGCCTCAGAAGCACGTGGGAGGCAGTATAGGCACATCTCAGCTTCCCCTTGAGGAGACCAGTGGCTTAATTTTTCCATTCAAGGAGTTAAAAATCAACAACATCTACTTGAGTAGGTTTTGTCCTGAGAAGAGCTGGCTTCTGTCACTGCAAGGCTCATTGCTGACTCCCTGCTAACGAGCTTTGCTTCATCGCACGTGTATCGGGGGAGTGACAGTTAAGAAAGAAAAATCTCTGCTTATATGTGCAAATATCAATAGTTAATATAAAGACTGCCATCTACAAGAATGGGTTTTGCTTGGAAGGATCTGGTTCAATAAAGCTGTTGTTACATAGTGCTAATGACAACCTTAGTCCTGTAGAATCGGTTGGCAGAAACTTCTCGTTAAAAGATCATTGACACTGACATTTCCTCTATGTGATAGAAGTTAACACCCCGGCAGCGAACCGTTGCATCTGCACGGACCTGACTGCAGGTCACGGTCTCATTACGACTCTGAAGCTGCCACCACGTTGCCCATGCAGCCCTCAGGGAAGGAAATTTTGGGCACCTTTAGGAGAATCTGTTAGAGATGTTCTTGCAAATCCAGCACCCCTGCACCAAAACGGAGGGATTGCCTGGACTGGCTGTGGAGCGGTGGGTAGGATAGCACAGACATTTTTCTAACTTATAGAAACACACCATTTACAATGTGAAGTTTTTGACCAGGTCTGGCATGGGGAACCAATGTTAATGACAGTTTTGGGGGGCTTTGAAATTTGATTGAAGTTTTAAGATAATAATAATAAAAACCCCAAATTATCCACTGGATCTAACAGTAACCCTGATCATGCTCATCCCTGCAGGGAAGAAAGGGATCAATGGCCATTATCCAGGAGCCACACAACACAAAGGAGCAGGAGGTCATGTTGCTCCACGTGCTAAGAAGCCATTGGCAATGCCACAATGCACTAAGTTGCCTGCCCTTCTCCCAGCTGACAACATCCATACCCAGGGCAGCAGGGGCATGTCTATATGTGCATTAGTGCACTTTAGTTAATGCACATTAAATCTGCTACTAAGAAAATGCACATTAACCTGCCTTAATGCACGTTAACTAAAGGTTTTTAAGTAACACTTAATGTGTATCAGACTATTTAATGTGCATTAGCCAAATAGCATGGTTTTGTTTAGCGACGCTTAAATGCACATGAAAATAGGCTAATGCACGTTAAAGTGCATGTGTAGACGCACCCCAGAAGTACTAGGTACACCTCTGCTGGCTGGCCTCTTCTGTTCCCCATGTGTCATGCCCAGAAATGAGGCTACAGGAATACCCCCAATGCTCTTGAGCTCTCAATCTCCAGCATATTTAGGAGCAGTATTGCGGGGAGGTCTCCTGGGGCCTCATATCCAGGGTGGGTGTGGGTGCAGCAGGATGTTGTGGGCAGGGGTGGGCTTCTCGGCAGCCCTGTCTGGACCACTACAGAAGAGCCCCTAAGTCTGGGGATCTGGTTCTGAAGCCTGGCTCAGAGCCTGGCTCCTGGGATGTCCTGGAGAAGGCCATTCAGCCTCCCTGCAACAATATGTTGAGGGCAACAGTGCAGAATAAATGCATTTGGACTGTGAAGCCCTCAGACACGGGTCCTTGAGGCCACGCCAATCCTTTAGATGCAGAACGTCATCTCAGCTTTCCCTGAGCTTATCTCAAAGCTGGGAGATCTCCTCCACCCCCACACACCTCCCATCTCACTCCTGGCCATCTCTAAACTACCCCCCACATTCACACAGCAGTTATCCCCTTTCTTCTGAACACCCAGGTACCCTTCTGCCAACTTCCTCGGGTCCCCAAATGCAAAAGTGAAGGCAGTGGCAGACAGCAGCTGGTTGCACGTGGCTTTTATTGCCCCAGAGAGTGTCACGTGGCTCCTGCCTGGTACGGGAGACGTATGGTGCATCCAGCTGCCCTCCGTGCTTTGCTGAATGTCACATCCGTCTGGCAACGTCCAGGCTAATCAGTATTTGGAACGCATCCCTCGCTCCCTTTCAGAATTAACCTATGCTAATCTTTTGGGCATCTCGTATTCCTGTCCTACATTATGTCCCCTTTCCAATGCTTCCCTCAATCAATATTCCCGCCAGACACATACTGAGTGCATTTCTCTTCTTATAAACAGAGCTTGGACCCAGAAGATCTGACATTCAGATAAACCCAGCGATCTTTTCGGCTCCATCATTTAAGGGGTTTGCATCTCTCATCAAACACTGAGAGCGCCGGGCACCATCACCAAGCTACCTGCAGCATTTTACCTTAGTTATGGTTTAAAATGCACTCACCACCTGGCATAGGCAGCCCTGGAAAGTGCAAGGCTACTCACAGAACAAGGACGAGGCAAGGTCACTGGGGCACACACTCAGCTGGGGGGACTCCCCCTAAGTTACTGCTTGAGGCTGATGCCCTGTTCACCCCTTGCCCCCAGGTTATACTACTGCACAGGTCAGAAGAAAAAAAACACCTGCTGCTTCCTGAGTCCAGCCCGTACCTTCTGCCTGAGCGAATGTGCATCTGTTAGGAACACATCCAATCTGGACTTCAATAAAATGAAGCAATGGGAAATTGGCCTCAGTTGTTGCATGGTTAACTAGCCTAACTGCACAAGATTGACACGCTATGTCTGAGCCAGAATTTATCTCATTTCAGCTTCCAGCTTCTTACGCCTTCATCTGCTAAATTAAAAGTCCCTTTGCTCTCAGACATCGCCTTCCCATCTAGGTCCTTGTAGCCTGTGATCCAATCTTTTCTTCCCCTTCTCTTTGATAAACTAAAGCAAGCTTTTTTAAAGTCTCCCTCTGTACAGCAGATCTGCAGTGCTCCGGTATTTTTGCAGCTCTTTCTGGAATCCCTTCCCAGCTTTACAACTTCTTTCTTAAAGTGCAGACACCACAAGTAGACACATCATCCCAGCAGCAGTCTTGCTCTTGTTGTGTACAGAGACTCTCCTCAATGAACCACTCGCACATCTCGGTCCTGACCTGCTATTGCCGTCCTCAGGGTTCATCCCTCCAGGCTTTTCTTGCTCCTTAATAGAATCACAGACAACGAGCACTGGAAGGGATCTCAGGAGGTCACATCTAGTCCAACTCCCTGCTCCAAGCAGGACCAGCCCCAACCACATCATCCCAGACAAGGCTTTGTCTACCCGGGTCCTAAAAACCTCCAAGGACAGCACTTCCACCACCTCTCTGGGGAGCCTGTTCCAGCACTTCACCACCCTCCTAGGGAGAAAGTTTCTCCTAATACCCACCCTCAACTTCCCTTGCTGCAGCTTGAGCCCATTGCTCCTTCTGTCATCTGCCCCCACTGAGTCCAGCCCAGCTCCATCCTCTTTGCAGCCTCCCTGCAGGGAGCTAAAGACTGATATCAAATCCACCTCGGTCTTCTCTTCTCCAGGCTGAATTAACCCAGGTCCCTCAGCCTCTCCTCACCAGTCCTGTCCCCCAGCCCCCAACCATTTTTGTTGCCCTCCGCTGGACTCTCTCTAATGTGCCCACATCCTTTCTGCAGCGGGGGCCCACAGCTGGACACAGGACTCCAGATGTGGCCTCCCCAGTGCTGAATAGAGGGGAACAATCATTGCCCTCGATCTGCTGGCAACACTTCTGTGCCAGGGATGGAACCACATTGGAACACGACTGATATTTGGGGGTGTTTGGATTGGCCACTGGATCTGGATTCCCACACAGAGATGTGCTCCATCTCAACACTGTATTTTCTCATGGTAAGCCTGTCCCACACTGTAAACCACCCCTTATTTTTGAAAGGTATAACAAAGAAAAAAAGAGGGGGAAGAAAACATCCACAGCCAGCAGCTAGATGAGCCCTGTGTGTAACATGAGCATCTTTACTTCCACTTTTCCCTGGCCAAGACTTAAGTGGCAACAACTGCAGTTATCCTATTTCCCCGACAATAATGCACCCTTATTTCCAGCAGCTAGATTTTAGGGAGAGGTACATGGCGTATGCAAGGAACTACAGTAACAGACTGAACCCAACCCTGGAATCAGGCCTGAAAAGATTTTGGAGCTGGGTTTCCTCTCTCCTCGCTCCCCCCATCCACAAATGCCTTCCTGACAGACAATAATCAAGCCAGACAAATGACAGACCTGTTCTCTATTGGCCCAGCAGATCCCTGAGCTGTCCAGTTCCACTCAAAATCTTCTTCTTTATTGTAGTTTCATTGGACCAGAAGCCAGCTCTCTTCCAAACAATGCCTATGGCATACGGGTGGGAGCATAGGCGACCGGTAGGGGAACATGGGGGGGGCACATGCCCCTGACAGGGCTGTCCCTGCCACTCACGCTGCCGACAGCTTTTGCGGGTGCCCCCTGCAGACTCAAGAGGCGCCAGTCGCCCATGGGTGGGAGAACGAAGCACTGGGAGATGTTCCTGGCACTAGGATCAAATGCAAAGCTGCCATTTTGCTGTCTCCATGCTGACGTCCAGAGGAGCATTGGGGTTCTTCTAAAAAAAAAAAAAAAGTATTCTTAATGGAAGAAGAGACCTTTTTTCATGGCCAGGCCCCACAAGGGCCGTGCCACTAATTCCCACCATTACAATTAGTGAAAGAACTGTTGGCATCTAGACTAATAAGGAGATTTCTCACTGTGTCATTTATACAGCGGAAAGGATTATAAAAGAGCGCCATAACAGATAACTGTGCTGCCGGAGTTTCCTTACTTTGTCATTGCAAATAAAAGGATCTCAGCAACCATAAAATTAACTTTTCCCCCATTGCAATTGCTCAACAATGAAAGAAACCAAATTCCCTGCTAATTGAATACTCAGAGCTAGTTATATATTCATAGAGAGATGGCGGTTTCAGCACCAGCGAGTCTGAGCACGGCAGGGAGCCTTCAGCATAGCAAAGAGTCACACCCCGAAACAAGATTTACTCCCGATAGACGCAGCATGGGGCCTGGCAGGGCAAGAGCTAGTGACAGCACTGCCAGCCCCCACGGGAAACGGCCTGCAGGGTGAGGACCATTGTGCCATCACATGCCTCGGGGAGCACCCTTTCCTGGACACTCTCCGACTTCCGCGTTTGGGTCTCGTTATAGTAGGCCCATGTGCTAGGAAGCTTCCCTTGGTCTGCACAGGCTACTCTGCTGTTTCCTTGGGGCTTGGAGCTTAGGTCAGGGTGGTCTGGAGTTTCTGGGACCCATCTACTTGCAAGGTCAGGAACTTGTGGCTTCTCTTGGAAGGTCCCGCTATGTCTGTCATGCTCTCCTTGGGGAGAGGCAGAGCCGATGAGTGTGCAGGCAGCCTCTTACTGAAGCAGCAGACCTCCTTCTGGTCTGGAGATGGGCCGTGGGGAGGAGAGGGGGACACAGTGAGCCACAATGCCATCCTGCCTGTTTCCCTTCCCTGAAAGTCCTCTGGACTTCACCTCCCAGGCTCCAAAGCCTGGTGGCTTTCAAGGCCTGTTGATGTCCTTGTTCTGTCCCTGGAGAGGTCCCGCTGCTTCTGGGGGACCACAGCGCCCTACAACAAAATCAAATCAAGCCTTCACCAGCATGCTGCGATGCCCCTGCCAGGCTCTTCACTAGTTAATTGTTCCTAGGATCCCTTTCAAAGACAGCGGTGCAGGCACCGCTCCCCTGCTCCTCCCCACAAGGCTGGAAGACCGTACATGACAGAGGATGCTCACAAGGCAGACATAGCAGCTCATAAAAAAAATCAAACTGCAATTCATAAGCTGCAAGTCAGCTGAAAGTTCAAACGGTTTCCAATTCCAGAAACCAGCATAAGAGATTCAGTCTCGTCCCCGCTGCAATTTTAGTGCGACTCTTCCAGCTTGAAGTGTTTCTCTTCATCTCTAGCAGCTGGAGTCCTGATATTTCACATGAATTTCTGACTCCCCCCCACCCCCCCATTATTTTTCTCCAAAATTTCTTGCCCTTGGGATTGCAGGAAAAGCATGAAAACTTGACAGAAGCACGCCTTGAAGGCTCAGATACCAGAAAACAGAGAAAGAACCCAACATTTATTGCTTAGAAAACTTCTTAGGAGGTTAAACCCATCTTGTGACTTCTGCAAGCTGGGGTTTAGAGACACTCGGATGTGCATGTGTGCATGTCCGTGTAGTGTGCAACGGTGCCATCTTGTGGACACTGCATGTATCCATCCCAAAGTGCAGAGGAGGAGTGTGAGTGTGTGCATGTGCAAGAGTGACCTAATGAAGAAGGTCTCGCATTTGGGAACTTGTGTATCAACTATACAGGTGCTTCAATAAAAAGATATCAGCCTAAGAAATCTTTGCCTCTCCCATGAATCCTGGACCACCATGGCTACAAGCTCACTCCGACACTGGGCACATCTACATGTGCATTAATGTGCTTTAGCTAATGCACATTAAATCTAGTACCTTTGGGCTCCTATAGACATGCAGGGAGCAGGCTCTGACATGCTGGAAATCTAGCGCATTGAAGCAGACTCGATTAATCAAGTCAGCTGGAGCACAGAAATGAACACGCTCTAGCAGACTAGCAATGTGTGTATCAGTGTCCCCGTGCTGAAAAATGGTGGTGGGGTGCTTTGAACTAAAGCTTGTTTGATGAGCTTTAGTTCAAAGTGCCCCACTGCCATTTTTCAGTGTCGGGGGACGCTGATACATGCAATGTTCTGGCACTTTTAATTAGCATGGCTTGCTAATTAAAGTGTTCCCCCACCCCCGGAAAAATGCCTTCATTTGTGAGGTACTAAGAAAAAGTGCATTAACTAAAGGGCATGTTTTAAGTGATACTTAATGCACACTGGCGTATTTTAATGCACATTAGCCAAATAGCATGCTTTTGTGATGCTTTAATGCGCATTAAAATAGGCTAACGTGCATTAAAGTGCACATGTAGACATGCCCACTGCCATGCTAGCAGGAGGTGTAAAAGGAGTGTGTGCACATGCAGGTGTGTAGTGTGCATCAGTGAAGTTGCAAAGACTGAAGGCATCTATTAGGAAGTGCAGAGACAGGAAGCAGCAGAAGATGGAGGGACAGGGTGATGGGCTTGAGGGAGTCCCCAAGGAAGGCCCCGAATCCCCTTCAGTCCTCCGTGCCAAGGCTAATGGCCTTTCAGAGAAACCTGGGCATCCCTCCCCGGGGACAACAAGGCACTGGGAAGAAACACACTGTCCAGGAACACACGCACACAAGGCAATCACAGTATTTCCCACTTCAAGCGGGTACACCCCATGCACGAGAGTCAAAACAATGAGATTTCTCTTCCCTCCTGGCACACGATCCCTTCGGGCAACACGGGAAGCTAGGAGTCTGCCTGGAGCCTCAGTTTCCCTAGCTGTATAACAGACCTGGGATTTAGTGAGCTTCCAGAACAGGACGCAGGTTCAGCAGCCATTTGCCAAGAGTGGAGCTCAGCACAGGGGGCAGATGCAGAGTTTGCTGGGCACAGAGGTCAGTTTTACCTTGAATGGACAGGAGCTCAGCTCAAAGCAGGATGTCCCATGTTCCCCGAGCATGCATTAACCTAGGGATTAGCCGAGCCAGAGCTAAGCACGTGATCTTTTTTTTTTTCAGTTGCTATGCCCAGGTTAGCAACTCGCTGCCTTGTCTGACACTTCCCCTGTCGCAAGGGCATTGTGAAGCTCACTGAGCCGACATCTGCACAGAGGGAAGGGATTTTCTACACCTCCGCTCTGTTCCTAACATGCCACCTTCTGTAGTATATAGGCAGTGCGGTGATGGTAAATCATGGAAAAGGCAAGAAAGGAGCAGACTGCTCATTATTGCTAACTATTTTATTTTACTAATTACCAGAGCTGCTCAAAAGGAGCTTAATATAGTTCCCAGCAATTTTTATTTGACAGTAAAGTGTCTCAGAGACACTTGCCTTTGCACGGCACGGAAACACTGCAGCCTTCCCTCATGCAGGCAGAATATCACACAGTTATCAGCCACCGAGTTTAGGCATGTTTCCTCCGCTTTCTATGCAGGAGGTCATTCATGTGTCATCAGTCATCCCATCATTACGTGCTTCTAAAGGGAATGCCAGACTCCTGCACGCTGTTTGGACCTTATTCAGGGATCTCAGCCGGGGTCAAAGCCTACCTCGCACACATCTGGAGCGCAAGGAGCTGGACCTTTCAACGGCTCTTGCATACGAGAGACACAGAGAACCACTTGTGTTGGAGTGGAGTCTGTTATACAGGGCAGAGCGGCTGAAAGTCAGACACTCAGTGGGTGCATCTACGTGTGCACATTTACTGCACAGTAAAAAAAATTACTGCTCAGTACAGACATGTCTACACATGCATGCCTGTACTATACAGTACATATGGTGCCTTATACTGACTTAAGTGTAAATCTGATATCTGCATTATGCAAGTATCAAATTTACACCTGATTAGTTACTACACAGTAATGCATGTGTAGACCTCTTACTGTGCAGTAACACTGTGTGTGTGGACTGGCTTGGGACTAACTTGAGTTCATGAATGAGCTTTAATGTCTGCACATGTAGACACCAGCCTATTTCCACTTACTGTGCAGTAAATTAGTGCACAGTAAATCTAAGCTGGCATAAATGCATGTGGAGACATACCCAGTAAAGACTGAGCATCATACAATGCCAGGAAAGGGGCAGGAAGGGAGGAGAAGGGGTTTGGCTCACAGGGTCCTGGACTGCAACAGAAATATGTGTTACAAGAGACACAAGGACATCACTGTGGGACTGAAGACTCTCAGAGCAGCAGCAGAGAGGTTTTAGGCAGACCTCACATGATCCAGGCGAGTGAGGCAGCTACTCAGCCTTGTCACATGTGCCAGATATGCCGTCAAGTGAAAGAGCTCATACGAGTGTCCCAGGAAGCATTATCTGCCTGCACTTTCTGAAATTATATGTTCATGCTGGCAGGAGAAAAAAAAATACATGTCTTTGTCCGTGGCTATTATCGTCCCTCCCCGCAGACAGCCCTGCTGGAGGCTGCTGCAGCTGAACAGGTGGCGACTTGTCTCATCCTCTTGCTAGAGCACTGGCCCACGTGCCACGATGTCTGGGGATGGGCGCGGTTTAGTGCCACAGGTTTTAACCATGTGCAGCGGAGGATGAGTTTAGGTAGGTTACTGCCTGTCCCCCATGATCTCCGAGCCAATATGTAAGTGGGACGCAGCGTCAAACTACCGTATTTGCTCAAATCCAAGACGAGGTTCTCCTCACCTTAGATGTGCATACAAGGGGGTGAGGGGACAGGCAGCTGCTGTGGCTCCAGCTCACATCTGTTGCCTACTACCCACCCCCAGGCCTCCTGTCCCCACTTACTGCCTCCCCCCACAACCTCTGCCCCAGCTCCTGCTTCAGTAGACCCTAGTCCCTCTCCTTCGCCAGGCACAGAGCATGCACTTGCTCTGGCCCTGGCCCAACTCGGTAGCAGCAGCAGCATATCCCATTTGCCCAAATCCAAGACACCCCCAAATTTAAGACGATGCCCCCAAGAACTCAATTCTCCATGGAGCTTGCCAGAGCGGCAGCAAGGGTAAGCAGAGAGGGGAAAGTGGGGGGCAAGCCAGGCTTCTGCAGCCAGAGCTGGGGGGGACAGCAGAGGGCAGGGAGGGCATGCTTGACCTACTCATTGCTCATGATCCCTCAAGGCTGTCGCCTATTTGGACGTGGAGTTAAGGTTGTCCAGACCCTGCTCTTCATCCCCTCCACCCTGGCACGACAGCTTCCTATGCACCGAGATGCTCTCCCCTTCCTTCTGCACCTGGGGATGTCCCCAGCTGCCAGGCACAGAGCTGGTCCTGTGTTCTCCAGCAGGAAAAATCCTACCCATACAACTGGGGGATGCCACTTTGCAGGGGACAGCAGCCTAATCCGGCTCTCCCTGCACTGAAATCTAGCAGCATTTTGCATGCACAAGAGGCAACGACCACATCCAGCTCCATCACGCAGTGCGCATGAACCACTAAGGCGCTGTCGGGCTGGGGACAGACTCCTGCTGCCTTTTTGTGCCTGATGCTCGCTGTGGTGGAACAGCAAGACAGCTCGGGGCCCTGCAATCGCACAGTCCATGGGAAAGAGATGGGTGTATGGGGTTGTGGAGGAGAGGTGGGAGGCGGTGAATTCACACCAGGCTCGAGTGCAAGTCATCTGCAGCCTCTTCCAGGCACGACACCTCCCAAACTCTAGCTCTGAGCCTTAGCAACGCCAACCACCTCCTCTCACAACATCTGTGCACCGCCACGTTGCTGGGATGAAGGCAGCCTCATGCACAGGCCCTGCGGGCGGAAGGGGAGCAGGCTCACCCTCCATCCCCACAGTCCTTGGGGCTCAGCCGGTGGCTGCAGGGGTCCTGGCACCTGCTGCAAAGGCAAGGACTGGATCCTCCACATGCATTTCCCTCCCTTTGCTGAGGGCAACTGCTGCAGCCGGTCACCTGAGGATTGACCCATAAGGCAAGCCTAGCTGGGGAGAGCTGGCAGAGCAGCAAGTGGGAAAGAGTCCAGCATCGCTGCCTTCCTCCGTACCCCTCAGGAGGACCCAGAGAAGAACAAACACAGACTTTGCCGTGCTCCCATAACCATTCAGCAGCCTGAATTTTACAGACCCCAAAGCTATAAGCATGGCCTTGTCACACCCACCCGTCACTCAGAGCAGGGACGAGGGGGTTCTCCACTGTCTTGGGTGGGAAAAAAAGCCTAAAATTAGGTCCTTACCCTCACTGAGCCACTTCTAATTACCAGGATTGGGATGCCCCATTCCCACCAGGGCTTGTTCATCCCACTGGTGCACAGTAGCTGCAACACCAGGCTCCTCTTGAGGATATATAAAATGTCCTAAATGCAATTGCTGCATCCTTGGTGAGGGCCAGTGATGGGCGGCTCCGTTCGAGATGCCGCAGCAGGGACGGCGGCGAGTGGTGATCTCTGGCTGGGATCTGAATGGACCATGTTCAACTCAGGACACGTAGCCCCTCTTGCTCCATGCAGGTTGAGGGATGTTACCAGCGTGTCAGAGCCATTCATTTTCCAAGGCCGGGCACTGATGACGGGGAGCTGGGCCTGAGCACCAGAGTCCTCAGCCCTCCTGGTATTAGGGCTTCCCCCCTGGGACTGAATCTCCAGGCCCAGATCTCCTGTGGGGAGCAAAGGCCATGGATATTTGCTCTGTTTTAGGCCCGGTGAGCAGCAGATCTGCATGCCCTTTGCCTTCTCATAGGCAGAGCTGTGAACAGCGATGAAAAGCTACCGCCTGTCTGGATCTCCATGCAGAGCCTTGGAGAAGCCCCTTTCTGCCATACAGAGCCCTTTTGAAACCCTGTAGTGGGCAATGAAAATGTTTCGGGGCTGGGGGACATGACTGGAGAGGAGAGGCTGAGGAAAATGGGCTGACTGAGTCTGCAGAAGAGAAGACCGAGGGGGATTGAATAGCAGCTTCACCTCCCTGCAGGGGGGCTGCAAAGAGGATGGAGCTGGGCTGGTCTCGGCGGGGGCAGACGACAGAAGGAGCAATGGGCTCAAGCTGCAGCAAGGAAAGTTGAATAAAATATCCCACTGAATAAGCCAAAACCCACTCCTCATTTATGCTGCTGGGGGGCTCTGGGCCTGCACGTCCCTGGAGCAGCTTATATAGAAGAGAGAGCTACCAAGCAAGGAGAGCGAAGGATCTAAACCAAGATACCTAGCACCACCTCTCTGCTCCCAGGGCCAAATCCTGAAGCCAGTGGAGGTCCCAGGCCTGTGGTGCCTCCCTGCATTCATACCATGGTTCGGTGAGGGGGATGCGATGGAGACGGAGCCGTGAACACTGTGGACAAACACGAGTGATGGATCTCAGCACATCTCCAGACAGGAGAGAAGGGGAGAGAGGTGGTAATGGGCAGCTCATCACTTTAATGGGTCTTTTTATTAGCTCTACTGGAAATGCCTCAGCACACATGCCTGCAGTTTCTCTCCAGATGGAGGAAGGGAAACATTTTTGCCAGTAAACTCAGGGTCCAGTCACTAACTTCAAGGCCAAGGTGATGAAGCCCTGCAAGAAGGCTTTGGGCTAGCAGACTAGATGGACAAGCAGATGATGGAGTCCACCACCTAATCACCAGACCCCAGCAGCTCTTCATGTCATCTCCTTATTGCACGGTATTGTGGTAATGAGCCTATTCCTTCCTCAAACATTACTGCAAAGCAATTTTACAGCATGGAGCACTAACAATATAATATGCATTTCCACCATGAAATGTTGTTCATTCATCAACTCCAGCCTTTTAGCGAGGCTGGTGGCTACCGTACGTCCTCACGGTGGTACTTGATGATTATCCATTTAATGGGCTCCTCAGGTACTTCATTTGCAGGGTATAGGCTATAAAACAAGAGCCATGCAGACTTGGGTATAGTAAACATGTTTTAAATAGGCTAAATTTGCTTCTCTTTGCTTGGTTTAGCATTTAATCACACATCTTGCAGCTATGGGAGGACCATCAGACATGATTCACTGCACCGCTTGGTGCGGCTTGTGAGCAAAGCCAACCTAAGCTACAGCATAACCAAAGTCAGGCACCATGATGTTGTCAATGGGCTGTCCGGTGAGGACGGAAGAGGAGGACCCAATGCAAACCGGAGTACTCTTAGACATCACAAGACTATTTATATTAGTTAAAAACTTGTCCTGTAGCACAGACAGAGCTCAGAGAGAAAAGCAGAATCTGTGCCCTTTGCACAAGGGCTCCTGTCCCCGTGCACATCAGCGCTGATCCCGAGGGCCTTGGAAAGCTGCCAGGTGTGCAGCTGGAAGATGCACATCCCAGGGCGACGGCACACTGTGTATGTACGTGCAAGAGGCCAGGACTCAGTACAAGCATGAGGAGAGATGACTATCCACATTGCCTATGTTGCAAGAGGGGAAGCAGAGGTAGAACTGCAAACACCTACCTCAAAGGAGGACAAATGAATATGTGCAAGGCACTAGGAGCACCGACTGAGGCTAACGGCTCTTTCCTAATACTAACTCACTTGAGAGGCACATGAGAAGACGACGATATGGCAGGTATAGCGATCTCTGGGTTCAGGAAACACAGGCATACAGTGAAGGAGAAGAACTAGCACTAATATTTATTTGTGGACCAGTAGGCAACCTCTGCCCTCCCTTTGCCTGCCTGTAACTTAACGGAGGGACCATCTCCCGAGTCTTATCCTCTGTTGTCTAAACAACAGAGCGTCTTTAAAAGTACAGCTTCTATCGGTACACTGAGCACATTGTAGAGACCCGGTGACCGAATGCAGGCCCGGGTATCTGGGGCGTTAGCTGCTGAGGGATTGGCCGAGGAATGGTAGCCTCAGCACCACATACTGCTTACAGCCACCCCACAGGTGCTTTCCCATCCAACACACCCCACAATTTGCTGGGGCAGCAGCTGAGAGGAGCCCCGTAGCCCTTTGGCAACATAGCTGCATAGGAAGCTGCTTTTAACATATCAAAATCCAGGATCGTCTCCACGTGGGGATAAATAGGGACTTTTCCCACCCCCTTCTACATGACTAACAGATGGGAAATGTATCCCCCACCCCATTGGTGCATAGATTAGTCGTGCTTGAACACAGACCCAAACTACACGTGGTGTCACCTTCCACCTCCCCCGTTCAATCAAATATTCTCCCTTGACAGGAGACGCCAAACTTTTGCATGGCATCATCTTTATTTGCAAGCAGCAGCTTCCCCCAGATAGGAAAGGAAGCAACAGGGCTGTCAGGACCCTGCATTTCCCCATGGGTGTTATAACCCCCAGTCCTACATCAGCAAGGTCTAAATGGGCCAGCTTGCAAAAGATGGTAATATCTGCAGGCGCCTTCCAGCCTAGCCCTGAGCAAGGTGCTCACAGGTCCACGAACTGCCCTGTGCTCCTACCCTGCTCAACATGGAAACAGTTTCTGGATGAGGAAAGGCAAGAAGGTCCCAAAACAGCCCCAGCCTGAATGACACCCTGCTCAACAGGGTGCATTATTTCCTCATGGCCTGACCCCATGTCTGCAGAAGAGCACACACACCAACTGCAGATGGTTCCTCAGCCTGACGAAGGGTTTTTAAACCCAAAAGCTTGCTAAGAAATTTTTTTCCAACTATTTAAGTTGGTTTAATAATAGATATCAGATTCACCCAAAGAACCTTGTCCACCCATGTCTGCAGGCATGAATGTCCAAGTCCTGGCACCTGCCATGGTGGCTAAAAGCTTCTGCATTTCCCTGTTGCTTCTCTGGGCTAGCTGGTCCCACCGACCCAAGGGTCAGCATGCCAAGCACACCTCAAATGCCCCAGGGAGCAGTTTAAAGAAGTTCTGCTTAAAAGACCTGGGGCACCATCAGGCTCGGCAGCAGCATAACCCTCAAGGCCTCTGCAATGGAGCAGTACGAGGCTTGCTCAGCTCCTGGAAATATCAAAAGCAACCTAAAAATTTAGTGACCTGGAGCCTGATATGTTTTACAATGCAGAAGTGCCCACAGTAGCATCCAGCATCTTTATAGACAGCGTCGTTCTGTGCCGACTACAGCACAAAGGACTTGCACTCAGCCAGACAAATCCTCATCAAATTCAAGGGCCCCACAAATGCTGTTGGACCCAGCCCTATGAAAGAACAGGCTTTGGTACTAAAGAGACTGGCTCAATGCTAGCCAGATAGACCGAGCCTGGCCAGCTGCAGATGGAGAGAGAAGGATGAAGCGGAGGACTCTTGCTTATTTGATACTCGTGGCTGCCCTGCAGTAGCTGGGGCTCTCATCCCAAGGTAGGATCATAGCAAAATTGGGCAGGAAGAGACCTCATGAGCAAATCTGGTCCAGCCCCTGCTCAAGGCAACGATCCCCTCTTTGATTCCTGTTCCAACCAATATTAAAACCAACTGCATGGGAGGCGGATCAACATTTCTATTCAGGCTGTGCAGGGAGAATCAATTGGACTTCAGGACTCATTATCATCTTCCTGATTCCTGCTAATCTCTCTCCACTCCCCAGGTGCTAACAAACCTCTCTTTTTTTTTAATGCTCTTTATGTTCCACTCTTCAAACTATCCTTTGTTCTGCTGTCTGCAAGCCATTCCTGGAAATGCCTCTCCTCTTAAGTGCAAAGTCCTGCATTTAGGACAGAACAACCCCAGTAGATCCTAGGAGTAGATACGCTGGAGGGTAGGGCTGGGGTCCAGAGTGACTGGACACATTGGAGGTTTGGGCCAAAATGAATCTGATGAGGTTCAACAAGGACAAGTGCAAAGTCCTGCACTGAGGAAGGAGCAATCCCCTACACCGGTGCAGGCTGGGGGTGACGGGCTGGGCAGCAGCTCTGCAGAAAAGGACCTGGAGGTGACAGGGGGCAAGAAGCTGGACAGGAGCCAGCAGTGTGCCCTTGGTGCCAAGAAGGCTACCGGCATCCTGGGTGCATTGGTAGGAGCGTTGCTAGCAGATGGAGGGCAGTGATTCTTCCCCTCTGTTCAGCACTGGGGAGGCCACATCTGGAGTCCTGTGTCCAGCTGTGGGCCCCCACTGCAGAAAGGATGTGGACAAGTTGGAGAGAGTCCTATGGAGAGCAGTGAAAATGGTTGTGGGGCTGGGGGACAGGACTGATGTGGAGAGGCTGAGGGAAATGGGCTGATTGAGTCTGCAGAAGAGAAGACCGAGGGGGATTGAATAGCAGCCTTCACCTCCCTGCAGGAGGGTTGCAAAGAGGATGGAGTTGGGCTGGTCTCAGTGGGGGCAGATGGCAGAAGGAGCAATGGGCTCAAGTTGCAGCAAGGGATGTTGAAGTTGGGTATTAGGAAAAACTTTCTTAATAGGAGGGTGGTGAAGCACTGGGACAGGTTACCCAGCGAGGTGGTGGACTCTCCATCCTTGGAGGTGTTGAAGACCCAAGTAGACAAAGCCTTGTCTGGGATGATGTAGTTGGGGCTGGTCCTGCTTGGAGCAGGGCTTGAACTAGATGTGACCCGCCGAGGTCCCTTCAACCCTCCTTTTCTACGAGTCTCTCTCACAGCCCTGCAGACTGCTTTTAGCTCTAGTTACAAAGCATAACTCCCGTGTGGTAATACAAACTCAGGTTTTGAAATGACTGGCAGGAAGAATTGGTGATACTGTCAAG
Organism: Alligator mississippiensis; assembly: GCF_030867095.1. Classification (NCBI taxonomy): domain Eukaryota; kingdom Metazoa; phylum Chordata; order Crocodylia; family Alligatoridae; genus Alligator; species Alligator mississippiensis. The sequence goes on along the minus strand of NC_081830.1, from coordinate 87,858,907 downwards.
AGGGAGAGAGTTTGTTTTATGAGTAAGAGACATACATGTAACGACATTTCACATTCTGTAGTACATGTAATGACTAGAGGACTAATGACATCTTTGGACTATTTTTTTTGCCTAGTTTGTCATGGGTTGTTTTTTTTTAAATGCATGTATAATCTAGCAAATTAGTGCACGTTCCAATAGTTATATTTGCTTTGGCTTTGATCTTAAAACTCAATCACTGAGCGCTAGCCCACTAGCATTTTAGCAGAGCATGTAGTTTCTCTTTGACTGGAGACAAACATGTGATGATGTGCCAAATCATCCACACTCCACTTTACAAAACCTTAGAGCCACCCTTGCTTATGCCCCACTCTTCTTGGTTCTCGGCGACTTCTGCGATTCCTGCAGGGGAGCTGGACAACATTCACCCTGGCACATCTGGCCAGCTGCTCTCCTGCTGCCTCTGGGACCAGGGCTGGGATAGCACCTCTGGCTGAGCAGCCAGGAGCACGGCCACCCTCTATCAGCAGTCCGAGATAGCAAGATCATCCCTGAGCAAGATTTGGTAGGAGAAGGGAAGTCAAGGCAGAAGAGGACAAGCCTGGTGGCTGGGTTAGCAGCCATTGTAGGGACCCTTGAAGTCCAGGGGAGATGTGAGGAGATTGAAGCCTGTATGGGAGGGAGGCAGAGGAAATAGGTGGCTTCCCTGGTTTGGAAAGAGCTGCTAACTTGTGTGGATGGCTGGCTTATTCCCCTGGCATTGATGAGAGCAAAATGGGACCAATACCTCAGTGCATGTCCCATGTGCTTCATTACCTAACAGTTTTGGGCTGCACAGGTCCAAAGGAAGGGCTTGGGGGCTGATTTAATTTGCTTAGGGTTTGGTCAGGGTAGCTGCAAGAATGGTGCTGTGATGCCTCTTTCATTTCACATCAGCAGCTGCTCATTCACAACATCAGGTAGCATTAGTCCAACAGGAAATGTTAAAATTGCACCAATCATTAGCTCTTTTTTATGGCCAGAACATACATTAAAAAGGAGAGTGAACTTGAACTCTTAGCCACTCACCCAGCCCCAGTCATAGCTGCTCAGGAAGGAAAGGGAAAATAACCTGCTGCCAGGTAGTGAGAAAGGCAAATGCAGGGTACTCCAAATGCAAGGGGTGAATTGTGCTCTAAGTTATACTGATGCAAATGCACTGTACTCCATTGAACCACATGGGCCGCATCCTGCCCTCAATAGCACACACAGGTCCCTGCCAGACGTGCAGGTAAAGGTGCAATGGGATCTGATGCACAATTCACCTAATCACGCATCAGATCCCATCACACCTGATTGCCAGTGCAGGGGGAGCCTGGGATCACAATCCTGGATTCCTCGAGCACTGGCATGCAGCAAACTCCTGCAGCCGGGAGCCCCCTTAGCTATGGGCTCCCAGCCCTGGGGGTGCACACGGCTACACATTCAAGTAACAGCACGGCAACAACTAGCCATGAAGTTCTCACATTTTTTGCGGAACAACTTTGTGGCTTACTTCTTTCTTTATGATGCCATTAGCCGCTTTAGCATGTGGCCAGGTTACAATGTAAGAAGTGATTAGCTGGTGGGAAGGGGTCACACACACACAAGCCTGGATCCTACCCAGGACATGAGTGTGCCAGCACACGACTGAGCGCATCAAGTCATCACTGCCCTCTGAATTAATGCTTATATTACCCCCGCCCTGCCTCCTTTGCAGCAGAGACTTGAACCTCCGTCGCAGGCAATGCCCCGGCTATCGGGCTATAGGCTGTTGTGGGATGCAGCTCTCAGTCTCCCCTGCTGGAGAGGTCCCATTTTGTACAAATGATTAGTTATGGAGCCAGGGACTGACCAGTCTGGGGGTCAGGGCACTCACCTAGTCCTTCCTCCCTCAGATTGAGAATTGCTGGTATAGACGACCAGGGTGCTGGGGCATCCCGGGGTGCCACACGATCCTTTGAAGGGTGTTATAAAGCACGAGGAGAGAAATCAGGTGTTAAGCACAGGCTTGAGCTCGATTGCTGCCGGGCTGTTCCCCTGCCCACCCCAAGTGCCTGCCCCCTTTGCAAGGCAGGAAGCAGTTATATATATATATATATATATATATATATATATATACACATACATATACACATATATATATATATACACACACACACACACACACACACACACACACACATACACACACACACATATACATATATTTTAATGGGCTGCTTCTCAGTTCAGGGAAGTTATGGAGGGGGGGCTTGAGTTTAAGAAGGTCGAGCATCACTAGCTTATAGAAATGCCAAGAGAAAACCTCCAATGGTAAGGACTTCAGGACATGAAAGGAAAGCGGTGGCTGGATCCTGTTGGGAGCAGCTCTGCTTACTGCTCCCTCCTCTATGGCCGGGCACCCGTCCCATAAACGGGCCGAGTTGCACGGATTCTGCACTGCTGCTCTGCCTCCGTTATATTTACTGGGATTGATGGTCCCGGCTGCTGTAGCGTGCTGCGAGCTCATCCTTGTTTGCACTGCTGTTTGCTTGTTGTAAGCGCTGCAGGGAACATTGCCATGCTTTGTGCTTCCTTGGTGCCTTTCATCCTCTAAGCTCAGAGTGCTTAACGGATGGTAATTAGCTAAGCCACACAGCACTCCTAGGACATGCATTACCTATTTCACAAAACCCAGGTGCCTTCCTTACAACAGCAGTTCCCAAACTCTTCTACCGTCAGGCTCCAGACCCCACTTCTAGCCAGCTGGTCTCACCCGGCCAGCAATTCCCCTTTGGCCTCACCACCCCATAGACAAGTGCTATTCTCCTTGGGACTGCAACCCCCTTCCTTGGGTACTGCTAGCAGCAGGTTCAGATTTCCAGGGTTGTGACATGGGATGGAGTCTGAGTGCCTTGAAGCAAGCCAGGCTCAAGCAGAAAACACTCCCCCTTGAGTCATGAAGTTTTTTGTCCTTGAAGCCCCACTGAGGTCTTCTTCAAGGGATGATATAATTGCAGAACGTGCCTTTACTTTGGCCATGCATATAGAGGGAGGAACCTTAACCTATACAGACTCCCAAGGAAGTGTGCAATGCTCCAGCCACCAGTCTCTTCTCCTGTTTCCTAATAAAAACCATGCTGCATAAAAAGCAGCTTATAAGAAGACAATTTGCAGAGGAACCCATTTGCAAAGCTCCCTGTAGGGCCATGTTCTGCTGTACCCGTCCGATATGAATGGCACGCTGTCGAACGGAGACACCGACTCCCCGAGACGGCACAGTGGCAACTTCATCCGAGAGGATTGAATAATCCACCCAATACCATACATTTTATAATGAACCCATGAATCACAAGGAATAAATCTGATATATTGCCGGAGACGGGGACAAGCAGCTATTGATTTACAGTCTGCAAACAACATGCATCTTCGAGGAGTTGGTGGTGATGCATTCAGCACTCGCCACTCTGTGTCACTGTCTGGGAGTTTGTAATTCAGCACTTTGCCCAGGCTCTTTTCATTACAGGCACGCTCCCAGCCCCAGAAAAACAAATGGCTCCTGGCATTCAATGTGAAAACTAAAACCACCAGTAATTCCTCCTACATCCCACGTGCTCCCCCTCGTCTCTCCCAGCACAGTGCTGCAGCCCTGCATAAACCAGCGCAGCCCGTTCTGGTGGCCTGGTCCTCTCGCTCCTGTTTCTGCAGCAAGGGAGTGATGCTTTGCCTCCCAAAATGCAAAACCTTTAAATGAAGTGGGGAACTGTCCTTGAGTCACCTCTGCTTCATTCCTTGCCCTCTGCATCTCTTAGCCGCTGACGCGGTTGGCTGTTGCCTGCACACACTTATGCCTCTCTGAAGCCATTAGTCTCTGAAATGCCACCCTGCCCCATCGTCTGCCATCTCTTTTAAATGACCCTTCATCAAAGCCATCTCACGTGCAGCCCGGTCACCTTCAGGATCCCAGGAATTCACTCTTCACTCTCACAACCACCCCCCAAACTATCAGCCCCGGCACACGGACTTAACTCGAGTCACGGGTCTGTATCTTAGCCAGCCCCACTCACCCCTTCATCCTGGGATGACTGCCAGAGTCAGCCAGAGCGTTTCTAACTATAATGTACACCAAGAACGGCTTCTCTGCTGAACATGGGGGGGGAATCTGGAAGAAAAATCACTTGGGATTTTATAGATATAAATGTAGTGTGTGTAATATACACACCCACTAATATACACATCTATATATATATGTGTGTGTGTGTATGTATACACACACATTTACATGCACACATATGTGTGTATATACATCTAGATGCATGTATATACACACACACACACACACAAAATGTACGTGTGTGTATGTATGTATATACACACACACACACACACACACAGATGTGTATGTATGCATCTATACACATATACACACACACACACGCACACGCACATATACACACACACACACACACGCACACGCACATATATATACACACACACACACACGCACACACACATATA